>NW_017731786.1:90329-116864 GCF_001890085.2 Hipposideros armiger
TATATATATATATATATATATATATATATATATATATATATATATATTTGGAGGCTGAGAGTGCAGAGAAGGGATTGGGCTGGTTCTAGTTGGCAGGAAGGGAAGTAAAGTGGACCCATCAGGAGGCAGTGGTTTTGAAAACTGCTGGTGGCTCATAGAGGAAGGGATTTGTCTTGGGACAGCGGTGAATTCCGCACAGCACAGGTATACAGGCTGGGGAAGGATGTACTCAGGTGGACACTGATGCCTTTCACGTGTCTGCATTCCTGAGTGGACAGAAGTAGCTTGCATGTGGGCGCTGAGTCTGCCCCACCCACATCCTGGGTCCTGAAAACTGGCCCCACTCCCGTCTCCACTGGCAAGTGCTGGGTAGGCGTTTGATGTGCTCTTCACTCACCATGGGAATCCCAGCCCCAGGTGTCCTGAACCGACAGGTAGGGTTTTGGCCATGGCTGGTGTGGATGGGCTGCTGCCGGAGCCACTGGTTGCAGAGTGGGGGATGGAGTGGTCTCGTGGGATGGACGGTAGAAAGGATTGACCCACTCTTACAGGGATGGGGCAGGCCAAGGCTGATAAGCAGGACTTTTGCAGTTGAAACTGGAAAATCTTGGGGTGCATGAGAGGAGAAGGAGGAAAGAGAAGCTGGTGTCACGTCACATCGAAGTTCATGTCACATCGAAGTTCATGTCACATGTTGGGTGTGTCAAGCTAAGGTGAGGACAGGTAAGCAGGAGAAACAGGCTCCTGAGGGACCAGCTATTACACAGTGACGAGCACTGGCATTCAGTGTGTATCTGCCATGTGCTAGCTGCCTTCCATGGAATCGTCTTTTTTTTTTTTTTAAGATTTTTATTGGGGAATTGGGGGACAGGAACAGTGCTGGGGAATTGGGGGAAGGGGAACAGACAAGTTGCTGTAGAGGGCAGTGTCACTGACCCTCATATGTGGGATCCAAACCGGGGCCCTCTGGCGTCCCAAGCCAGTTCTTAACCATTGCGCCACTCGGCTGGCCCTGGAATCATCTTTAATCCTCGCCACAACCCAAAAAGCAAGGACTATTATCCCCGCTTTACAGGTGAGGAAACTGAGGCACAGAGAGGCCAGTCAGTTGCCCAGAGTGACTAAGGAAATGGCAGAGTCAATATTCACATACAGAACTTCAAATTCTACCTCTTTCCACCTTGCTGCTCCCCACTTTCCATCCCTGCCCCCCAATCCCCAGCAGGCACGGATCCAGCTACGGTTGTGGGCACACAGCCAGGGCCCTTGGTTGTGGGGGTAGCTGTTAAACCTGAGATCTTAACATTGCTCAGATTTCTTTTTCTTTTTTTTTTTTGTTTAGTAGATTTTCTTTTTTAATTTCAAATTTATAAGTAGAGGGATAATATAGAGAGAGTACAGTAGTGCATACAGGACACGTAAGTGTACAGCTGGGTGACGTTTTACGCATCCACACACCTGTAGAATAATCGCCCAGGCTGGGATACAGACTACTTCCAGCAGTCCCAATGGTGTTGTTCGTAACACAAGGTGGAACTCTATTGCAACAGCTGCATATATACATGAATGGGTCATGTGCCACGACAGAGAGCCTACCTAACAAGATTTGCTAACATAGGTGCTGTGTTTTCTCCCCACATGCTATGGTTTCCAGAGCCCAGAACCAGAGGGATGAGGTGATGGCCCAACAGATAAGCACCTGAAGCCCAGCGTTTGACATGATTAATGGTCCCTGGGCTGCTGCTCTGCTTCAGTCTGATATGGACAGAGGGCAGCTTTGTTTAAACTCTTCCTGTTCCAGCCCCCCGACTACCCGGCTCTGTTATCTCAGTGAGGCCAGAACCAACCCATGTTTAAACTACCCGGAGCCTTAGAGAGGGCCCCCACCCACGCACACACCATCACTAGAGGCCCATTGCTTAACAAAGTCGGAGAAATGTTTCTGAGTCTTACCTGGGAACACGGAACGCTGCCTTACAGCCCTTGGGACCTGGGGGGTTTTCATTCTCACTGGACCCCTGCAGCCCATTGGCTTCAAGGAGGTGGACAAGGAGGCCTGGGTGGCCCTGTCTGGGGGATGAAAGTGCCAGATGGCGGGGCAGGTGTTTCAGCTGACTTAACAACCTTATCAGATGCCCTGAGGGGCCCAGCCCCCAGCGGACAGGCATGTTTTGTGAGGGTGGCAGGGGAAGTTGTCCCCACTCCTCTCTTCCCCTCCTCCCTTCAACCTGCCCCATGTGGGTCAGAAGACCATCCGGTGGTTCTTAGCTGCTGTCACTTTGTGCCCCTTGTACCAGATCCCTGGCAGAGACTGCTGGCCAGGTCCCCGGAAGGACCTTGGCTGTCTCTCGAACTTGCCACTGATGAACTGGCGGGGGAATGGGCTGTGGCCGAGCCCCGTCCCGGCTGGCCATGTGGAGAGATTCCTGTTGGGGTGGAGTGTGACTGATCTTACTGTGGTCACATTGGAGGCTTTCACCCCCGCCCCCCAGACACCCACACTCCAAATGCTCTGCCCTCTGTGCTGGGCCTGGGCTTCCAGCCTTTAGTGTTTGTCATTGGGATGGAGGGAGGAGAGAGTGACTCTGGTGGCTTCACCCATGAAAGGGATGGCCAAACATCACGCCAGCTCCTGTGGTTATTGGTTACACATCACAAATATCAACTTCTGATTCCAAATGCCCACCTCTGTCATCTTGGGACAGAGCTCAGCTTCGTTAGGAATATATTGAAAATGATGTTGTTCTCTTCTTTCGACCACTGGGGACTAGGAAGGCTGGATGTCCCCAGGGCCACAATCCTTTCCGGCACCCCTGCTCCCATGAAAGACAGAAAGGAATCTCTAGGTCAGAGTGGCTCCCTGAACACAAGGGTTTTCCTCCTGCCCTCTCAAAATCCCACGGTGAAGGCTGTGATGTACAGAAGGAAATAGACCCACAGTGTCGAGGAAAACAGGAAGAGGAACCAACCGTGGATTCAGCGATTAACACATTTCTGGAAGACAGAAAGTAACGGGTCACACTGAGCAGAATGCTCTCAATGCTGCAGAGGACTCAGTTGTCACGTCCGCAGAAAAGCTCCAAATTTAAAGCGATAAAGAGCACCGGCTGCTCGGCATCCATTCCAGGCGTAGGTGGGAGAGCTCGTCTGGGGACAGACCCCTGGGGCTCCTTCTGTCTCCAGTGGTGCTCTAGAGCAGTGCCTCTCAAACCCCACTCCCCTTTAGAAAGCGCTGACATATCCCAATGCCCAGGCCACACCCCAGATCAATTAAATCCGAGTATGTGGGAATGGAACCCAGGACTCAGGATTTCTAAAGCTCCCCAGTAGCGCTCATTGGGCAGCTGATGTTGAGAGCCGAGGGCGTATATCAGCCTGTTGCCTGCTTGCCACCCTTACGAGCTGGTCCATGGAAGGGCCTCCCTGGTCGCGCCCCCTGACACGGGCCTTTGTCACCTGGGAAGATGGCCCTGCCTCTCCCACCACTCACATCCCTGTCTCCACCCTCCCTGCCTATCTTCCCAAAGCTCCTGGAGTGATCTCCCTAAGGATCAATACTAATTGCGTCACACCCCTGCCTTCTCCCTGCAGACCTAGAGCAGGCCATGGAGACTTCAAAAAGATCCCATGTTGAGGGCCGGCCAAGTGGCTCAGGTGGTTAACAGCTCGCTCAAAAAGATCCCATGCTTTTCTTTCTAAGTGAATTTCCTCCCCCCCCCACCCCCGCCCTGTACTGTAGTCAGACTGAGGACAGGGATTCATCTTTATCTCCTCTGTCCCTTCCCCGTGTCCCCCACTCCCAGTGCCTAGCCAGGTGACTCAGGTGGTTAACAGCTCGCTCAAAAAGATCCCATGCTTTTCTTTCTAAGTGAATTTCCTCCCCCCCCCCCCCCCGCCCTGTACTGTAGTCAGACTGAGGACAGGGATTCATCTTCATCTCCTCTGTCCCTTCCCCGTGTCCCCCACTCCCAGTGCCTAGACAGGTGACCTGTGCACAATAGATGCTAGCGCAAAGGGCTTGTGGATCCGAACTGAGCTTAGCAGAGTGCAGTGTCTCTGGGCTGTGGAATGAAGGAAACATTATTTTGTCCTCGTTGAGATGCTCTGGCCACAGATGGCATTGTTCTGAGGTTTTGAAAAGCAGCTTGAAAACTCAGCGTTTTTCTCAACCTACCATTTTTTGTGTGTGCTGTTGCTTGTATTTTATTTTAAATACTTTAAAAAACTGAGGTGTAATTGCCATATAACATTCTATTAGTTTCAGGTATACGTCATGATTCGATATTTATATATATCGCAAAATGATCGCTGCAATAAGTCCAGTTAACAGCCGTCACCACACATAGTTATTTATAGAATTTTTGTTTTGTGATAAGAACTTTTAAGAGTTACTCTCTTACTAACTTTCAAATATACAATACAGGAGGCCGGCCGAGTGGCTCAGTTGGTAAAGAGCTCACTCAAGAGTGTGAGCTCTGAGCAACAGAGGTTTGATTCCCAGCCCGAGCTGAGCTGAGCTGCCACTACAATAAAAAAAACAAATATGCAATACTGTAAGAACTATAGTTGCCATGCTGTACATTACATCCCCAGCACTTATTTATTTTATAACTGGAAATTTGTACCTTTTGATTCCCTTCACCCATTTTGCCTCTTTCCCCCTTTCCTATCTCTGGCAGCCACCAATCTGTTCTCTGTATCTGTGAGCTTCGTTTCTTTTCTTTCCCGCCCCCACCCCATATAAGTGAGATCATACAGTATGTGTCTCTATCTGACTTATTTCATTTAGCATACTGCCCTCAAGGTCCACCCATGGCAAGATTTCATTCTTTGTTATAGTTGAATACTATTCATGTGTGTGTGTGTGTGTGTGTGTGTGTGTGTGTGTGTGTGTGTGTACCACATTTTCTTTATCCATTCACGTGTCGATGGACACTGAGGTTGCTTTCATGTCTTGGCTATTGTAAATAATGCTAGAGTGAACATGAGGATGCAATGAAATACTTTAAGTACCTGTACTGATTTTGTCACTAAAATATGCTCATTATAAATTAAAAAGAAATAGCACTCTATATAAAGTAGAAAGAGATTCTCTTCCTATTTACGCCTCCTGGGAATAACCATTGTCAACAGATCAATATATAAACTTGCTGACTTTTTATTACTCATGTAAACATTCTCCTCCACCGCCCTCCCCACCCCCAAATAGGCCCACACTCTACCTACTGCTTTTCTCATATTCCTCTCTCTCTACCTTCCTTTTCTTTTTTTTTTTTAGATTTTTTTAAATTGGGGATTGGGAGGAGGGGAACAGACAGGTAGACAAATTGCTGTTTTGTTCTTCAGTCTAGTTATGGAGGACGTGGCTTCACTGGCCCATGTTGGTATGATCATTGTGCTCTTCCCAGGTGAGGCAATTGGTCGCCGGTCATTGGTCGGCCGCTCATAGCGGCTCCCGGTAGCTCACACCGCCTACCAGCCGCTCATGCTGGCTGCCAGCCACTCACATAGCTCACGGCAGCCCACTGCAGCCCTGCTGCAGCCTACGCCATTGCCGGCGACTCACAGCAGCCCAGCTCCAGGTCGAGCTGTTGTTCAGCATCTTAGCTGTAGAGGGCACAGTGTCACTGGCCCTCATGTGGGACCCGAACCGCAGCCCTGCTGCTCAGAGCTGGTGCTCCCAAGCGAGCTCATAACCAGCTGAACCACCCGGCCGGCCCACTACCTTCCTTTTTTTAATTAGAGTCCCCTCTTGGTAGACGGTCTGTTTGTTCCCAATTTTGGCTGTAACATTTTTTAGTTTGTGAAAATAATGTGAAAAACGTGAATCATAGGAATAATTCATGGAGAAAAATGTGAACAAAAGAAACATCACCCGCGATCTCCTACCCATGCAAAACCATTTTGTCATGTTCCCTTCCAGCCATTGTTCTTCCCATATGTTCCTGTTGAAACATTTTAGACTTGGCGTGGACACAATTTGGGACCTACTTTGACATTTAAATTCATCACAAACTTTTACAATATTATGACTTGGTTGTCAACACCATTGACTTTAAAAAAATGCTTAATATACCTTGAGGGGCTATAGCTATTATTTCTTAGTTACTCCGCTGCCGTAAGACATTTTGGTTGTAGTGAACATTCTGGGTTGGATTGTTCCATTCCCCTAAGATTTATAATTGTAATTCCTGGTCAGCGCGATGGTGCTCTCCTCCAAATCGCTTGCCGCGGTTCTATTGTTTCAGCAAACTCCTTCAAAACCTGCCTCCCGAAGTGAAACACATTTTCTAGGAGGCACCTCTCATCTTGTGCTTTGCCACCTGCTGTCCCCTTTTGCTGTCACCCCACAGCCATGCACCAGATGTAGTTAGAGATCACGGCTTCTTGAAGACCTTCTCTAACTAAGGAACACCTGGGCTAGCTGTCACCTGCTGTGTCCACCTGGCTCTGTGCTTCTGTAACCAGAACTATCTGCAGCCCATTCTCTATTTTACAGTGTGAGTTACTCGCCACTGGATCCTCAGTGGGTGAAAGGGAAGGAGGGAATGCCCAGTCCCTCCCCCACAGATTGCCCCTCGCCACTCCCGGGCTGTCTGTTGGCCTGCCGCCTACAGGAGGGCAATCCTAGCTTAGCCACCTGTCCTCAAAGCAGGTCCCAGCAGCACAGTTCTTGGGCTCCCAGACCCCAGGCAATGGGGCAGTGGTTGGGAGGAGGCTCGTGCCTTGGGCAGCCAGGCCACCCCAACTCCTCCAGCCGTCCCAGCTGCCGCCATTACAGGGCAGCACGGGGACATGGCCAGGAAGGACTGTTTGTTCAGCCATCATGACAGAGGGGCGATTACGGGCACTGAAGGAGAGGACCAGCTGTTCCATCTCCCCAGCCAGTCCTGGCCCCCCTCACCTGAGAGCCTCCCTAGGTTTTATCAAATCTCTATGTCTCCCAATTACCTCTAATTTCATTGCTTTCATAGGAAGAAGAGTGCTTTTCCCTGCAGCTAAGATTTTTTATGTTCCCTGGGCTTTGCCTCCTCGGCCCCCAGTCTCTTCCTTTGCAGCCATCTCCCGTATCCTGCCCTTGACAGTGGAGGGTGGGACGAGATGGCCCTGAGACACCCAGGGAACCCCTGGTTTAAGGGACACGGTCCACAGGGCTCTGCTGTGTGGTTGCAGCAGCTACTTCCACAGGAAAGAAGGTTCCTTTCCTTCCTCCAAGCCCGTATCAGGCACATCTAGAAGGAGGAGAGCCCAGACTTCAGGTTTGGCTTAATTCATTCATTCATCCATTCACTCAACCAACACATATTAGGCCTCTAATCTGTGCTAGGCACTAGACAACCAAAAACTACTGATTCAATGCGGACTGTACCCAGGGCCCAGGTGAGCTATAAATAACCATAGATCTAATTTTCAGACACGGTCGCTGCCCTTGAGAAGTTTCAGATCTACTTGGGCATGGAGGCAATCATTGATTGGATCCTTAATCGGATCTAGCACTGTTTGAGGTAATACATTATCCCTGATTTAGAGATGAGAAATGTGAGTCTCAGAGCCCGCAGTCTTCTCTCTTGTCACTGCCCGCCTTACCCTCTGCATTTCAGTAACACCAAGCTGTGCTTTGTTCCCTGCAGACACTATGCTGTTTCGCATCTCATACTTCTGCCCGCGCCGTCCCTACAGCCTGGAACACTGCCCTACCTTTTCCTCCAGCATCTTCTGTAGCATCTCTTCTTGGAGTTCTGGGTTAAGTGCCCATCCGCCCACCTTGCACAGACCTCCAACTGAGTGCTCGCCGCGTCCTATAGAAACGAGCTGTTTGTGAGTGTCTTTCTAATGAGACGGCAGGCTTCTCTGAAGCAGGAATCATGACTTGTTCACGTTGGCCCTGGCACATGAGCCAGGGTTCAAAAAAGAGTGGCTGAACAGAGCAGATAGGTGAACTCACTTGTCTCAAGTAGCACTGTTCGCGTAGGGCAAAAATCAGATTTGAATAATCGTTGCTGCTACCATAAGGCACCTTTGTGTGAATTAAGACAAAGGTCCTCCATGAGTGGATTGACTGAAAAAAAGGCAAGTCCTCTGGGTGGACCAGTGTGGTGGTGGGGGGGGAGACATTCTTTTTCTGGCTGATGCAGCCAGCCCTCTGCCAGTTTCCCAGCGCTTGGCTGACCCAGCAGGAACTAGATTGCAGTGCAACTCATGCTCCCGGGGCATGCCAGCTCAGGCGCAGCAAGAGATGTCCTGTTGAAACCCAAGTCAGTCTCATTCTAAAGCCCAGACTTTCCTTCTCTGCCATGTGAATGAGAGCAAGTCTCCCTAAACATTTTCAAGCCAAGAGAAAGCTCTGTGTGTGTGTGTGTGTGTGTGTGTGTGTGTGTGTGTGTGTGTGTGTGTGTGTGTGATTTTTTGGCAAGAAATCAGTAAAAGGTAAAACAGTAATGGCCTCAAACAGCTGCTGCCATGTTCTTCTTGACCCCAAATCTGGAAGTTATTCTTTCCCCTGAAACCAAGCAGAACAAAACTCATCCCACTGCCCGAGCGCTAAGTCATGGGTGCCATCGGCAGTGGCAAGATTGTCCGAGAACAACAGAAGGCTGCAGGATCACCGCATGGAGCATTTAGCCAAGAGCATGGAGGGCAGGTACCTTTTCAGAGAGTTGATAAGAATTTGGGTTTGGAATCTGAAGGCTGAAGAACTGCTAGCAGAAACTGAGCATTTCCTGCAAATAGCCATAAAGGGCGTTTATGAAGAAGTGAGCCCTGTCAAGCCAAGGAGTCCAGTGAAACCGAGCCTCAGTTTCTGCATCTGTAAAGCGGGGATACTAATACCTAACTCCCAGTGTCATCCAGGGGATTAAATGAAATAGCGTAGGTGACATGATTGGCATAGGGTTTGGCTTACAGTAAATACGTACCAGATGGCGATGGCCATTATTTTGATTATAGGGTTGGTAGTGGTGATGATGGTGATGATGATGATGATGATGGTGATAGGGTGGTGGTGGTATAATACTTAGGGCAAGAAATGTCTGCCACAACATAGAGGTGAAAAGAGCGCGGCCAGCCTCTTTCAGAAAGGGAGAAAGAACAAGAGCCTCTCATGCGAGCAGAGTTGTTAAAAAGCCTTGGCAGAGAAGTCACAGGATGACTGGAGTGGATAGAAAGCTCTCAAGTACTTCAGGTCTCTCCCTATCGCTCCATCATCCCACTTACTTGGGGACCCTGTGTACACGGGGACTCTTGAGAGGGACAAAGGAGGCAGGGGCATGGGGGTGCAGTGGTGGCTCAGGACTCAGTGTTCTTCTCAGGGTGAGAGGACAAGGCGGGGAGTGGAAGGGACTTATAAGTTGGAACATCTGAGACAGGTAGGCTGCAGAGCCGTGGAAATAAAGCGTGGCATCTGGTGTGCTTGAAGATGATCCCACCGAGGCACCGCCCTGCGTGTATAAAAGACCATCGTCAGCACTCAACTCATCTTTTTATTGAGTGCCTATGTGCCTGGCACCGCGTAAGCCCTCAGGGATCAATAGTTGCAAAACAGAAATGGTCCCTGTCCTCTGTGGAGATGGCTTCCAATGTAGCCTAACCCAAATGTGCTATTACTTTCCGAGCAAAAGCATTCAGTTACGTAGGCCAGATAATCTTGGGACATCATTGCCTCTTCCCCTTCTGTCTCTCACACTGTTTATCCAATCCATTGGCAAGTCCTGTGGACTCCATCTTCAGTGTGTATTCCAAATCTGACCACCTCTCACCACCTGCACCCGTATCGACCCTGTCCGGGCCACCGTCATCTCTTGCCTGGACTATTGCAGTAGCTCCTGGCTGGTCTCTCAATAGTCCCTTCTCCCTGTGGTCGCCAGCGTGAACCTTCGAAAACATAAGTTGGTTTATGCGGCGCCTCTGCTCAAAGCTTTGGCTCTTGACTTCATTCCGAATTGAAGGCACACACCAGGCAATATCAGTTAGTGATGAATGTTATGAAGAAACAGCGTGAGGGTGGTGAAATGGGAGCCGTCAGGGAAGCCCTCTGAAGAGGTGACATTTGCTCTGAGACCTGGAGGCTGAGGTGGGAAAATTGGGGGACAGGCTGTCTGGCCAGAAATAGGACAAAGCGAAGGCTTCCAGGGAGGAACCAGGTTGTAAGAGGCTGTGATAACGATTAAGTGAAAGTCAAGTAAATGTTGTGGACTAAGGTAGTGCAAGAAGCGTTCACTGTATGTCCTGTGTGCCAGCAAACGGATCAGGCCCTGAGTTCAGAGAAAAGTACAGCCCTGTCCTCAAAGCGCTCAGTGTCTAGGAGACAACAGAAGACAGATGGCTTCACAGCCGATGAGATGGCGCATCTAATCATGAGATGAAAAATTAAATTTTCATGCATAGTTTTGCAAACGCGTCCGGCAGGCGCGCAGAGCACTGCCGAGGTGGCCTGGGTTCCTTTTGTCCTTCGCAGCCAACTGGGCCGCTGTGGCTTCGATCCCACCTCCGGCCACCAGGGGGCGCTGTAACGTCCCGTCGCGCCGGCTTGACGGGCGCCGCGCTCTCCCCACGTCGCCTCTCGCTGCGCCGCACTTCCGGTGGCTACCGGAAGCGGGGGCGGGCCCTGAAGCATGGAGGGGGCGGGGCCGGGGGAGGTGCACGCCGAGCCGGCCGGGGGGTCCCTCGCCCCGGCCCATTGAGCCCGGACAGACAGGTGAGGACTTCTCCTTCCTTGGCCCAGCCTCCAAACCCGTCAGGCCCTCCCCGAGGCCTCCTCAGGTTACTGCCATGGGGCGGCCCCCTCCCCGCATGTCGCCGAAGCCCCGCGGCCCCCGCCCTCTCTCGGAATTCTCTTCCCATGGAGGCCCCGCCCCGGGCTTTTCTTTCCGGGGGCGCCCCCTTGGGGGGTGGTGGTGGTGTCCGCCCCTCGGTGTCTCCCCTGCCCGTTTTGGAAGCTGTCAAAAAGAATGGAGGCATCCGTGCACCGGCCCCCCAAGGGGAAACTGGGACCCCAGTCAGAGGAAGAGGACTTGCTGAGAACCACAAATGGCGTTAGTGGTCCGATTCCGCCAGGCTTTGCTTTCGTTCCGTCAGTAACGTGCCAAACGCATACTTAACGGGCCAGCCCCAGGGCTGGGCGCTGAGAAAACGGAGGTGACTTGTGTAGTCATGGTTCCTTCCTGTCTGGAGAGGACAGTGGAGCGAGGAAGTCCCAACATTAAGCACATATCCATGCAAGTAAACGTCCAAACCTCAGATTGCGACAGTTCACGTTGGAGGAGACAAATAAGGGGAGGCCGGTTTTAGATAGGGTGGCCCAAGGAGACTTCCTGGAGGAGGCGTCCCTTCAGCTGCAACTTGAGAAGTTACGGTCAGGGCCAGAGGAAATACATCCTAGGCAGACGGAGCCGCCCTGGCGGATACCGGAGTTGGCAAAGAACTTGTTTGGCATGAGGCAGATCCAGCGGTTCAGGAAAGGACGCGTACGCTGTGTCAAGTACTGTGATGGGCATACAGAATATGCATGTGTGTGGACTGGGCACGCGCCCACCATCTGGTGCCATAGACATAAGTAAAATGCAGAGACGCAGTGGCAAGTGTGCTAACTGCTGTGATGGAGAGGTGTGGCTAGCATATTGGTTTTTTTTTTTTTAAAGATTTTTATTGGGGATTTGGGGGATGGGAACAGACAAGTTGCTGTCGTTTTGTTCTTCAGTCTAGTTGTGGAGGAGGTCGCTTCACTGGCCTAAGTTGGCACCATCATTGCGCTCTTCCCAGGTGAGGCAGATCAGTCGCCAGCTTCTGACCGGCCGCTCACTGCGGCTGCTGGCCGCTCACGCTGGCTGCTGGCTACACACGGTAGCCCATGGCAACCCACTGCCACAGGGACTGCAGCCTACGCCATCCCCAGCGACTCACGGCAGCCCAGCTCCAGGTTGAGCTGTTGTTGTTCAGCATCTTAGCTGTGGAGGGCAGTGTCACTGGCCCTCATATGTGGGATCCGAACCGGGGCCCTCTGGTGTCCCAAGCCAGCTCTTAACCACTGCGCCACTCGGCCGACCCGCATATTGGTATTTTATCCAACAGGAAGGTGAAGGAAGACTTGTCTAAGAACGGGTGCTTAAGCTGATACCTGACATGGGAGTTAACCCTGCAAAGCGACAAGAGCTCTTTTTAGATTGAGGTTAACAGCAAGTGCCAAGGTTTTGAGGCAGGAGGTAGGACACCTGCTGAAGAAACGGGTAAATGGTAAATGAGGCCAGAAACGCAGAGCTGAGACCTCTTGAGCACCTGGTTGGCATGTTAAGGATTTTGATCTTATCATTGAGAGCAGTGGCAAGATGCTGGACCTGTCTTAGTCTGTGGTGGAAGGGATGTGATCACAAAAGCGTTAAAAAAAAATAATAATTTTGGCTGTTGAATGGATTGGAGGTAGACAAGTGGATTTAGGGAGACCAGGTAGGAAACTGTTGCAGTCATGTATAGATGTGAAAGTATAAAATTTAGGGTAAGGGTGCTGGCAGGTCATGATAGAAACAAGTGGAGGATTAGAGGACTATTTAGGAGATAAAAATCTGACTCTGGTGACTGGTCAGGTATGAGGGCTGAGGAAAATAGAGATCAAGGAAGACTCTCAGGTTCTGGTTTTGTTAGCACAGGAGTGGCCATGCCATCCCCTGGAATAGGGAAAGCGGGACAGGGCCAGTGTTTGGGAAAGACATGTTACTCTAACGCCTATCATAGCTCCCACCCTGACCGGAGACTTGCATTGCATACTTTCTCTATATTGTTCGAATTTTTACGAGCAGGTGTTGTGTTTATAATCAGAATAATAACAAGTGCAAAAAAGATTTTTAGAATTCTGCCATATCCTCCCGGAACCATAATCATGAGATAATAAAATTTTATATACGTATATAGAGGTAGACCATACTGAGAGAAGTGTTAGGAAGTTCAGCAAGAACTTCCTGTATAATGTGGAGCTGCAGCGAACAGGCCTTCACCCCTGCCTACCCCATCCCTCTACACCCTCCACTCCAGTGCTGGTTTCTTTACCTTACAGAAGACACGCCGGAGAATTTCAGATGGGACTGTTCAAAATGTACACAGATTTTCTTAGCATCAAGCATTTACTTTGCTTAAAACAATCAGTGGTCTTTTCTAAGTTGAACAACTGTGGTGTACTTTATCCGACTCGGATGGGGCTGCTCAGGTAGATGCTGTCGAATGCTCATCCCTTCTCCCGTTCCTGGGCCTGACCTGCCTCTCCCATCCCCTTTTGGTCTCCTCCATCTTAGATTGGCAGACGTGTCCTGCACAGAGATTGATTGAGGCAGTTTTGAACATTACCTGGTATTGTAAAATGCGAAGGCCTTAATAGTGTGTGTTTTTAGGCTGTTTCAAAATAGCCACATAACAATGTCACGGTTACAAGGAGTAGCTGTGTGAAAATTCAATATTGTATTCATTGTTCCAATGTGGAGTGTATTGCCCACTTAATCATGCCAAAGTCCTTTGAGAAAACTCATGAGAGAGATTTCTTTTAAACGCTCCTGCTTGAAAGAGCTGTGCTTCTTCCGAGCAGCTATTGAGTTTTTATCCTACTGGCAGTGCAATTTCTGGAACCATTTTCCTCTTTGCCTTGTGTGCTGAGAAAGTCAGAACCAAATTAGAAGGTTGACAGTTCCTCAGGTCCTCATGGTATGCATTTCTGTCTACTCCTGGCTTCATTGTGTTGTCCTGTCTTCATTTTCTCTTTATAAGGGTTGTTTGCTAAGTAAAAAAATTCTAAGTAAAATAAAAATATGTAATCTTTAAAGAATAATGGTACAATCAATGCTAGTTTAAGAAAAAAAAACCCACGCTTGGACTTGTTAGTGTGTCCACAACCCCCATCCCATTTTTTACCTTCCTCAGAGGTAACCACTGTTCTGAATTTTATGTTTATAATTTCCTTGCTTTTCATAATTGTATACCATATATATTTGTATGCTTAAACTAGAAGTTGTTTGAAGCTTACGTAAAAGGAATCACACTGTGTGTGTGCGCGCGTGCGCGCGCGCGTGTATATATTTTCTGCAGTTTGCTTTCTTCAACATTGTGTTTTGAGATTCACCAGTGTTATGTATAACTGTAGTGCATTAATTCATTGCTTCATAAGATTCCACTGCATGAATATGCCTGGATAAATTTATCTCATCTGCTGTTGACAGACATTTGGAGTGTTGTCAGTGTCTGCTGTTGCTAACAGTCCTGGTACAGACATTCTTGTACGTGTCTCGTGTTATATGTGTGCATGTATTTCTCTAGATTAGGGTTTCTCAACCTTAGCACTATTGACATTTTGGGCCAGATGTGAGAGGGGTTGCCTATTTAGTGTAGGATGTTTGGCAGCATCCCTGGCTTCTGTTTGCCGGACCCCCATAGCATCCCGCTCTCCCAAGTTATGACAACCACAGATGTCTCCAGGTATCACAGAGTACCTGGACTCCAGTCAATCCTCTGCTTAAAACCTTGAATAGCTTGCATGGCATGACATACAAAGTGCTTTTTAATGTGACTCCAGTCTTCTTTCTCTTGTATCACTCACTCTTCTGTGCTCTAGTCACTTGGAATTATTCTGTTTCCCAAGTGTGCCGTGCCATGCTCTTTTTTTTTTACAAGCTTGTTTTTGCATTTTAAAGTCAATCAAAATAATTCAACATATAACAGATTAAAGTAACCATATGAACATATTAACAAATGCAGGAAAAGCATTTTAAAATTCAGCAGGCTTTCGTATTAAAATCTATTGGCAAGGAAGGAATAGAATGCAATTTCAACCTGAAAAAAAGTTTATGAAAATCCTACAAACAAACTCATTATTATGTTGAAAGTTAAATGTTCTCTCTTAGTTACAGAACTTTGGTTCAGCTAGTCTTCAGATGGTTCTCTAGGTTGATTATTCTATAGTTGTAATTTTAATGTGATCATGGGAGCAGGCAAGCACAAAGTTTATTTACTCTGCCCTCTTGACCAGATTCCTGCCATGCTCTTTCTTAGTGTGTTTTTTAGATCACCTTTTTTTCTGGAATGTTCCTCATTTATGTTGCCTAATGAATTATTTATCCTTCAAGCCCCATGTCAAATGTCGCTTAATACATTTAACATACTTAGGAGTATTTACTGTGCCTCAGGCACTGCCCTGGGTGCTTAAGAAATACAGCAAAGAATTAGATGAGGTCCCTACTGTTTGTTATGGGGAGATTTATACTAAGAAGGTAAACAAATAAGATAATCTCAAAGTGCTAAGGGCTGAGGAAAAAAATAGGGTGAAATGATAGATTGATATGGATGGAAAAAAGGCACCACTTTATGTAGGCAGCCGGGGAAAAATTCTGAAGCATTACTACTTTAGCCAAAATTGGAAGGATGAAACAGAGGCAGCTCTTTAAAAATGTTGCTCTAAGAAAAAAAATATTGTTCTCCTTCCTTCTGGCATCATAGTGTCTCTTAAGAAATCCACAGACTTGTGAATTGTTCCCCTGTAAGTAATGTATTGTTTACTTGGCTGCTTTCAAGATTTTTACTTTGTATTTTAGTTCTTCACATACATATGATGTATCTGGTATGGATTTCTTCCGGTTTATTATGTTTGGGGCTCTCTGACCTTGAATTTCAGGCTTGTATACCTGAAGCCTGTTCTATTTCATTGGTGCATTTGTCTGTCTTTATGCCAGTACCACACTTTTTGATTACTATAGCTTTGTAATAGGTTTTGAAATCAGGAAGGGTGAATTTTCCACCTTTGTTCTTCTTTTATAAAACTGCTGGCTGGCCTTTCAGGGTTCCTTGAGATGACATGTGCATTTTAGGATGAATTTTTCTGTTTGCGAAAAATGCTGTTGGGATTTTGATGTGGGTTGCACTGAATTCGTAGATTGTTTTGGGTGGTATGGGCATCTTAATGCCTGATAAATATATATATTTTTAATGAATATGCATTAAACGTGACTCGGACACTGAACAAATTTGATGCAGTTCTAGGTTTACTCTGTTGATTATTCCTAACAGCTAAGCATGCTTTGAAGACATTCTAATTGAATTAGATCCTTCTCTCAAACGTGTTTCTAGACTCAGAACTGTGTCAGGACCATCCCGACTATAATCTGGGAAAGAAAAGTGCTGACCGCCATCATCTTGGGAGCTCCCAGGGTCAGGACATAAGCAGGGAAATCTGTGTGACTTGTACATGTTTTGATAGCTTTTGTTTTCTTTTCTTCTACTTTACTTTTCCATGTAGAGATGTGATAATGGATCATCATGTTTCCACCATCAAACCTCGAAGAATCCAGAACCAAAATGTCATTCACCGCCTGGAGCGCCGGCGGATCAGTTCAGGCAAGGCGGGCACCCACTGGCATCAGGTCCGGGTGTTCCACCAGAACATTTTCCCCAACTTCACAGTTGTCAACGTGGAGAAGCCCCCCTGTTTCTTGCGTAAATTCTCACCTGATGGGCGCTACTTTATTGCTTTCTCTTCAGACCAGACATCTCTCGAAATCTACGAGTACCAGGGCTGCCAAGCGGCCGAGGACCTTCTGCAGGGCTACGAGGGGGAGATCCTGTCCAATGGCAACGACCAGCGGTCAGTCAACATCCGCGGCCGGCTCTTTGAACGGTTTTTTGTCCTGCTGCACATCACCAACGTAGCAGCCAACGGCGAGCACCTGAACCGGGAGTGCAGCCTTTTCACGGACGACTGCCGGTGTGTGATCGTGGGCTCGGCCGCCTACCTCCCGGACGAGCCCCACCCTCCTTTTTATGAGGTGTATCGGAACAGTGAATCCGTGACCCCCAACCCACGGTCCCCTCTGGAGGACTATTCCCTCCACATCATTGACTTGCACACTGGCCGCTTATGTGATACGCGTACCTTCAAGTGTGACAAAGTGGTCCTGTCGCACAACCAAGGCCTGTACTTGTACAAAAACATCCTGGCCATCTTGTCCGTGCAGCAGCAGACCATCCATGTCTTCCAGGTGACGCCTGAAGGTACTTTCATCGACGTGAGGACCATTGGCCGCTTCTGCTACGAGGATGACCTGCTCACCGTGTCCGCTGTTTTCCCCGAGGTGCAGCGGGACAGCCAGACGGGCATGGCCAATCCTTTCCGGGACCCCTTCATCAACTCCCTGAAACACAGGCTGCTCGTGTACCTGTGGCGCCGGGCAGAGCAAGACGGGAGCGCCATGGCCAAGAGGCGCTTCTTCCAGTATTTTGACCAACTGCGGCAGCTGCGCATGTGGAAAATGCAGCTTCTGGACGAAAACCACCTGTTTATCAAGTACACTAGTGAGGATGTAGTGACCTTGAGGGTCACAGATCCGTCTCAGGTATGAGGGGCTCTCTGCCCTTCACTCCTCCAATCTTCTGGGCAAAATGGGATGGTTTCTTCCTTTGCCTGTCGCCAGCCTCTCAGAAATACACATTTTACATAGTCTTGAATTTCTGCAATCCTAGGCTCAGTCAAATTGAAAACAGCTCCATTTTTCTCTAGCCACATATATATGCTTGACTGAATAATAATCACAGAGGTGATTATCTACATGTCAGTGGCTAAATCTCAAGCCTTTGACGTGTAGATAATCTCCTCTGTCATTACCCTCTACCTTCTGCACAGCATTTTCAGTATCCTTGAGGTAGAAGTCCAAATGCTACAAGGTCAAGGTTTGGACTATCTATGGAAAATCCTGCCTTGATTTTGTAAGACGGGGCTTGTTGGTCTGACTGTTTTAGTTCTGGCAATAAGAATGAGCCCACCATGCAAAAAGAAAATCCTCTGAAAATCTAGCCTCTCTTTTCTGCTTAAATGGTGAATGTCAATATACTTCTTCACAAAGTCTTCTTTAAAAGGTAACTAACACGTAAGCTCATTAAACAGAGTTAAGTGTTATGACTTACCCTGACATTGCTCATGTGCTGAAAGATGGGTTGCAGAGCAGGAAACGGTTTGCAAGGAAGCCCACAGTTTGGAACTCCCACGTGAGTTGTCATCAGGCCTTCAGGTCCAGAGGGTTTTTTACTTTGGGTGAAAGATGTTGGTAGAGGAAAGGAACATTTCTCAAATGAGAATAAAGTGGTAGCAAGAGCACAGAAACCTCTAAGACTGTTGGGTTGAAACACTGTATTGAAATTCAGGGTAATTTGTTTCCCTTTGAGAAGCTGTCCACTTCAATGTTGACCAAGTAAGAGACCACTTTTCAGTACCTTTGCCCCTGTTCTCCTGTTTCCAGATTGTTTCCTTAGATGCTAGTTTGGAAATTCTGAACAGAGAGCAAACCAATAAACCACAGAGGCATCTGAGACTGGTGTCTCTCATTGCCCTGCCGCTGATTCTGTCATTAAGAGAGACTTTTTACCCTTACCAGCCATCAGGGTAAAAGGTTTCCTAACATTTGTCTTCTGAATCATAACTTATGTATTCTTAAAAAAAGGGTGGGGGGGGGCTGAGTAATACGGTTAGAGATCAATTTTTTCTGGATTCTTTTTCTTTCCTGTCACCCATTTTGCCATCACGAGCGAGCATCTAGTTCATCTTATGCGTCACGGGAGACTGGAGTTCGAGAAGCCCTTGACTCCTTCTGTACCCACCTGTCCTGTGATTCCCGATCTGCCCTGGAGGGAAGCTGAGTAGATGTTTGTGTAATTCTGTATTCATGTAATTATGATGGGTCCTGGTGAAGCCCTGATATGATCAAAGAGCTGTCCAGATCTATAGAAAGAGCATGAGTCAGCCTTTTATTTAGGTTTGAGCTATAATTACTTTTTACTTTGGAGGGAGTAAAATGTCTGCGATTGCTGCATTTGAGATTATCCTTTTTGTCCTTTGCTAAAACATGACCTCTTTGTTTCTGGTAGCTGTGATAAGTTGTAGTCAGAAATGTAACTAGGGCTCTATGCTTTGCTTAACCGAGTTTGTAACTTTAAACCCAACCTCTCTGCCCTAGTTGTCTTTCCTTCCTTCCTCAGTTTAATTTGATAGGTTCCAATAAGGTTAATGAGTAAAAGGTGCATCCAAAAACAAAGCCTTTTTAATATCAGGGGTATTATTCTTAGGTTACCCTCCAGTCTCTTTAATTTACAGCCAAATTTAATTGCCAGGGGTTCGCAAAAAGTCATGTAATATAAGCTCTGGGAAGGACTAATTACTAGTAAAACAGGTGGGCCAAATGGCACCAGAAATTAGTAATGGAGATTTAAACTCAATCATAGGAGGGGGAATACTAATCCCAGTGTTCTGGAAACTTCTAGAGCCCTGTTGGAAACAGGCAGATTGATTCACACTGTCACAGTCACTGTAACAAAAACTAGGGATTCCTGTCACATCCCTGTTAGGCCAAGCAGAACACTGGAAATTTAGAGGAAGAGGGCTCGTCAGCCAGGATCCCATTCAGAAAAAAACAGTGACTCTGTCACCTATGGCATTTGAATGCTTTTCAGGTTCCCCTTCTGATCTTAATTGCTACAAATCTCAAATGCATTTTACAGATGCCCTTGGGTAAAACAACGTTTATAAAGAAAGAAATGGAAGTGCCTCTCTGATTTTTCTGTTCTTCAGCAGCAGAGCCTTGTTTGGTTACAGTTTGCCTGGGTAGTTTTCGGACACAGTGTACTTAAGGTGTCTCTCTGCATGTTAGAACTATTAAGAGGAAAAATAAATGCCCCTAAATTGAACTTTCAGCTGTTCATTTACAAGAGAAAATAATTTGTCAACAGGCAGCTCCAGGCTGCAAATCACTTTCTCAGCAGGAAGGAAAATTAAATCTGGCATTTTAAAAAAGTGTTTTTTATCTCGGGGTGGGTTGGGGAGCAAGTAGGGAATAAACACTTAGAAGGAAAAATACTGAAATGTATTTTTTGAATACAGTTTGAAATGAAAGCTTGAGAACCTTTTCATACATATATGCTGGCCAATTCAGTAATACAGCAGCACAGGTACAGTGGGAAATCTGGCAACACTGAGGCCTTTGATTGACAGATCCGGCTGAGGCCTCCTCCTTTCCCAGAACCACCTGGAGCCATGTTTTGGCCCTACCTAGTACTGGAGCGGAGGGCTTTGTGTGTTCCACTTGGGTAGCTGGAATTTTCAGCCAGGTGCTAAGTTTGCTAGGCATGGCATTATACTCAGCTGTCCCTTAGCTCTCTCTGTGCTTTGCAGGCATCTTTCTTTGTGGTGTACAATATGGTGACAACAGAGGTGATCGCTGTGTTTGAGAACACGTCAGATGAGCTTTTGGAGCTCTTTGAGAACTTCTGTGATCTTTTCCGCAATGCCACCCTGCACAGCGAAGTCCAGTTTCCCTGCTCAGCTTCCAGCAACAATTTTGCAAGGCAGATCCAACGCCGGTGAGTTGTTCCAACAGACTGCTCAGGCTGACTTTTTCTTTAGTTTTCTTAGTTCGTTGGTGTTAGGCCAACTGCAACTTATCCTTCAACTCATGTATTGTATCTATTCCATCTCCTGCGCAGAATTGTATCCTAATGTAACACATTTTATTAACCATCTTATACTTTAATGCATTGAAAATATAATGTATTGAAATTATTTTTTATTTTTTTTGGAACACGTGGCTCTTAATGCTCAATCCAAAAATCTTTTGGTAAAAATAAATGAAAATGCATCTATTATAGGTTAGAATACATGCTTCAGAAAAAAATACGGACGCTAAGGATCATGAGTCACTTAAGGAAAGCCTTTATCTTGAGAGAGAGATCAAAATAAAACAAACAGAATAAAGAAACAACATTACATTCAGTGAAATAATTGAAGCTATAAGAGTAAGGACATTACTAGAACAGTGACATGCATTAGAAGTTTAAAATATGTTCGATACAGTTGAGAATCTCTTTAAGAAATTAGAATAAGAGGAGGAAAATTGGAGAGAAAAGATGAAAAAAAAAATTAGAGGATTCACCCAAGAGTTCCAACATCTGGCTAATTCCAGAAGGAGCAATAGAGAAAATGACAGACAAGAAACAGCGTAAGACCATTTTTCAGCACTGAAGACCATAAATTTCCAGATTGGCAGGGCCATCTAGCTGAAGCTGGATCGTGAGAACCAATTGTTAAATTTTCAGGAATTTTGTAAGCTGATTGTTAAACACAGTCATTATTAAAAATTCTTCCCAATGACTCCACTGTTACTTATGCTCTCGAGGTTATCTGTATCTATTTTATTTGTACGGTGAAAAGACCAGGTAGTGATGTGCTACAGCTCATCTCTTGACAACTGCACATTCAGTGATATCACATGCTACCTTGAAATTTACCACAGCAGGAGGATTTACACTGCAGAAAATGGCAAGTGCTGCAAACCATGACTTTTTCCCCCTTGGAGAAATAATTATTAAACCTTCATTAGCACATTACTGGATCCATCAAGCATCCAGTACAGTCAGTGGAAAAAGACCCACACTGAGGCATATCTTGGTATTTTTGAACATTGGGGATAAAGAGAAAATTGTAAAACCTTTTAGAAAAAACATGTTTCATATAAAAAAATAAGTCATCATAATGGTATTGGACTTGTCAGTAACAACATTGAAAGCTTGAAGCCATTAAAATCATGCCCTCAGACTTCTCTGAAAAAAAAAAAAAGATTTTTTTTTTTTTAAAGATTTTATTGGGGAATTGGGGGAGGGGAACAGACAAGTTGCTGTCCTTTTGTTCTTCAGTCTACTTGTGGAGGACGTCGCTTCACTGGCCCATGTAGGTATTATCATTGCGCTCTTCTTTCTGGCTGAGGCAGTCGCTTGCCGGCCATGGGACCGTGGCTCATGGCAGCCCACTGCAGCCTCACTTCAGCCTATGCCATCGCCATCGACTCCCAGCAGCCCAGCTCCAGGTTGAGCTGTTGTTCACCATCTTAGCTGTAGAGGACGCAGCATCACTGGCCCTCATGTGGGATCCGAACCAGGGCCCTGCTGCTCAGAGCTGAGGTCCCAAGCCAGCTCCTTACAAATGTGTCACTCGGCCAGCCCAAAAAAATGATTTTAAATCTAGAATTCTATATCCAAATAATAAGTAGGTGGAACAAAGACATTTTCAGATATGGAAGCTCTCAATAAATGACTTTCCAGGTAACTTTTCTAAGGAAGCATCTGGAAGATGTATTTTACCAACAAACCACAAAAGAATGGTACAGGCAATAGTTTGACACTGGAGAGAAGCAAAGAGAGTTCCGGGGATGATGGTAGAGGGAGTTCCAGGATGACAGACCACCAGCCGAACCAGGCTGAAGCAGGAGGGAGGGTGGAGGTTTCCAAGAGGGATGTATCCAAGGAAATATTAAAATTGTTAGAACATTTGGTGGTTTTGAGTGTATTAACAGGAGATTGTCAGTTCTGTTCTAGTAGGGTCATCAGCACAGGCCTCTCTGAGAAGGTGATACTTGAGCAAAGCTTTAGAAGGAGGTGGGGGAGCAAGCCACATGGATGTCAGGGGGGAGAATGTACCAAGCAAAGGGAATATTACATCTAAAGGTCCTGAGGTGGGTCTCGTGCATTTGAGGAACTCCAGGGAGGTCAGTGTGGCTGGGCTGGAGTGAGCAGGAGGCAGAGTGGTTAGAGATGTGGTTACAGATGGGCCAGACATATAGGCCATTCTAAGGCTTTGACTTTAACTGTAGATGAGATTGTGTTTTCATGGAGGACCTGCGTGGTCACAGGTTTTAACAGGAGCACTCGTTGCTGTGTTAACAATACACTGTGGGGGGGTGGGTAGGGTGGAAGCGGGGTCACCAGTTAGGATGCTGTTACTGAGATCCAATAAATACTATTGCATTCTGTTTCCTGCCACTAGAATTTAAATTCCTTTTGCTCACTTACAATATTCTAAGCACCTAGAAGAGCTCCAAGCATGTACTAGACCATCAATAATTATTTGTTCATCATCTTAGCTGCAGAAGGCGAGCATCACTGGCCCTCAATGTGGGATCCGAACCGCAGCTCTGCTGCTCAGAGCTGGTGCTCCCAAGTGAGCTCTTAACCAGCTGAGCCACTCAGCTGCCAATAATTATTTGTTTATTGAATAATGGTGGCTTGGGTCAGGGTAGTACCTTTTGGAGTGGTAAGTAATTGTATTCTCAATGCATTTTGAAGATAGAGTCCAAGAGATCAGTGGAGGATGGGATATGGGCTGTGGAAGAGCACAAAGATGATTGTAACATTCGTGGCTTAATCAACTTGCAGGAGAGAGTCCCCATTAAACCGATGGCAGAGCTTATGGTGGAGCAGGTGTGTGGGGGACCGGAAGTCCTGTGAATGGAGTAGCTTAGTGTTTCTCAGCGGAAGGAGGGTTACATCCTCCTGACAGGTCAAGGGCGATGAGGACTGATAATCCGCTCTGGGAGTTAGCAGCCTGGAGACCACTAGTGACCTTGTTGAGACTAGTTTCAGTGAGAAGATGGGGTGAAAGTCTTTTGGGGGAATTTTAAGGAAGAATGGGAGGAGGAGAGTTGGAGATGCTAGTATGAAAAGTGTTTTGAGGAGTTTTGTTGTTTAAAGGAGAGCTGACAATGGCGTATTAGCAGGAAGGGCCAGTGATGTTAAGTTTTTGTTATTTTTTTAAATGGGGGGCGGGAAATGGCATGTTTGTATGCAGATGGGACTTACCCTGTAGACAGGGGGAAATCTATTGTTTGGGAAAAGAAGGGAAAGCATTGGTTAAGGATGTGAGGGGCTGGGATCTAGTGCCAAGTGGAGGGATTGGCCTTACATGGGAGCACAGGCAGTTACGTGGGTTTACATGGGTACAGACGTGCTGACGGGAGCTTTAAAAATTCTCATCATTTCCATTTGCCAGTAACAAAGTAGGTAATGCCATTAAGTTAGGGTGAGCTTGAAGTGGGGGAAGAAATAGTCACCGAAGAATGGGAGACTCACTGGGCTAACGGAGTGTAGCATGAGTGCCCTGCAACGTTGAGGGCCCCCATGGGGGTCATGGCTGTAAATCTAAAGTGAGCATTGTTGTGTGTTTTTTTTTCTCTGGCCATTGAGATAACTGGGTGGACACAGGCATGGAATAGACAGAGTTGAGCTTAACTAGATTTGTAGTTTTTCCAAGCAAGTGCCACACAGCAAGAAAAAGCAAGGTTGTAGAGGATGAGTGCAGTGCAGTAATTGTGGAATTGAAGCTGGCTGAGGAAGGGAGGACATGATGACGTTCTAGGGTAGCAAAAAGTTGGTAGAATTGGTGGGTTGTACCATTCAACCCATGCAGGCTGAAGGGTTGTTGAGGCTGAGATGAGTAGAGGGCGTGAGCTGGAAATATGGGAGAGAAGATGGCTGAAGAGTGTGGTGCTCCTTCCTGCGATTACAGGGCGTTGCAGTCACCAGTGATGGTGAGATTGATGACTTTGGGAGTGAGTGGCTGAGACAGACAGGAGGTCCAGGGACGAGGACGCCATGGTGTAGGAAAGATCATCTCTGAGAGTTCTGAAATCATCGCAGATTAAGAGAAGCATAGATGGGCAGAGTGACAGTGAGCCAGGGGCTAAACTGGTGACAAGTCAGAGGGGTGGCCGCTTCATCTTTTAGTCATTGGGGGAGCATGGTGGATGGAGGTGGTGGGTGCTGCTGGGGAAGGTGGTGGGTGCTACTGCTTCTACGAGTAGATTTTCACAGAGGCGTTGATTTGTGGTCATCACAAAGCTTGGGTTGGCCCCCGTCAGTTTTCCTTTTGAAGCCAGTGAGGCAGGCGGGGTTGGAGTGTAGATTATACCATGTGGTGCTAGATGTTTGCTGAAAAGGGGCTGGAAACCAGAGAGCCCAGGATCTTTGATTCCAGCTCAATGAAAGGGAAATAAATAAGTTCTATTTGGCCAAGGTTTAATTTCATGGTTACACTGAGGCTGTGAAAATTACTGTCGAGAGGAGTAATGGAAAAGCAGTGTTGATAGTCAGGCTTTCTTCTGGGAAAACTGCAACGTGTTAATCTCCATCTAACACTACAGGTTAACGGTGAAAACAAAAATCAAAACCCATGTAATCGGTCTTTCTGGTCTTACCAAATTTAGGAACTTTCAACTTTTTTATTTCTTTAGTTTTTTTTCCTTCCACCAAGTTTATTTACTCTTAAGAGAAAACTACAGTAGTTTTCACACTGTTGCGAGTTCACATTTCCACTAGTCCCATTCAGTCTTAACATTGTCACAACAATTTGTTTTGGTAGCCACAACCATCAACAGTTGAATTTTTGAGTCAGTTCTGTGTGTAAACTGTATACATTGCCTATTATTTGTGTGGCCCAGGCTTAGATAGAAAAATATGATCAGCATCTACATTCAGCTCACCAGTACGGATAATTTGATGTGTCTGAGAATGGAGGCAGACAGTGAGAGGAGTGGGTGGGGATAGGGAGAAAAGGGGAGGGGAGGAGAGAGGAGGGAGGGAATAGGGAGAGGAGAGGAAGAGAAGAGGGAAGGGCAGGGGGGCAGGAGAGTGGAGAGGACGGAAGAGCAGAGGGACCATCTTCTTACGCCATATACAGGAATGAACTCAAAACAGATTAAAGACTTAAATGCAAGACCCGAAAACATAAAACTTCTAGAAGAAAATATAGGAAGTAAACTCGCAGACATTGCTCTTAGTAATATTTTTACTGATATATCTCCTTGGGCAAGGGAAACAAAAGAAAAAACATAAACAAATGGGACTACATCAAACTAAAAAGTTTCCGCACAGCAAAGGAAACCATCAACAAAACGAAAAGACATCCCACTGAATGGGAGAAGATATTCGCCAATGGTACATCTGATAAGGGGTTAATATCCAAAACTTATAGAAAAAGTCATACAACTCAACACCAAAAAAATCAAACAACCCAATTAAAAAATGGGCAGAGGACATGAAGAGACATTTCTCCAAAGAGGACATACAGATGGCCAATGGACATATGAAAAAATATTCAATGTCACTAATCATCAGAGAAATGCAAATTAAAACCACAATAAGATACCACCTCACACCTGTCAGAATGGCTGTCATCAATAAATCAACAAACAACAAGTGTTGGCGAAGACGTGGAGAAAAGGGAACCCTCACGCACTGTTGGTGGGGTTGTAAATTGGTGCAGCCAGTATGGAGGTTCCTCAGAGAATTAAACATAGAATTACCAGCAATTCCACTCTTGGGTATTTATCTGAAGAAATCCAAAACACTAATTCAAAAAAATATATGCACCCTTATGTTCACTGCAGCACTATTTACAATAGCCAAGATATGGAAACAACCGAAATCCCCATCATTAGATGATAGGATAAAGAAATTGTGGTACATTTATACAATGGAGTATTACTCTGCCATTAAAAAGAGTGAAATAGTACCATTTGTGACAACATGGATGGACCTAGAGGGTATTATGCTAAGTGAAATAAGTCAGACTGAGAAAGGCAAATACCATATGATCTCACTTACATGTGGAATCTAACGAACAGAATAAATGAACAAATAAAACAGAAACAAACCCATAGACACAGATGGTGACTAGATGGGAGGGGAGTTGGGGGCTGGGTG
>NW_017731786.1:122074-127814 GCF_001890085.2 Hipposideros armiger
TTCTTACTTAAATATATCCTGTTTGATGACTGGCGTATGTTCTGCTCTCACCAAATGCTTTTCAAAGACTTGGGTTCCAGGAAGGACTGTGCAAGGGACTGGAGGCCACAGGATTAGCATCTGCTCGTGGGAGCACTATGTGGTGTGTGCCAGCATGGAAGACAGTTATCTGCCAGGGTCGTTTCCCTCCCTCGGGCTTTCTCCTGGTGGTGGTTACAGCTGCAGGGACTGGGCATAATTGCACACGCTCATGTGGAAGCATGCTCCCATCTGTACCATCTGTGTCGTGCAGGTGGCCATCGCAGAAACAAACACTGTTCAGCACGTACTGCAGTTTGGGTAGTGGGAGGTGGCAGGTTCCAGGTGCCCCTAAAGCAATCAGACTGGGTGTTCCTGGATGGCTGAGCCGTCACGGCTGTCCTCCGAACACACCTGCCGGCCCCCAGCCAGCATCCTTCTGTCACATGTCAGCTGGTCTCCTCCATAGGGCTCGTCAGGCTGTTCATGTTTCATCTTTATCATGCACCCACCATTCATGTAATAAGCTTGTTTAGTGACACCTGACTTTGAAGGTAACTTTGAAACGCTGGGTTTCAGAGCAGGCTGTGAAAGGAGCGATGGATGCACACAGCTGGACCCTGGGTCCTTCTGCATCCAGACTGACTTCCCTTGGGAACATCAGAAATGTGATGAGATGCGAAGCCCCACTGAAAACAGTTCAGCTGGTTTCATCACCTTCAATATTAAACAGCTACATTCATTCTCATTTAGCATTCAACACAAGATTGGAGCACCTGTGTTGACCTACTGGGAGTCAGGTAGATGCTGTGTCAAGATGTTAAGGATGAGGAGAGAAATAGGCAAATAAAGAGAATTCTCATGCAAAACAGTAAATGTTCCAACACTCTATCTGGGAACAGTGTGGGGGATGAAGGAGAGGAGAGGGGAGCTCTACTGGGGAAGGGACGCTGGAACCGGATCAATGGGGGTGTGTGTGTGAAGCAGGGCAGAGGACACTTCAAGGAGAGATCCAGCAGGTTCAAAGGCATAGAACCATGAAAAGGGCTTGTCACGGTTGGCACATAATTGAGTATGGCTACAGCACAAGCTGTGTAGGGGCCAGGGGAAAACGTGTGTGGTCATGGGGAGAAGTCTTGTGCTCCGTGCTAGGGTTTTATGCAGTGGAAGGCATAATAGGAACTTCAGAGAGAGAACTTCCAGCAGCTTGGAGAGAATAGAGACTAGAGGGAGGGAGGCGGACAAGTCAGTGGTGGTACCCAGAGGAGAATGGGAGGGCTTGGCTGACATCAATGGGCATNAATTTAGTATTTGTTACAATTGTGAGAAATGACTGCTTTATTATTATTTATTATAGGTCAGATATGTGACTCTGTATCCATGTTACTATTCTTCTAGACACTGGTAGGGGATAGGTAGGTAGCTCTGAAAGTTTATTTAATCGAAGAATGAGTAATTTGTCAAAAGGTTCGGTGAAAGTTGTTTTATTAACGCCTCCCTAATGCAGTCTGCGGCTGTTATTTAGGGAGAGTATATTCAAGTAGAAGTAGTTGTCATAGATTAGTTATACTCATTTTAAACTTGTAGAGGCTTTGTTAATTTTTCTAAAGTAATGTTCCCCATTTCTAATTCTGTTTTCTGCATTTTGAGGGTATTTGTAGCCAGCCAGACTTGTGATGTGTATGAGTTCTGACTTTGGTCAAAATCTGGGTTTTTATGTACAGAAAGAGTTGATTTTGGACATATATGCGTCAATTCAAAATGCCAGGCAGCCGTGTGTGTCTGCTAACACAGCCTCCCTCATGGTGCTTTGTTCTAGGTTTAAAGACACGATTGTAAATGCCAAGTATGGAGGGCACACGGAGGCCGTACGCCGGCTGCTGGGCCAGCTCCCCATCAGCGCCCAGTCCTACAGCGGCAGCCCCTACCTTGATCTGTCTCTCTTCAGCTACGATGACAAGTGGGTGTCAGTCATGGAGCGGCCCAAGACTTGTGGAGATCACCCTATCAGGTACGCCACCCCTGCAAACCGCTTCACTGCGAACCGCCTGAGGGCTGATGACAGCCCACGTTCTCCCTCTCCTTCTTAGACGTCGTTTCACTGTGACTGTCCATTTGTACTCACGGGTTAAATGGAAAAGGTCAGGCTGTTTCTGTACCGTGGTGGGTGCTTTGATCAAATCGGCACTAGTCTCATAAGTTAAACAATCACTCTTTGCTTCTCATCCAAACATCTAATTCAGATAAATGTTGTTCCCGTTTAAAGGTATCCAGGGAAGGAAACGATACTGTTCCATTTAGTAATCCAATACCATTTCATAATAATGTTTATGGCTGAGACTTTTTAATTTGATCTAGCTCAAATTATTTTATTCCCCCATGTTACCTAGTAGAAAAGATAGCAGAGACAATTTGGGGGACAGGAGGTTTTGGAGAAACGCATGCTTCCTCACTTGGGGAGTTTTGGAATGTGGACTACTACTACTGTATTATTGGAACCTCTTACAATCAAGCCCTCCCTCACAGATGTCCAGTTCACAGACCCACCTGTCTCTCCTGTCGGGAGCTTATGTTGTTCTGTGTGCTGTAATGGCATTAGGGAAAGGAACTGGCACCATTGTCACTAGTGGGCCTATTGCAAGGGAGGTAGGCGTGTTTTTGGAGGCCTGAGCTGGCGCGTGGGTCTTTTCCACATAGATACAATGGTAGTTAGTATTTCATAATCCAGCATCATTGTGTATTAAATAGGCTTGTGTAACATCTTCTGTACAATTACCACCATTCATAATATTTCCTTTGGGAAATGGTAGTCAAGATCCAAAAACCAGTTACATTTTTTTAATTGTGGAAAATTTCAAACATATAAACAGGAGAAGAGCGAACCTTCGCGTACCCATCACCCAGCTTCAGCGGTTACCAGCTCACAGTCAAAGTCGTTACATCTCTTTCTACCATCACCACTGCTTCCTCCCCTCCCGCCTGCCACCTGGATTAGCCTGAAGCAAAGTCCCAGGTGGCATAGCATTTTACTCGTAAATAGTCTCAGTAAGAATTTCTAAAAGAGAAGGACTTAAAAAAAGATACAACCTTGATACCACTGTTTCATCTAGGGAAAATTAACAAAACTTTATTAAGACCACCAAATATCTAATCAGCATTTACATTTTCCCATTGTCTTGTAAATATTCTTCTTGGAGTCTGTTTGTTCCAGTCAGGACATAAACAGGCTCCTGCGTTGCATTTGGTCACCGTTTCCTTAAGTCGTTTTCATTCTCTAGGTTCTGTTTGCCTCTTATTTTCCTTGCAGTGAAATTGTTGAAGCCAGGTAGTCTGTCCTGTCGTGTTCCCCACATTCTAGGTTTTGCTCCTTGTGTCCCTGGTGTAGTATTTACCATCTTTCTCATTCCGCCATATTTCCTGTAAAGAGGTAGTTCTATTTAGAAGCTCAGACAACTCACTTTAAATTACAAGCCCTTTGTGTGTTGGGGACTAAGTGGGTAAAGTGAATGTGTTTTTCACACATAAAAGCATGTAATGGGCATCATTTGATATTGTCAAGTAGCATGAGACACATTTCTCTCCTTTCTGGCTCCCCTGCCTTTCTGATTTGAAAAGATTAACCTAATGAACACATCTGGAAAGGCCATAGTCCCTGGCTTAAGGGGCTTTTCTTGTAATTCTTATTTATTTTTCATTTAAAATGAGAACTGGAAGGATATGAAGGGCATTTGAAGAGGTAATGCCATTACTCTAGCACCTTTATTGTGCATTCCATTTTCGCCTTTGGCAGGGTGCATGTTTACATTTACACAGTTGTAATCGTGATTAGCAGAGTCCTTTGTGGTCTGCTTTTACTTTATAAACATTTTTCCATGTTGTTACATAGTCCCCACAGTTACAGTCCTAGTAAGGGCATGTCATTCCGTCAGGTAGATGTACCATACTTTATTTAACCATCCCCCTATTACCGAGCATTTATTATTCTCTTTCTGCATCTTTCCATTAGAGCGAATGCTCTAGTAGCCATCTTTAGTCATGTCACGATTTAATTGATTTAAATTAAATGCTGAGGATCTAAATTCTTGGAAATGGGATTATCAAGTCAAAGGGTATGAATATCTTTATGTCCACGATATATTTGCTTTCCAAAAGGGAAATGGTAGAGCTCTCTAATTCAGGCTCTTCATTTTGTAGAACTTTCCCCAGTTCAGCCCCACCCTGCTGACCCCCTGTAGTTCTCAGTACCACAGGGTCCTTAATTTGCCTATGGGAAAAGGTATTTAAGTACAGGGATGGATGACAGCATCTTTAATCTGACTGTATTAGATGAGGAGTTAAAAACTACTTAGTATTTTGTTTTTGTGTATGAAAAGAAGAACCTTCCAAAAGAATTTAGTCTTAAAACGAAAACCTCAAATGGGCCTGGATCCGCATTGTCCTGTACAGTAGCCACTAGCCACGAGGCTCTTGAGCACTTAGACGGTGATGAGTCCAAGCTGAGGTTTGCTCAGTGTCAAATACATATCGAACTTCAAAGGCTTAGAAAAAAGAATGTGAAATATCTCATTGGTATTTTTTATATTGACTATAGGTTGAAATGATACTATTTTGGACACCAATAATGGGTTAAATAAAATATATTATTAAAATTAATTTTGCCATAATTTTTTTTTTAATGTGGCTTCCTGAAAAATTTAGTGTATATGTGGCTCACATTTCATTTCTAGCCCTGGCCTCAACAGTTTGGGGGCAGCTAGCTTCTGGAAAAGGGAGGCTGTAATTAAGGGCTGTCTTGGGAAAGAGAACAGACCCAGTGACCCAGGACAATGTAGTAAAATTCATAATCACCCTGCCCATGACATGAGCCAATAAGACGAAGGTGATTTTGCGGTTCTGATAACCTGGGGCTGGTATAAGCGGGGATTCCATTAACGTAAGGTAAAATAATGAGTTGCCACATTGCCCAGCTGTGCAGATTCACGGTGCTGGTGAGTATCTCTACCACCCTCTCTCTCTTCCTCTCTCTCCTTGTGTTTAGGTTCTATGCCCGCGACTCTGGTCTGCTCAAGTTTGAGATCCAGGCCGGCCTCCTGGGCCGGCCCGTCAGCCACACAGTGCGGCGTCTCGTTGCCTTTACCTTTCATCCGTTTGAGCCCTTTGCTATTTCTGTGCAGAGGACTAACGCTGAGTATGTTGTCAACTTCCACATGCGACACTGCTGCACGTAGGCGCCTCGCCAAAGCCAGGTTTCCTGGGCTTCCAGGACTTTTCCCTTCTCATCTCATGGACTGTAAAGCAAAAGCTCCTGACCACCAGCCTTGTTGATTCCAGACGGGTGTACCTCAGGTGGGGAGAGCTGGACCGAGGAGTGAGGGTGGCCCAGCCTAGTGACATTTTGTTACCGTCTACAAGAAAACTACTGATTGATTTAAAGTCCTCTTGCCTTTTCCCAGTGGTCATGCCCAGCATTAATGAAGTCCATTTTATATTTGTTTTATTTTGCATTTTATCACTATGAAGATGAGAACATTACACCTTCCCCCACTTCATGTCACTTCTTTGGCATTACGGTATGCAGCCTGAAGCAGGTAAAGCTTGTTTACTCATGAGAACGGTGTATGTCCTTTCTACTTAGCCAACAAGCAGGGCTGCCTTTATAAGAAAACAAAATAAAGCCTTGGTATTTTCTTACTTAAATATATCCTGTTTGATGACTGGCGTA
>NW_017731786.1:132289-135946 GCF_001890085.2 Hipposideros armiger
CAACACCCTGCGATCGCTCGGAAAGATTCAGCGTCAGGATGAAGCTTGGCCTCCGGGATGGTGGAATGAAGTGGAAGGAACCTGCATCGTAGATGACGTGGCTGGCCGGGTAGATCCACAGCCTTGAGACCCACCTTACGGTCAGGATTTCCAGCTCTGTGAGACAATATGTTCCTTACTATTTTAAGCCATTTTGGATTGGGTTTTCTGTTGTCATTGAAAGCGGATTAATAGGTGCAAAGTGAAAGGCAGGTCCCCTGTGGAGGGTCATGAAATTCCTGCTGGCTGGCTGCCACTTCATTTCCAGCTTCCATGAGACCCAATTGTGATCCCCAGTCTGGAATTCTTATTCTTGGGTTTCTGTAACATTCCTGGCAGTTTCTTTTGAGTAAAAAGGGCTTGACTAAAACAGGAGGTAAAGCACTCGGCCTGTTGAGTACTTGACCCATATTATGTTCTCAACTCCTATTTGTTTATATTAACTTTGTTTGTGAAGCAGTTTAAGGTGCCTTCAGTAAATCTAGTGTCTTATCTCCACAAACGTTCAGTGAATCTCAAGAATCTTTGGAGAAACAAGTTCTTTGGAACCAAAATGTTGAAGAAAAGCAGAAACTTCTGGGATGTATCCTTTAGAATGAGATTCTTCCCGGAACCCCTCTCCTCTCACCCCTACTCTTCAAGGAGCTGACATGTCAACGATGCATGTGAAGCTACCCTGGACCTTTGGGACAAAGGTTCCATTTAAATTTAGCAAAACTCCTTTTATTCAGAGTCCTTGCAGAGAAGCGCAGTATAAATCAGTGAAAACCTAAATTAGATAATTTTTAAAAGAGTGGTAGCTTCATTATTTTCAAGTACACAGAGTAACTGCATCTCAGCCCTGAGTGTTCCCTTGTAGAAGCCCTTAGGGACTTTCCTTAATGAGTAGATTATAATTATTGGTAATCAGCATAACAGTTCTCCGCAATGCGTGCTTCGAAAGCAATTGAGCTTATTAAGTGATTCTGATGTTCCAGGGGGCAATTTTGTTTATAGCATTAATCTGCTCCGAGTAGATCCTTTATAGCTAGCACCCTTTGTTGTTTAAAAAAAAAATTTCCGAAGGCCCCTCCATACAACACTGGATGACCAGAGGCAGAAACGATGGAGGAGGCAGGGAGATACAGAGTAGGACTCAAGATTCCTTACCTGTGGGGTGCTGATAGAATTATGGGGACAGCTCAGGCCTGTGCAGACCCTGGCTCTGTCACCTACTCGCTCTGTCACCCTGGGTTCGGTCACCAGAACTTGACTGAGACTCATTGGGGATAACTTCTACTTCGCAAGGTTGATGTGAGCACTCAGTGAGTTTTCATTACAGCTCTTAATACAGCAAGAACTCCGTCAGTGCTAGCCCTAGCTGCCTTCTCCTTCTCTCTAGATCTCTTGGCCTGCATGGGAGGCTCTCCCACCTCTTTTAGTGTCACAGAGACTGCACCTAGTCCTTGTGGTACGTCTTCATTCCCTGATGACGAAGCCCCGTAAGCTTGCCCCTTCTCCGGGTCCAGCCCCTGCTCACCCACCAGTCATCAGTGGCATCTAAGGTGGTGCCACTCTTGGCAAAACCTCTGTCCCCACATACCCAGATTTGAGAAGACCAGAACATCCCAAACCCTCTTTGCGGCCAAACACATTGGAACAAGGGAGCTTTGTTTGCTGAGAGTTCGTTATTGTGGTTGATGGTGAACATTTATTAAGAGCTTACGATGGACTGGAAGCTGTGCTAAGCACCTTACATAGGAAGGTATTTACGTCAGTTCTTCAATTCTGAGATGCATCGTTCAAAATTGGAGTGTATCTAAGATTGGCATCTTATCACTGTCAGCTGAGCGGCAGCTGTGACATCACTGTCATTGCTTGTGCCTGTGCAAATTGAACGTGCTCTCCATCTTGTCATCATTCCTGTTGAGTAATGTGCCTTGTTGTAATATCGCGTGTTAAAGGTCTGTTTAAGGCAGCGGTTCTCAACCTGTGGGTCGCGATCCCTTTGGGAGTCGAACGACCCTTTCACAGGGGTCGCCTAAGACCATCAGAAAACAAAAAGATGTTTATATTACGATGCATAACAGACGCAAAATTACAGTTGTAGAGTAGCAACGAAAATAATTTTATGGTTGGGGGTCACCACAACATGAGGGACTGTATTAAGGGGTCGCGGCGTTAGGAAGGTTGAGAACCGCTGGTTTACGGTGTCTTCAAAAGGCTATCCTCCGACTAGCTGACTTTCTGGCTCACTCAGCCCACCGTCAGTAAAGCTACCAGTCATCCAGGCTTTGAGTGTGGAGTTAGGAAGACAGAGCTGAGTGGCGGGGTGCTGCTTTTTTGGTGGGAGCCCCCTGCTTTCCATGCAGTGTTTCGGTACCGCTCTGACGACGAAGGTCTGGCTCTTGTGGGGAGCACTTACAGTGCCCCAGGAGAACTGTCTGAAACTGGCGCCCGGCAGTAGCACACGTTGACTCCTAACAGCAGAAGCAGCTTCTCAGGCCCCGTGCCTCACGTCAAGCAGCTCTTGGTCCCACTCAGCTGCCTGAGACCAGAGATCTGGTCTCCAGCTACTGGCTGTCTTCCAAGCTTGGTAATTAATTTCCCAGGATTAGAAGAAGAGAGGAGACTGTCCCTTAGCTTTAATTGCTTGTTGAAAGAATAGAGAGGGGTTCTGTATTTGTACTTTAAGAAATAAAAGGAGGGAATGAAATACTCTGAACAAAGACGCAAAAGAAAGGTAATTTTCATACTCAATCTCTACACCCCAGTCTTTTAAAAGTTTTCGTTGACCTTTATGAGGTTTGAAATCTCTCCTTACCTGGGTGGAGGGAGGGCCAGGGGGGGGGGATGTGTTACTCAAAATAAACTGCCTCTGGATTGTTTTCCCAAGTCAATTATTTAAAAAAAAATTAAATATCATTCTGGTTAAATCCTTTTCAAAATGAAATTTCTCTAAAAAGCACTTCTCAGCTCAGGGTAGGTTAGGAATAAGATTGAGGTACTAGGCATGTTGGAATTGTGAGGGAGGTTTCCTTTGAAAAAACAGGTCAGTATCATTTTTATTGGGAAAATGAAAAAATGCGGACGTTTTGCATTATAAACTGGAGAGTTTGAAAAAAACCTTGTTTGATGAGGTTATGCAGAAGAACAGGGTTTAATAATTGGGACACATGGGGGACAGGAGATTTTCCTGATTATCAAATAGGCGGGTGAGTTTAGAAGGCTGGAAAGCATTGTGTTAGAAAAATGTTGAGTTTCCTAAAAAGGCAGAATGGGGAAAGAAGGACTCGAGGACATTTCTGTGGGTCTCATGAAGAGAGAGGATTTAGAGAGGGGTGGGCGGCAAGTATCCAGGTCAGAGAAAGATGAGGGATGCTAAATGGAGCTGTAATTGCCAAGATGCATTGTCTTCTAGATTTCTGTTGATCATTTTGCAGTAAGCCCCTTTTAAGAATGGGGGGGAAAAAACATAAAATTGAATACATACCTATGAAAACTTTTGCATGGCAAGAAAATATCAAAACAAAACCAAATGACAAATGACAGCACATTTATCAAAGGATTGATTTCCTTAGTTTAGTATAAAACATTTAAAAAATATAATGAAAAGATGAACAATCCCAAAGAAAAAAT
>NW_017731786.1:143481-149540 GCF_001890085.2 Hipposideros armiger
GTGTGTGAAGGGTTAACCCGGCGTTTTCAAGTCAGCCTACCCATGGTGAGAAAGGACTAGCTTTTCCCATTTCTAGAGACCAGGGGAAATGATGACCCTGGGTTCTGGCTTCCCTTCCAGCTGATTCTTATCAATGAAGTGAAAATCAGAAAACACCACCTCTCGGTCACCCCCACTGTGCAGGCAAAGGCCAGCTTGTCTCAGCCTGCACACACGTTCTAGGTGTGTGTTTTCTGTGGTGTGAGCCACACAACAATAGGAAGCTGGCTCGGGGGTGGCAGTGCCGAGGAAGGCCGGGAGAGATTGTGTCCTCTCTACACCTTCTCGAGAAAATTCAGTGTGGCTGGGCTCTGGCCGCTTGGCGCTCCAGGTGTCACAGAGCTGAGGGCAGTCTAACACTGCAGCGTCACTGCAGGGAGGCCGAACTTGAAAGCCACCTAATTCAGAGCTGCCAACAAGCAAGGTGAAGGCCTGCGTTCACCCTTCCGGGGATGTCACTGGGCTCGCCCCCACATTCTACTTTTCATACCCACTGAGTGACATTGTCATTGGTTCGATCTCCCAGCATTCGAACCTCTGTCTGGGTTGGTGGGATTTTACAACTTACAAGTTTTGCAGGGAGCGAAGCCCAGCTCCCCCTGTAGGGGCATCACAGCTAAGGCTCTGCCAGTCGGCCCACTCGTGCAGGGTCCTGCAGCCAGCTGTGCCTGTGCCCAGAGGGAGGGCGTGGGAGACCCTATCTAGGGCAGTGGCCCCCAAATACGAACATTTCAGCATCACAACTGCCTTTTCTAAATGCAGCGTACATCTGGAAACAGCATGAAATTACTGAGATTCTCCTGCTGGCGTAATGAGGATTAGGCAAAAACGATTCCCATTTTATGGACGAGGAAAGCGACTAAGAGAACAAGAATAAGGGGGTCGCCGACAGGGCCCAAAGTAGCAGGCAGACCTTCCCACTAGATCCTTAAGGTCCGTTCATAGGTTTCGGGACACTTTCTGCTTCTTGGTCTCCTTATCAGAGTGCAAACAGACGGCGTGGAAGGCCCTGCCCAGCTAAAAGGGAGGTCTGCTGCCCGGGGTGCCTGTGGGGGTTAGCGGGAATGCAGGGGGGCTCAAAAGAGCTCGTATTTCCTGGGCACTTGAGCCAGACACTGTAAAACGCTTTATGTGTGTTAACTGGTTGAATCCTCTCAGCTTTCTGAACTGCCTGTGTGCTTGTCTCCATCTTCTACGTGAGAAAGGAGCTCAGGCACAGAGAGGCTAAGTCTATGCCAAAGGTCGCAAGGCTGGTGCCAGAATTCCAATCGGACCTCAGAGCCCGTGGCTCAGCCTGCTGACGAGCCTGGGGGAGGGACCTGGCCTAGAGAAGGGCAGATGGCATATCTGGGCCTCACGGCCATGTGCACAGGATGGAAAATCCCCATCTGAGCTGCAGAGCCACACCAGGGGCAACGCGGGGAGATGGTCTGTGGGATAAGAGCCGTCTTAAGGACACCCACATCTCTGGCCAGGGAGGGTGCGTGGCAGATGGGCCGGCCATGGGGCACAGCCCTGACCAGCTGCTGTTTGCAGAGGAGGGCGAGGGCATGGTGACAGCTGGATTAGGTGTACCCAGCAACCTCGGGGACCACTGGGTGGAGACGCACCGTGGGCCCTTCTGGTTGGCCCTCCCAGCNAATAAATATCAAATTATTTATTTGCTAATTCAGATTAGCAAAGGTTAAAAATGTTTGATAACCCAGTATTGTCAAGAATGTAGGGTGCTCTCACCCACTGTTGGTGGGAGGATAGGAAGTTAATTCAGATTTCTTGAAACACAAAAAGCAATGTCTTAATAAATACGCCTATCTTTTAACTCAGTTAAATTCTGTGTATCAAGGCAAAACATGCATATGTGAGCAAAACATATGCACACAGCTATTTCGTTGCAACTTTTTGTTTATGAAAAAGTGGAAAGCACAGTATAGGACAGACTGAATAACTTGTGAAATGCCCATCAAATGGAATCCCACACAGCTGTTAGAAACAAGGAGGCAGGCACATACATACGGGTTTGGGAAGCTCTGTGAGACATAGGAATTGAATGACTGTGTTTAGTGTGATGCTATATTTTGTTAAAAAAAAAGTGCAATCTGTACTGAAATGGAAGCCAGTCTAGATATAAATACATACATGCTTGTAGAGTCACAGAATATTTTTGAAAGCAAATGAGATGCTGTTGACCATGGTTACCTTTGGAGCGTGGACTCAGGAGTGAGGGAATGTGAACATGTACTTATTAGCTTATTCCCTTTCTTTTTATAATTCTTTTACTGGGAACATGTATTATTGAAACATTTTTTTAGTGAGTGTTTTACTTGTAATTGTGGTAAAAAACACATACAATTTACCATCTTAACTATTTCTCAGTGTACAGTTCCGGAGTAAGTATATTCACATTGTTATGTAACCAGTATCTACAACTTTTTCGTCTTGCAAAACCGAAACGCTATACCCATTAGACAACTCCCCATTTGTAGCTCCCCAGCCAAGCCCCTGGTAACCACTATTCTATTTTGTTTCTGTGAGTTTGACTCATTACCTCACATAAGTATCATCGTACAGTATTTATTCTCTGTATCTAGTTTATTTCACTTTGCATAATGTCTTCAGGGTTCATCCATGTTGTAGCATATATCAGAATTCCGTTCCTTTTTAAGGCTGAATAACATTTCATTGTATGTTTCATTTTGTTTATCCATTCATCTGCTGATGGTCACTTGGGTGGCTTCCCCCTTTTGGCTACTGTGAATAGTGCTTCTGTGAACATGAGTGTGCAAAGATCTCTTTGAGCTCCTTCTTTCAATTCTTTTGGATATATACCCAGAAGCGGGCTTTAACGAGCTTTTAAAAAAGTATTTAACCAATGAATTCATCTGTAGCAGCAGAGGTGCTATTAGGTAGACACTGTGGGCTGGTTGAACTGAGTGCTCTGAGGCCAGGGTTTTCTTCACCAGCCTCCTGGGGGCTGGTAATTTCCTTCCTGCCCCCTGCGCTTTTCCCGTGCACAGGCAGGAGGGGCCTTCGCAGGCTGTGAACCCGCTGCTCCCTGCCTGCTCCTGCCTGCATTAATGCAGCACATTTCTGTAGCTCCCTGAAGGAAGAAACGCTGCAGCAGCATTTAATTAGCGGCCACGAACATGCTTTCCCAAGGACACGACTTATTTCTCAGCCAGCTGTTGCCCGTTTCTTCCTAGCAACATGCAGCGCTCACATCTGATTGCTTCTCCCTAGACAAGGAGGATGGGTGACTGGTCCACCTGCTGTCACAGCCCGGGTGGGGTGGGACCCTGGGTCTAGGGCCAATTCTCCAGAGGGAGTGAGTGTGTCATCTGAACCTGTTATTCCTGCCAAGCCAGATAGGGTGCTAAAACCTCTTGACCCTTGAACTACCTACCCCACCCACCCCTTCAAATTCATGATTAGAGCAGACAGGAAGAGTGTCATCCGCTATGACACAGAAAGAGCAGCATGGCCCAGCAAAGTCCTCTGGGCCTGTGAAGTGCAGCTCGGAGACTTTGGGGGGAAGAGAGAGTGATCTCACCCCACAGTCGGTACAGCCTGCCTTTCAAAGTGAGGGTGTGTGTGTGGGGAGGCTGGGAGTACCCCATCTTGGGCAAGGGGGAAGGAAAGCCTCATCTCCAGTGGCCCACTAACTGCTCTGGGTTTCAGGGGCTTTGGAAAGAGGGAGAGGAAAGGAAGATGCAGCAACAGCGACCACCCTGAATCTGAACTTGCCGTTCCCCGAGGGCTCAGGGATGGCTGCTCAGGGACCAGACTTTAGACCCCGATTCTTTGCACGTGCTTCTTCGGCAATGGTTGCAAATTGGATGCTTTGAGATGAGGTGCTGCTCAGTGACATGCTTTTTTGGCATATGTGGTGTTTTTATAGTTTTGAAGATGTATGAAATATCCTGCTCTTTTATGTTGCTGTCAGGAAGCCCACAGTCCCACCGTGGGGCCCCTTTGGGTTGGACACGTGTGCCTCTGGCTGTGTAACCCCACCTCCCCCATCCAGGGGCCTGTGTGCTGTGTGGCCCCTGCACCCTTCTGCATTCACAGTGGTGAACGAGGCTGCATCTGCAGGGGTCCCCTTGTATTCGTTCATTCATTCATTCATTCCATAAACATTTCTTGAGCTGCTTCTGAGTATCACAGCCTGAGTTATTGAAAGGACCATAGGGTATGCCTCTTTTCAGTCCTGAATTGTGGATCTGATGGGGAGGCAGACAAGAAAACAGGCTGGGGGTTCACTGAGAGCAGGTGATGGACGGTGCACAGGGGCCAGGGAAGCAGAGACCCCGGGCGCCTGACCCAGACTGGCCGGGTCATGGTAGGCTTCTGGCAGAGATGTCACCTGAGTGGAATTCTGGAGATAGATGAGTTTGCCTGGTGATACAAGCGGAGAGGGCGGGCAAGGGGATGAGAAAGGGCCTCTAACCAGAGGCATAGAGGTCGAGAGTTTGGCCTGCCTGGGGACTGGCAAGCAAGACCTCTGTTGCCTGAAGCCGAGAGCTCCTGTGGGGGTGGCCTGGTGAGGGTTTGCAGTTAGGGAGCCCCTGGAGAGTTTAATCTGAGAAGCTATTTGTCAGATTTGGGTTTTTAGGTCACTCTGGCTGCAGAGTGGATTTGATGTGCTGTGGGCAGTCAGGAAGCAGGAAAGGTCCAGCAAAGAGGCTGTGGTAGTGACACCGGATGTGACATGACTGGGGTGTAGGGGACTCTGAGCCCCTTCCTTCCACGCCCCAGGCAGGGAGCAGGTCTGCCTTCATAGGTGCAGCGATGGCTTCCAGTTGGGCCTGCTGCCTTCTGCATCCAGTCTGTGCTCGCGCTGCCTCCTCTGCCCACTTCGTTCCTGCCTTCTCCCACCCTGAGTGGCTCATTAAAGCTGGCAGCCAGCTGGACTCTGGACTGTCCATGGCTCCGGCACTCAGTGCTCAGTAAGTGACAGCTGTTGGTGGATGACAGGGCTGGTTGAAAACTCGGTTTCTCCCCAGCCTGCTGCCTGTCGGATGGTGCTCAGCACTGTGAGCACCATCCCAGCCTAGGGCATAGGCCGCACCACACCCGACCAGGCCCCAGTGCCCTGTGGCCATGGCGGCAGTCAGGAGGGCTGGTGGCCTCGCAATGGCCAGAGGATGGAGAGGAGGGGATGGATGGGAGGGAGGGAGAGGAGGTGAGCAGTGGCACCTGGGGGGATGAGGCAAGCAGGGAAGGTGGTGCCCAGCCAAGAGGGGGGCCCAGGAGGAGGCTGATGTGGAAGGGGAGGCCCCAGACACTGGCGGTTGGTGCCCGTGACACATCCAGGGAGGCCTCCACAGCAGGGTGGGTGTGAGCCTGCAGGGCTTGAGCTCCAGCCTGGAGATCAGGATTGAGGAGCTGGAGCGGGGCCACGATCACCCAGGGGAGCGTTTTGTTTGAGGAGAAAACATAACAATAGCTAAGTTCTACTGAGCAGTTACTGTGTCCTGAGCATGGTGTTCACACTTGACGTTTATTAACTCCTGAGACTCCTCACGACAACCTCATGAGGTACCGTGAAGATCAGGAAGTGGGGACAGGAGACGTTTCTGGCTCACCGGCCACGGGCCCTTGGTTACAGGGTGGGAGAGCTGGCCTGTGAACCCGAGTGGTCTGCTTCCGGAGCTTCTGCTGAGAACCGTCAGGCAGCGCAGCAGCTGGTTCTCTGGGCCCCTCACCTAGGGGTTGGCGTCTGTTTTTACTAGTCTGAGCCCCAGCTCTGTGAGGGGTAACATTCCTGTTTTCAGATGAGCACATGGAGGCCTGGAGACTTATTTGCCCTTAATAACACACATGGTGGATGGGAACATCAGGATAGTAATTCAGTTCCCTGATCTGATGCTCACGCTGGTTTCAGGGCTGGGCCATGTCGTGAAGGAGGTGAGGACCCCATGCAACCCTGAGTTGGGGGGCGGGGGTTCAAGTGACCAGACGCCTGAGTGAAGCAAGGGAGGAAGAGGGCGGGAGGTACAGAACCCGTTAACCTCTCCCTGAGA
>NW_017731786.1:154690-212937 GCF_001890085.2 Hipposideros armiger
TAATAATAATAATTATAATAACAGCAGCAAGAAGGGTGTGCATCTGCAGTCACAGTGTGTTCCCAGCCAGGACCCCACACACTGGAGCCCGAGGGAGCAGTGTGAGTGAGAGGAGCCCTGGATGAGCACCGGCTGTATACAGCAGAGTATGTATACCGTTATCTTAGGGAATGCCCGCGACAGCTCCATGGAGGTGGGAGAGCTGAGGTTCAGGTCGATGCAGAGCCGGGACACCAGCCAGGCCTGTGTGTCTCCATGCATGTCCCCACCCCCACCCCCAAGCACGCCGGAAGGAATAGGTGGCCAGGGAAAGCCCTGGCAAGGGCACAGAGGACAAGAGCTAATTGCATTGCTCGGGCCCCCAGTCAGGCCTTTGTCCCACTCCTGAGGGTCTGCCCCACTGCGGGCACTCGTGGTGCGGACCCGGCTTTCCTCCCAGCCACGAGTGAGCGTAGGCCGCTTAGGGTGGCAGAGCCCCATCCCACTCAGCTGAGGGGAAGGGAGTTGTGGCCCCACAGCCACGTGCTGAGTCTGTGCTCAGCTGGGCCTAGACAGCAGGTGTGCGGCAGGCCGGGCGCCAGTGACACCACACTGCCCCTCACATGACATTTCCTTTTGCTTCAAGGGGATTACGCAAATCCAAGGTGGTTAAGCTGCCACAGGGCACTGTGGCAACGGGGCACCGCGCTGCCGGCCGCTCCCTCCAGCCAAGCAGGAAGGACACCGAGCGAGGCCAGGCGGCTTTTCTGGGAAGACTTGTCATGCTAAGTCACAGAGCATGTGCACAATTTAATTTGAACTTGGGTGGGCGAGGGGAGGATTCATGACCAGAACCCATTTCCGAGCCAAGTCAGATGTCTGCCCCCAAGTACTGGACCACCAGCGGGGTGGTGGCGAGCGTGGGGGGCGTCCCAGGGTCCATGTGTCAAATGTCGACTAACATGTTACGTGCACACTTCAGTAGATAATTTACATAATGCCTGACTCTGCAGCGTCCATATATTTTTTAATAAACCAGTTCTTTATTTCTATTTTTATTTTAATTGGTTCATTAATTAATGTAAGCAATAACAATGAACACAGCATTGTGTACATCACCCTCCCCTAAAGGTGAAAAAGGTAAAAAGCTAAGTTTTCTTTCTGCCTCTTTCCCACTCAGTTTCTCTCCCTGGAGAGAATGCTGCCATTTAGGGGTATGTCTTTCCAGATATTCAATGCATATACATTTATGTACACATATCCTGTCCTTTTCTACAAAAACTAGTGACTGTACTATACACAGTGTGCCCTCCCCACCCCCCCTTATCTGTCACTTAACAGACATCTCAGCTTGTGCCAGGGCGAACATTATATGGATGGACCGCAATTTCTTTAACTACCCTGTTGATCGACATTTAGGTCCCACTCTTTTACTATTACTCATAGTACCTCAGTGAATATATATCTTTACATACTCGCTACACACGTGAGAGAATATCTGGGCTGCACTGTCCAGTATACTCGGCACCAGCCACATGGTACTGCTTACATTTAAATTACTTTGAATTAAATGAAACTTAACATCCACTTCCTCAGTCGTGCCCGCCACATCTCAAGTGCTGAAGAGTGACGGGGGCAAGTGGCACTCTGATGGCAGTTCTGGGGCGTTTCCATTGTGCAGGAGGTTCTGTTGGACAGCGCTGCTCTATTCAGTAAGTTCCTGGAAGGGAATTAGGAAGCCAGAGGTCTGTACAGCTTCCGAGCTGACAGCTACTGCCAGCTTTCTCTCTGAAGAGGCTCTCGCTATTTATACTCCCCCCAACTAAGAGCTCAGATAGGGAGGGCACTTTTATTTCAAGACAATTGTGTGGAATGTTGGGGGTGGGGGGAAAGGACATTCTGTTTCTGTGGCCGGTGCCCACGTTGTTGGAGTCAGACACTGCCATTCCCCACTTGCCACAGGCACACCTGTCGCAGGGAGCCCCACCCCGGCTGTCTCTGAGGCCTGGCCTCCTGCCACCTTGCTTCTCCCCAGCTCTCAGCCTCTCCCCTCTCCTCTCCCTGACGTTCAGGGCTCCCCCTCTCCAGGGAGAGTGCCGTCTTCTCAAACATTCCCTGTCGCCATGACACCGCCTTTACCCAGAAGACTCAACATTGGGCTGACTCTATTCCCTCACCTCCTACTCCCTCCACCCTCCCTCTGTTTGGTGACCTCCATGCTGCCAAACCCAGGGGGCACTGTCCTGTCCTCTTTTTTTTTTAACTTTATTGGGGAACAGTGTGTTTCTCCTAGGACCCATCAGCTCCAAGTCAAGTTGTTGTCCTTCATTCAATCTTAGTTGTGGAGGGCGCAGCTCAGCTCCAAGTCCAGTCGCCGTTTTCAATCTAGTTGCGGGGGGTGCAGCCCACCATCCCGTGCAGGAGTCGAACTGGCAACCTTGTTGCTCAGAGCACGAGCTCTCACCAACTGAGCCACCCAGCCGCCCATCGGCAGCTCAGCTCAAGTCGTTGTTTTCAATCCAGTTGTGGAGGGCGCAGCTCACTCGCCCATGTGGGGATCAAACCGGCAACCCTGTTGCTCAGAGCTCGTGCTCTACCCAACTGAGCCACCCTGCCGCCCAGTCCGTCCTCACTTTGCTTGAGCTCCTAGCTGACCTGTCAGCTGCAGTCAGTCTCCTTCTTGGTTTCCGGGAGGCCACACCTGTGGTCTCGGAGAGCGCCATCCCCTGCCTTCTTGGCAGTTTCGTCCTCCTCGAAGCATTTACAACTCGGTGGTCTTCTTTCCCTCATTCTGTACTTTTTTCCTGGGCAGCCTCATCCTGACCATGGCTCTGATTAGCGTCATTTGGGGAATGATGGTCATGTATTTTAATTCCCATTTCCCTGATTACTAGCAAGATTGAACATCTTTTCATGGTTTCCCAGTTTCCAGGGCTAGGGACACCCTGATCCATTTGGTTGTCTCGCCTGCTGTTTCCTCCACAAAGCTTTCCCTTCATGCCTTAAACTGAGGGCATCAGTCTTTCACTCTAACACCAGTAACGTTCATGCATCTCTTACGGACCTTCTTTCTGACTAATTCAGCTGCGTGCCTATCTGGCGTCCTAAGGCTGAGCTTGAGGGGAGTAGTGACAGCGCCATATCTCTGTTCCCCCAGTGCCCAGCCTGTGTTTGTGCAGTAACCCATGTTTGCTCAGTCTGGTTGAATGGACAGTTTTGCTGTGGCAGGGACTGCTCCATCACTTTGGGCTGATAATACTCAGATTTAAAAAGTAGCGCGTGTACCCAGAATAGGAAAAAAATGAATATAGGAAAGGAATGAAGGAGGCCAGGGGGAAGGTATATATGCATTAAAAAAATTTTTTTTTTTTTTAGCTGAGCCATCCTGCCACCTGTTGACAGCTGAGCTCAGACTGGGAATTGAACCGGCGACCCTGTTGCTCAGCGCTCACATTCTTGAGCGAGCTTTTAACCAACTGAGCCACTTGGCCGGCTCTTGCATTTTTTTTTCTTAATGGACCTGTGAGAGCCAGGTTGCAGGCAAAGGTGACTGGAAAATGGTTTCTCCTAATGTGCCAAGTGATATTCTGCCAGCATCCAGGTACTTTAAACAGGCTTAGTTCGGTGGTGACAGTACATCTTGGTGTCAGGTGATGGCTTGGATGAAAGAAGGGAAAACCACTGCATTTATGCTGAAAGGGAAACAATTTTATGTATTTGTTCTTTTGTCTGAGGGGGAGAGGGGAGGGGAAGCTTCTCTTATGTAGCCAGTCCTGTGCCACCAGCCTTGAGCTGGGAGAAGCAGAAGTGCCGATGCAGTTAGAAATAATCTGAGGCCCTGCTGCCAGGAAACAAGGAAGGGTGTCACAGAAGCTGATGCCAACACTCCGCTCGTGCATATCCTGGGACCCAGTGCTAGGCTCTGCCTCTTCTCTGCCTGCACGGAGTGCCAGCACATGGCTCACCTGTGTTCTCAGGACGGCGAGGCCTGCTGCTGAGAAGGGCCTGTGGCAGCGGGGACTGGGCAGCCTGGCATTTTAGGTAAACAATAACTGCTTTAATTGGTCAGCCTTATGTGAAGATGCCTTAGTCTCCCCGAGGAGGGGCGAGTGTTTGAGGCCAAGACCTAACGACTGAGAGGTTATACAGGTTAAGAGAGCACAAGTTTCATTGCCACTCAGAGCCTGGACACAGTGGTGTGCACTGAGAGCTCACGACAAGCAGTGTGCGTCTGCCAGCATGCCCGGTATGCCATGACCATGGCGGCCCACCCCACCTGGCTCCTGGGGGTTGTGCCAGGCACCCGTTTCTGGGCTGAGGCCCATTGATCCTTTAGGGTCCCCAGTGTCCTGTCTGTGCTTGTAGATTCTCCTGGGATCCTGTGCAAAGCCTTGCTTTTCAGAGCCCCTTTGTGGGTGAAATAACATGTTCTAAAACTACCGAGTATGGAGTAGGAACGACAGGAGCCACCTGTGCTTACTGTTGTCCACGTGCCCCTTCAGGCCCATTCTGTGGCCTGGGAGGCTGACCCTTCCAGGACCCCACCACCTGGCTCCCCGGCCTTCTTGCTTCTTGTTGGGCTCAGGTACTGGGGACACCAGCAAGTGACCAGAGGCAGGGCCAGTCAGGGCATTCTGGACCTCTCCCTCTGCCAGAGCCTGGTTTGCGTGGAGACTGCCTTCCCCGGCCCCGGCAGGCCCCGGCTGCTAAAGGCTTCCTGCCCTTGCTGGTCCTGGAGGGCTCCGCCAGTCTGCTTATTTCCTTAGCCTGCCCACACCGCTGGAAAGAACCTTCATTAAGCTTCTCTTTGAAACCTTGGAACCATCTTTTATCGCACGGGCCCTGATAAACTGTCCGATTGCTCCAGGCTATCCAAATAAAGGCTCAACCACATTAAATCACAGAGCAAATCGCAAGAGCCCCATGATTTTTATGCTTCGTGTTTACATGTAGTTTTATGGTGAAATAGTATAACTCCTGGTGGTTTTAACACAGGAGCCTCCAGGTAGGTTTTTGAGTCATGGGGTCTCGTTAGCCTTCATAGGTCCTGCTAAGCTGGAAGAGAAGGCAGTAGGGAGACATCTGTCCTTCCACAATCCATGTCCAGGTAGGTCATGGTCTTTCCCCCTTCTCTAACCTTGTCTAACAGCCTGTGTAGGAGGGCACTTGTGGGTTAACTACATTGTGTTCAGGCAAATCACAGTTTCGAGTGGTCAGCAGGCCCCCCTGCAGAATCCCCTGGGAGATACAGTGCTTGTGTTTACGTGCACCACTCCGTTTCGTGTCCTTTGGCTTCTGTGTGGTATCTAGGAACCCCAGAGCCCCAACTGATGAGCCGTCAGTCCTGCCTGGGCCCCGGGCTGAGCCCACTTGTGTCTGCATCATCCGGGTTCCACACCAACTGTTTTTTGCACTTTTCCGTTTGGGCTCTACTCTCGCCCATCCCTCCACCCCCCTATTTTCTAGAGTTCTGTTTTCTACCACTCTACCCTTTCCACTTTAGGGTCATTCTATCTTGGGTACTAGGACTGTTGAAGCCCCTGGGCGTGTGAAAGATGATGCCACTTAACTGGGGTGGGGCGGGGCGGGGTGTGTGTGTCCACTCTTAGAAGATGCAGACTGAGGACAGTCTCCCCAAATTTTAGGGCAAACTATACATAGGCTCCCAAGGGCGAACAGTTCTATCATGAGCGTGCTCGAGAGCGAGGAGGCAAAAAGCTCTCAATTTGAGGCCAAATTACAAGTTGGTAATAAGAAAAGTTGCTATGAGGAGCTCTGAAATCCTTGGTTAAGGGGCTAAAAGAAAAATGTCTGAAAACAGAAAGGAAGGTGTCTGGTGAACAGCAGCTCACATTCATATTTTAACCCTTCAATCTGGGGTTTCATCTCAATTCACAATGTCTTTTTCAGGAGAAAGTGGGGATTACTGCTTGCAAACCTGGAAGCAAAAACTCGCAAATTACTACAGATGGTAGAGACAGAGATACTCTTTTATTTTCTTAGAGCAGGGCAGCATTTACTGGCTGGAGTCTGGGCCACAGCTGTCCCTGTGACTCCCCTTGTGTCCGAGAGAAGCATGGCCTCACTTCTGGGCGTGCCGATCTCCAGGGAAAAGTACAACAAAGGCCACCACGGAGGGTGGCAAGGATCTCCCTTACTGTCTGAAGGAACTCCAACAAGCCCTGCTCTGAGACAGCTCCCACGCGTGCTTTCTACAAGGTCCAGCTGGAGGCGGAGTTGTGGTCAGGTTCAGGTGCAGGCCTCCTTCCCATCACAGCCTCCGAGCCTTCCTGGGGCGGCAGCCGTTGTGTGGAATGGGGGTGTTGTCTGTGATGGAGATCACTTCCAGGCCCCCCATGGTCAGTCCCTTGATGGCAGACTGGGAGGAGCAGAAGGAACAGTAGAATGGCATGGCCCCGGAAATGATGGTCCAGCATGCCCAGACAGGGCTCCGAGAGGGACAGGGACAGGGGTGGGCTGGGGACGAGCAGGAGGCTCACTGGGTTTGATACCTATGATCCCAACCCAACTCTACTCTCACAAATGTTTCCCAACCGAACTCCTTACCCAAGTCCTCAGTTCTGTCCACTTCTCTAGTGACACCTGCCCCTTCCCACCTTGTGCCTTACCATCTAAGAAGAAGACCACCTGTAAACCTGGACATAACTGAAGCATTGCACTTCCGTAGCTTTACTTCAGCTGTTTCCTTGGCCTGGAATGTCCCCCCTCTCACCCGACACCTGGCTAATACCTCGTTATTCTTAAACGTCAGTAGAGATGTCACCTCTTTGGGGGAAGCTTTCCTGATTATACCCAGTGGCTCCCAGGACCCTGGGCACCAGCTTTACCATTTTGTACGCGCTGGTCAGTACTGAAGGATCCATTTGTGATAGTCCCCATGACCACCTTCTATTCCCAGTGCCCAGCACACAGCACACACTCAGTGAGTGTCTGATGAATTAAACTAAGTGATCTGGGCTTGCTTTGTAACGTTTAGTAGGTCGTAAGAACACCACAAAGGAACTTCACGCCCTCACGTGAATCCATGACCAGGTCCCTGTCCATGCCCCATTTCTCTCATTAAGGAAAGAATCACGGTCACTCACCAAGCGCCCCGGCCCCAGGCCTTTCACCACCACTCGGATGTGGGTCACGCCCTTCCCTGCAGCTTTCTGGAGAGAAGCAGCAAGTGGTTAGTGCCCCAGGGACAACTGCTGCACCCAGGCCTCCCTACCGCTACCTGGAGCAGCAGGGTTTTCAGCTCCAGGGACAAGGCGCCCACATACAAAACCAGACGGAAGACAGGGAAGGGGGCACAGGACAGATGGCCACAGTGCAGGACAGACTCCAGCTGAGGGCACAGAAGTTGTCAAGGCTTAGTCAAGTGTGATCCCTTTTCACCCAGGGCAGCACTGCCACCTAATGGAGATTTTGAAATATTGCTCTGATTTTTCGCAGGTGTGTAAAGGCAGAATTTCCGACCATGAGGCAGTGCCGTGCACTTCAAGGCTGAGCTTAAATACCCACTTAAAAAGCGTGATCACTTTAAATCTTTAGTAATAGTTAAGTTTTTCTTTCTTGATCATGAAGGCATTTCGTGATAGAAAGTCTGGAAAACACACAGAAGTCATTCAACCCACCCTGCAGAAGCTACAGTTAATACTGACATGTTTCTTTTAAGCGTGTGTAATCTGTCCATTGGTGGACATTTAGCGCGTTTTGATGATCATTAATACATAGCAATCAGTATCTCTGGGCATCAAGCTTTATTTGAAGGTCAAGGTTTTCCTTCCGGAAAATACTTCTGGTTTGGCAGAACCAGTGTGAACCTTTTAAGGCCTGTCCTGCAGTAGACAGTGCACAGGCTTTGGTCCGAGACCAGTGTGGGTTCAGTGCAGGGAACTAAACTGGTCACATGGCTCTGAGCACACACATGCTGTATCTCAATTCGCTCTTAAAAATGTGGGTAGTGCCGAGCGTCCTCTGAGGATTCGAGATAATGAGCGTGAAGTGTCTGGCTGATAGTAGATGCTCAATAAATATACCAATAGCAGCACAGTGCCAGCACAGCACTTGCTTCTAGAAAGGCCTGCAACAGTTCACACTCAAACTGGTATTGCATGAGGGTTTTCACCACACCACATCTTCCCCTATAGCCTGTTATCACCAGTCCCAACCCCACCTCATTGGTCTGTACATTGAGGAGGCTTTGGTAAGCCTTTAGCATCTGGCTCTCATGTCCTCTGGAATGAACCCACAAGCGTCTCACTTCTGCTGAAGCTAAGAAAAAAAGAGAAGCCTTTTCCCACAGACCTCTTCAACCCCCTTCCAATGTTTGGATAGCAAACAAGAGCTGGCAGATACCCCACTGCTTCTGAGTGGCTGGTTCACAGGGAATTCTCCTCACTGTGATGGGCCGTGCAGACGGGAACACACCACAGAGGGAGCCGGAACGAACACACACTTACCGCTGCAGCAGCTATGCCTGCTGTTTGTGCTGCGATGCCCGTGCCCTTCTTGGCATTCCGAAACCCCTCTGTGCCACAGGAAGTGCGGGCGAGGGGCTGGTTTGTGGCGGAGACTACCTGGATCTGTGTGCTGGGAATGCAGGGGAGGCAGAGAAGAGACAGTGACTGTTCAGGGACATGAGAGAGCGCTCACCTCTGCCTTGACAAGCCCGAGTGGGAAAGTAAAGCTGCTTTCACGTGCAGTTTACCAGCTTGATTTTTTTGAATTCGTATAGGAGGCGCCAGGAAAGGTCAGAATCACCACCTAACCCTCACTGAAAACTGCCTAAAGACAAGCTAAAGACAGCTCTGTTATGCACTGAATGTTTGTGGCCCCCAAAATGCATGGTGAAATCCTAACCCAGAATATGATGGTATTTGGAAGTGGGGCCTTCAGGTGATGAGGTCATCAGGGTGGAGCCCTTACGAATCGGATTAGTGCCGTTAAAAAAGGGACCCAGAGAGCTCGTTCTCCCTGCCCATCATGGGAGGACAGTGAGAAGCCGGCCCAGAACCTGCCCTGCTGGCACCCTGATCTTGGACTTCCAGCCTCCAGAACTGTGAGAAATAAACGTCTGTTGTTTAAGCCCCGCAGCTTGTGGTGCTATTACGGCAGCCTGCGCGGACTAAGACGCGCTCCATACTCTGAGGGTGGTTAAGTGTCATCCAGAAGAAGGATGGCACAGTTTCCCTGGTGCCTTCCCTGTAGCTCGTGTTTAAATTAGATGTGCTGTCCTTGTCTGGCTTTTTTCCCTCAAAAATTAGATGTTTCACAGCAAGTAATTTTAAACAAGTCTTTTCATTAGAGGAAGTTTTCAACATACACAACAGTGAGCAGAATAGTATATGAACTCCCACGGACCCATCACCCAGCTTCGACTATTATTAGTCATATCCAGTTTAGCTTCGTCTATAAACCCTGTTTCCACTCCTCCTTTTTCCTGCTAATGAATTATTTTGAAGCAAATCCCAGTCCCATCATTTCATCTGTACATATTTCAGTATATATAGCTAAAAGATAAGGACTCAAAAAACCTCCACAAAACCATTATACTTAAAACAAGTTAGTGATATTACCATACTGGATAATATGGTCGAGCTTAAAACACTCCATTTCATGTTTAAAAAAAAATTTTTTTACGTAAGTGGAACATTTTTTCTAATTATCACCTCTAACTTTAAAAACATTAAAGCTAACTTTAGAAAACCCTAGACATGCTTTCTATTGCTCGCTTGGTCATCCGCTCCTGCCTTCTGGTCTGAAGAACTCCCTGGGAACCGACAGTGCAGAGGGAAGCGGCGGGGCGGTTACGGGGAGACCTGATGGAATCTGCCTGTTGGCCTGTCTGTGTTCCCGCCCAGGGCTTTCTGGTTCTCTACACTGAATAGAAGCATAAGAGGACTGCGTGTCCATGAGACGGCCCAGACAGAGCTAGAGAGTAGGCCCTGGACACTTCCCTATGGCATCTCACACTCTACCCGTGACTACCAACAGGCTCTTGCATTGTTCTCTACATTGCTTCGTGGGCGGCTGAGACCAATCACTGACCCATCTCCACAGGAGGGCTGCCCTGCAAAGTTGTTGCTAATGTCAGCAAGGCTACTGTTGCCAACACAAAACCCGTTTGTAGGAAAGCAAATCTTATCGACACGATATGCTCAACCCAGTTCACATTTTCCTGAAATCTGAATGAACATTACGAAGACAGAAGCCGGTTTTCCAAAACAAGGGGGAGCCTGGGGGATGCCTGCGGCATCATCATGTAGGACGTGGTGTCCTGACTTCTCCCCAAGCACCCAGGGTGCCCAGGGCCACCTTGCCCTCTCCCACGAAGGCGAAAGAAGCCCACCTAGCCCTGCCCACGAGCTTCCCTTCCCGCTTACTTGTTGTAGGACGCTTTAATGTGTACGATCGGGATCTCCTCAAATTTCTTTCCTGCCCACCTCAGAGAGCTCTCCTGTCCTGGAATTGGAGGGTAAATGCTGAAATCAGAAGAAACATTTTATGTAAAATCGTCCTGATTTTTTTTTTAAAATCAAAGAAATCCACCACATAGTTAAAAAAAAAAATCCAATAGTACAAACTTGAGTTTTTGACTCTAGACATATGAGGTGACTTCTTGCTAGAAGAAAAGAGAATCTAGTCTACATTCCCCATCTTCTCTTGCCCTTCCCATATAATCAGGTCACTAGAATGTTCAGTCCTCTATAAGCTCCACTTTCTGCAATTTAAAAAATATAGTTAAACCTGTATTTCTTGTTTCACCATCCACAGATGATATCTTGACTCTATAAAAGACAAATTTTAATAATACTTATAATATCATTACTATAGAAAAATCCAGTATCCCTAGGCAAGAGAGAGGTCGGCAGACTTTTTCTTTAATGGGTCATAGAGTAAATATTTTAGGCTTCGCTGGCTATACATTTCTGTTGCAACTCTGGCCCTCTAGTGCAAAAATGGCCAGACAACAGTAAACCAATGGGCGTGGCTGTGTCCCAATAAAACTTTATTGCAACTGGCCAGATCTGGCCCATGGGGTGTAGTTTGCCAACCCCTAGACCAGTGGGTCACACTGGCTGCACAGCAGAGTCACCTGTTCCTGTGATGCATAAGCTCTAGCTCAGACTTCCGGAAAGAGCCTGGGAATCTATTTCTGAAATGCCCCAGATGAATCACATGTGAACTCAAGGTTGAGCACACTGGCTGAGACACTGTGATGAGTTCAGGATCGTTGGCCATCTCAGTCCAGTCTGTTCTCTGGCTATTCTAGGTCAGTACTCTTCATTTTCCGGTGGAGAAACTGAGGTAAGAATAGGGGAACAGGGTTAGCTGGGAGGCCAGGCCTTGGGCCTAGGAGAGCTGACTCAGGTCAGAGCTCTGCTTGTTTTTATTCAAACACACACAAAAAACTGTCATTAAGCCTTTGAGATTTGGGTGAGCCTGCTGGTGCACCCTGCCTACATGCGCAAGTCAGATCCCTGTCTGTACTGGTTTAGAAATACACTGTTACCTGAGCGCCATCCTCCCCGCAGCACTACCTGCTTTCTTAGAGATAAACAAAACAAAACAGCAGCACAGTGGTATTCAAGAGTTACAAGTGTATCCTTTCCTGCTAGGCCTGATCTTAGGGATGATTTAGCATCTCAGCAGGTTGCTGGTTTATCAGCCTACATGCCGAGATGGAATGCAGACGACCGCTCGGAGATGATAATGTTTAAAACATCATCACTTCCCAACTGATCATTTCCCTTGCTGACTTTTGGGGGTCAAAAAAAAAAAAGCCTACTAAACTCTGAAATGTACCAGTGTAACGCCTTATATAGAAAGCAAGGGTTTTGAAGGAAGAGGGACTCGGAACTTGAACCATTTGATTGAAGGCATGGACAAGGTCAGGTCTTTAATCCTCCCCGGTCCAGCATACAAATGAACAAGTACTTCACCCCGAGCAAGCCCAGGAAAAGGGAAGATGGGAGTTTTCCGGCACCGGCCTGCTGCCTCTTTGCACCCGTCCTCAGAAAAGGGAAACGTACAGAGGGGCCCGCACACGTGGTGTCTGCTCTCCACGGCTGAGGACTGACGTCTGCTGTGTGTACTTCAGGCATGAGAATTTGCTGATCCCGGGACAAAACCACCCCAAATGGACCCCGACACAAATGTGGATGCAGCTGGATCTTGCCTGGGTAAGCTGCAGTTCTGCTCCCAAAGAGAGAAGGTCCTGCCTCATGGTCCTCCACCCATTTTCTTACTGTGGCTATAGACAATTTTTAAGTAAAAATAAGTAGAAAAATGCAAAGATTATAGCTCCTGGCCCACCACTCCTGTCATGATTATATATGATTTCAGTAAGAGCTTTCCAACCCTTGACTTCTGTTCTTGACCGCTTTTCTCCAGTGACCCTCTGTCCTCTGTCCTGCCCTGGCTACTTACGCCCGTGGTCAGACCTAGCCCTTGTCATTACCACACCTGCAACCCCAACATAACCACAGTTCCAAGAACCTCTGGCAACCGCCTCCTGGCACACACGCTGGCTCCCCCTCCTACCTTCACTCCAGGAACCCTTCAGTCACACTGACCTTATCAGCTTTTCACTTTCCCTCACACCCCTGAGGCTCTCACTTCTCTCCTGACCTCAAGTAAATTCCATGGCCAATCCTTATACTGACTCCCTTGCACACACCCTCTCCTGGCACAGCCCTAACCCTGTCACATCCATCTCTCCAGCCACTCGGAGCCTGTGCATGCACCTGCACAATTGGCTAGAGAAACACACAGCAGTGACACCTGGCCCTCTATGTCAGTGTCTCAGCCTCAGCACTATCGGACATTTTGGGCAAGGTAATTTAGTGCTGTGGGGGGCTGTCCTGAACACTGTGGGGTGTTCAGCAGCAACTGGCCTCTACCCACTAGATACTGTCCTCCAAGTTGTGACAACCAAAAATGTCTCCAGACATTGCTGGAAGTCTTCGGAGGCAATCTGCCCCAGGTTGAGAACCACTGCTTTATTTTAATGACTTCTAACATCAAGTGCGCCCTCAGCAGTGCCGGGTCATCGGACAGCACATCCCCAGTTCAATCATCCTCCCGTTCTCCTGGATGACTGTTTTATACCCTCTTTGTCTCCTCAAACCTCCAGTTCCTTCCTGCTTGCTCACTGCCAGCTGATGCCCTTCACAGAGAAATCGAAGCAATCAGAATTTCTTCCAGCTCCCACCACCGAACATCTGAGCCCGCAATCTTCACATTCTCTCTGTTACGGTGCTCCACTGGTGTGTTAGCCTCTCAAGGACATCACTCCCGCAATGTTCCCGCTCTGGCATCAGCCCCATCAGCAAAACATGCTCATTTCCCCAACTTAAAACCAAACAAAACCCTCTTGACCGCAAAGCCTCCTTGAGCTACTGCCCATTTCTCTTATTGCCCTTCCTGCAGAGCCCCCTTAAAGAACTGACTGTACTTGCAGTCTCCTCCTGTCTTCCATTCTTTTTGAACCCACTCCAATCAGACTGTAGCCCCCATCCCCTCCACCAAATTGCTGTCCCCTGTCCACTCCACAAAAAATGCTCTAGTCAAGATCATCAACCAGCTCACAATGTTAAATCCAATGAGCAATTCTGTCATCGGCCAATTGACCTGTCATAGCACTTGACATAGCTGAGCTCTCTGCCCTTCAACCACATTAAAAACAAGACTTTCCAGGTTTTCTTACTACCTCTCTGGAGGGGACGTCCCGTCTCTCTCTTTGGCTGATTCTTCCTCATGTCCCAAACCTCTAAATGTCAGAGGGCTCCAGGGTCTGGTCCTTGGACTCTTCTCTTTATCTGTACTTACTCTCGATCTTGTAGTCTCACGGTTTTAAACATCATCTGTGAGTCTTCCAAATGTGTATCTCTAGCCCAGATCTGTCCCCTGAACTCCGTTTCTAATAACCAACATTGTACCTCCACGTGCATGTTAATTAAGCATCTCAGCCTTAACCACCCACATGCAATCTCCTGCAGTCTTCCCCATCGTAATGACAGCTCCGTCTTTCCAGTTGTTCAGTCCCCAAATTTTAGTGTTCCTCCATCCCTCTCCTTTTCACACACGTTAACGAATCCTGTTGGTTCTGCTTTCTAAATGGACCAGTCCGACCATTCACAGTACCTCCACAACTGTCACTCTGGTCCAAGCCACCATCATTCCTTGCCCAGATTAGTTCAATAGCCTTCTAACTGCCTAGAAGACTTCTAGCTTCCATCCTTGCTTCCCTACGGTTCATTATCAACATAACAGCCAAAGGGACTCTTTAAAAGGTGGGCATGACCGTGTCAATCCTCTATTCAGAATTCTCCAGTGGCTTCTCCTCTCACTCACTCAGAGTAAAAGCTGAAATCCTGATGGTCTACAGGACATACAGGATGAACCCTGCATGCCTGCTGCACCCCATGTCCCCATCTCCTATTTTTACTCCTCACTCCACATTGGCCGCCTTACTGTTGCTCACAAACACTAGACACTATCCTACCACCTGTCATATTCCCGTTTTACTTCTTTTATAATTACTGTTCCCTGCCCACTAGAATTTAAGTCTGTGGGGGCAGAGATTTTTCTGTGTTTGGTTACCAGTGGTCCCCAATACCTTGAACTGTGCCTGGCAGTGTTGAATGGCCACAGAAGATGACCTAGACTCCTTAGAAGCTCCCTGCTGCCTACAATGAAGACAGTGTAAAAGCCCCACCGTTACAGACAAGACCCTCGGTGTTCTGATTCCTTCTCGTCTTGCTAGCCTCATCTGCCATTGCACACACACCTGCATAGACCACGTTCTTTCATACCACATGCCTTTATTCAGACTCTTACTTTGCCTGAAACAATCCCTTTCATCCTGTCCAGGTGAGCTCCCCTTCAGTTCAGGTCTTTGCTCCCCACTTTCTTCTCTACCGTCTCACCTGATTTCCTCTGGAGTTAGACACTCTTTCATACTTGTAAGCATCCGGTTCTTACCTCCAGTATATTGTTGTTCAGATTATGGTGAAAATGTTTGCATGTCCGTCTTCCCTGGCAGACTGTGAACTACCACTTGTGGGGAAGCACAGTCTTTTGTGTTTCTATTCCCAGCAGCTACCATGGCACCCGGCACATAGTAGGTTCTCAGTAAATCTTTATAAGCACACACAGCATATAGAGGTGGTGGCACTGGTGGGAAGCAGGATGCCAGGCCCCAGGGCTAAGCGCGAAGGCCTCCTAGACATTAGACCAACTCCCAAAAGCGCACCAACAGCGGTTCTCAACCTTTCACAGGGGTCGCCTAAGACCATCGGAAAACACATACTTTCGATGGTCTTAGGAACCGAGACACTGCTCCTCTACCCGTCTCCAGGCCCACATGCCGATAAGCCCACGTACGAGTACCGGGACCCTGTGCAAGGGTGGTTCCACCCGCAAAGGGGTCGCGACCCCCAGGTTGAGAACCGCTGAATACCATAGCATTGCCCGCCTCTCCCCTCTGCTTCTGTGTCCTCGGCCCAGGGAAGGTTGTTATTCTGCTGTGATCGTCCTCTCAGAGGGAAAGCTGATGTTTGCTATACATCCCCCGCATTCACGCATTCACCAGATGTTCACTGAACGTTCTCTGTATGCCAGCGCTCATCTCATATGATTCTCACAGCTTCTCTTGGCATTTTATCCATTTTCTGACGACAAAACTGAGGCTCAGAGATTAATTTTCATAATGTTTCAGAGATGGCAAGGGGCAGAGTTGGGAATTCACTGGTTCTCTGACACTGGAGGGTGGTGCCCGTGTCCCGAGGGCTGGAACTAAGTGGCCCTCACCTGAAGCTGCTGCGGCTCGGAGCCGGAGCCGGAGCCGGAGCCGGAGCCGCCGCCTTCTCTTGAACTTCCTCCTTGGCCGCGGCGTCTTGCAGCTGGTGGGTGCCCGTATGGATGGTGGGAGCCGGCGCCCGGACCACGACCCTGCGAGGAAGGAAAGCTCGGAGAGGTCCCCAGGCCTAACAGCCACTGGAGTCCAGGTGGCTCACGGGACACGGAGCGCGCAGTCCGGGGGTGGCCGTGGGCTCGGAGCGGGTAATCATTCTTACCTGCGCGTCGGTGGCCAAGCCCATGACCGCAAGAGGCCCGACCCCGCGTTTCTTACAACCTGCATGGTTTGAATTGACCCCGCTCAGCTCCGGTCCGCGGCGACAGCGGAGCCTGGCGTAGCTGGAGCGGCGCCACCACCATGAGCGCCTGTGGGGGGAGACTACAGAGGAGAAGTCATCTGATTCTTCTTTATACGATCTGTTAAAGATTTTCACCCCATTTCATATGGTCTATAATAACCATCTCTGTGATTGGCAACTGGGAATTTCACACCTTTCCCCTACTCTTCTAACATGAGACCTTCGCCTACCCCTTCACGTTGGAATGGTTCGTTCTAGTCGTTCCGGGGACGAAGCGCGTCCCTACGTGCCGCTCCCGCGCTGCCTTGTGGGAACATAGGATTGGCCCAGGTCCACAGGGAGCCGCGCTGCATTGTGGGAAGGCAGGGAGATGGCGGCCGCGGGAAGGCGGGCTCCGCTTGGGCTGGCGAGAGGCTGGCGGCGGCTCGAGGGGCTCCGGGCCAGCAGCCTGGGTTTTCGCAGCCTGAGTCTTGCGACCGCACCCTCGAACCGCGGCTCTCCATGGCACCTGTTAGGCGCGTTGTGCCTGCAGCGGCCACCACTGGTGTCGAAGCCGCTGACTCCTTTGCAGGAAGAGATGGCGGCTCTACTACAGCAGGTAGGTTTGAGGTGCGGCTTCTAGGTGCCGTTGGGGAACCAATAGAGGCACGCGGGCCTGGGTCGGATCCCGACTCTGGCACCAGTTAGTCTGTGTGACCTTGGACAAGTCACCTCAGAACTTTAGTGTGTTACCTGCAAAATGGCACCTATCTTACCGGGTTGGTTTGGTACACAGTAGGCGTTTAATAAAAGGTACTTGGTTTTCATTGGTCTTCTTTGTTGTCGCCTTAGGCAGTTGTTTGGAGAAGCTCTTCTTTTTCACTCAACGCCGGAGGGAAGCGGTGATAAACAAGAGGGACTCGGCCCCTATCATAGGTGGTTTACAATTTGGAGAGAAGGAAGTCTTATGTGATGAGTGTTAGAAGGCAGTGGCCACATATGTAAGATGCCTGGAACGAAGTCACACTTGTTTTGCTTCCCAGGACTGTTTGTGTGAGGGGCAAGTGAGGAGGAACCACGGGCAAAAACTGGGTGTAGTTACTGTGAGGGTCTTAAGTCTCCACAGATAGTTTTGGAAGGATCGTGTGTTTCTCTGGAAGTGGATGTTTTTTTTCTTGTCTACTGAGAGCTATAAACTTTACTTTTTACTGTGCTTCTTGATTTATTAATATATTCTGCAAATGTTTCACTACTCTACAGATAATCATTGAGCACCTACTTTGTGCAGACATTGCAAAAATAAATGCTAGGGCGGTGCCGGTGAGTAAGACAGACATAACTCTGATTCTTAGAGTGCTTCAGTTGAGTGGAGGGGGGCCTATCAGTAACCAGATAACCACGTGATTATAACTGCAGACTCTGGTTAAGTGTAAAGGAAAACACATGGTACTATAAGAGGACTTAACAGGGACATCAAATTTTGGTTTTGTGAGAGGTGTCAAGGAATAGCTCTCCAAGAAAGTGATATTTAAATTGAGATCTGAAGGATGAGTGGGGCGTCTTCCAGGAGAAAAATGGGAAGGAAAACGTTGTAGGAAGAAGGAACAGCATTTGTAAACTCCCTGAGGCAGCAACGAGTGAGTGAGGTTCGAATCAAAGACTGATGTGGCTAGAACATGGTAAGCAGGCAGGCAATGCCTGTCCCTGTCCTCTGTTACTAGCCATCTCATGCAGGGTCAAAAACCTCTAATCACATTCTGACATTTTAGCAAATGTAACTCAGGCCCAAAGTGCAGGTGACATTTTTTTCTTTCTTTTTTTTTTTCTGTGGTATTTTGATTGTCTGGTTATACTGGGTCGTAAACTTTTGAGTCTGTCATGTGTACTATAACTGTTTTATTCTGCCTGTTTTTTTTGTCCTTTTAATTTTCCCAGATCGAGATAGAGAGAAGCCTGTATTCAGACCATGAGCTTCGTGCTTTGGATGAAGCCCAGCGACTGGCAAAGAGGAAAGCTGACCTCTATGATGAAGAAGACGATGAGAAGAATATATTGCTGGTACAGGATTTGGAAGATATGTGGGAGCAGAAATTCCTAGAGTTCAAACCTGGAGCTCGCATCACAGGTTTGTGGTCTTTTCAGGCCAGTAAGAGCAAAGGGAAAGAGGGGTACTCTAGTTCCCAAACGAAGGACAGTTACTTAGCCTTGCTTTGTGTTTTAAGTAACAAATAATTGCAAATGAAAGAACTTCTTTCAGGTGGGAGAAAAATAAATTATTTTCTGTGTTCCTCAATCTGCCTTAATATAATTTCCCCCCCAAATTAATAACCCTAATATTTTGTAAAGCCTGTGTTATTTTTGAGTAGGAGGTTAGGGTGTTGAGATAGCCTTTTCTCTCTCGGTTCAACTTTATGAATGTTATCTGAATTTAACTCCTAGTTTGGACTGAGAGAGGGGGAAATGAAGCCTTTTCCCTCTATTTCCAGTGCTTTTTCTGAAATCCTCCTAAAACAGGAGGTTCCCTCATCCTTGTTTTACAGAGGAACACCGAAGAGAAAGTGGGGGCTAGTTAAGTCAGTAACCAATGAAGTAGTAGTGTTTGAATTAATAGGGGTATTGCTTCTTTTCCAAAGGCTGAAAGTACTTTATGGTTTGCTCTTCAGAGGAGAAGTTCAGCTTTCGGTTTTCTCTTCTTAGATTTCAGTTTCCTCAAAATTGTAAGACTCTACCTTGAAAGAGGTCACAGTTAGAGAGATGGGTCAGGATTGTAATCTGATTATAGCAGTCCCAGTGGGGACTTACCTGCAGAAATATTCCAAGACTCCCAGTGGATGCCTGAAACTGCAGATAGTTCTGAACCCTGTATATACTGTGTTTTTTCCTATACATACACGCCTATGATAAAGTTTAATTTATAAATTAGGCATAGTAAGAGATTAATAACAGTAACTATTGGGCTGTCGGAAAAGTCATGACATATTTTTTTCTATGTTTTTCTTTGCAAAAATGCATCATGACTTTTCCGACAACCCAATAATAAAGTAGAACAATTTTAGCAGTATAATAGTTAAGTAAATAGTTATGTGAGTTTGGTCTCAAAATACCTTAATGTACTGCACTCACCTTTTCACATAAAAGGGAGCACTTTATGGCTTCTCCTTGGCATATCTAAATTGCCAGCATCACTATTATGCTTTGGGTCCATGATTAAGTAAAATAGGGTTATTTGAATACAAGCACTGATACTGAGACAGTTGATCTGATAATTGAGACGGCTTATAAGTGACTAACGGGCTGGGATCGTATACAGCGTGGAGACACTGGACAAAGGGGCGATTCACATCCTGAGTGGGATGGAGCTGGACATGAATCACTCCTTTCATTATACTACTCAGAACAGTGTGCAATTTAAAACTTAACAGTTTATTTCTGTAAGTTTTCCATTTATTATTTTTGGACCATGGGTCTAAGTTCTTTGAGGGTAAGGATTGTGGCTCTACCTTAATGGAAGACTGCAAAAATCTTGAATCTGGCAGATCAGTTATCTTGTCTCCTCTAACCCCCCTTTCCTTCTCAGAAGCCGATAAAAAAAATGACCGAACCTCCCTGCACCGGAAGCTAGACAGGAACCTCGTTCTGTTGGTCAAAGAGAAGCTGGGAGACAAGGAGGTTTGGCTGCTGCCCCAGGCAGAGTGGCAGCCTGGGGAGACCCTTCGAGGAACAGCTGAGCGAACCCTGGCCACACTCTCAGGTGAGTTCTCTGCCACCCTCTAAAGCCCATGAGACTCACTTCAGACTCAGCCAAAGGATGATGGGTTTAAGGGTAGTGGATGGGAAGTTTAATGAAAACTTACATTTATAAAAATTTCAGCTCGAAGAATTCAGGTAAGAATTTTCCGTAGATAAGGTGAAAGTCCTCTTTGTCCCACTGAGATTTTAAAATTTAGTACAGTTGACCCTTGAACAACACGGGTTTGAACTGTGCAGGTTCACTTATGTGGAATTTTGGTAGTAAATATGTACAGTACTGTAAATGTACTTTTTCTTATGATTTTCTTAATAGCATTCTTTTCTTCTAGCTTAATTTATTACAAGAATATGGTATATAATATATACACATACACACAAACTATGTGTTAATCTACTGTTTGTGTTATCTGTAAGGCTCCTGGTCAATAGTAAGCTATTAGTAGTTAAGTTTTGGGGGAGTCAGAAGTTACATGCGGATTTGCGACTATGTGGGGAGGTCGGCACCCCTAATCCTCACCTTGTTCAAGTACGTTCAAAATTGATGTTCTACCATTCTCACAGCCTGCTTCTCTTATCCTTGCTTATCGGCCCACCGCGTACCCATTCACCCAACTAGAAACCTTGTAGTTATCCCTTGACCTAATTCCATAAATTCTTGAGTCTTACGTAGTCTGCTGTAACTGCCCCCCTCTTTATTCCCTTAGCTTTAGCTGTGATCTTTTCAGTTCTCATTAGACCAGGGTTTCTCAGCCTTGGCACTAGTGATACTGGGGGCCAGAGAATTCATTATGGGCAGTACTCTGCGCATTATAGGACGTTTAGCACCATCTCTGGCTTCTACTCACTAGATGCCAGTTGCACTAACCCATCCCCACCCCCTCTAGTGTGACAACCAGAAACATCTAGGCATTGGCAGATATTACCTGGGGAGCGGAATCACAGTGGTTGAGAACCACGGCTATTGAAGTAGACGCCATATAAGTTCCCCTTGCTTTTGAGTCGTACCCTTCAGTGCTGCCAGAAGGAGCTTGCTAAAGCACAAATCCCTCGTCACTTCTCTGCCTGGAGTTCTCATAAGGTTTCCCATGGAAGTTCAGACTTTATCAAGCATGGCCTGCACATCCGTTTTGCTCTGATCCCGGGCTCATCAGTCTTGTGCCTTGCTGCTCATTAATGTATACTCTTTTACTTCTAACCTAGCAATCCTTTGCATTCCTTGAATAACACAGTTGTTCGTGTGTCTTTGCTGGTCCCTGATAGGATGCTTTTCCTCCTCCCTGGTCTGACTGCTCGGCTTGCTCGTTACAGCTTCTGTGGTGGAGCCTTCTCCAGGCCTCTAGGTAGAGAGAGCTACTCCTCCCTCTGGGCTCTGTAGCACAGTGTGTGTCCTTGTTCAGTTTATGCAACAGACATTTACTCGGCCTGCCGTTTGCTGGACACTGTCCAGGCAGTGGGGTCACAGTGATGAGCAGCTCGCCAGCTCTGCTCCCAGGGAGCTGATGGAGAATACACCCCTTCTCTTATCCCATTGCCCTGTAATTGTTCATTAGCACATTTCCCTCCCCAGCCAGAATTCTGACTGCCTTGAAGGTACGGACAATACCTGTCCCTTGCCATCACCCCAGCCCTCAGCAAAGTACCTGGCACGTAGTAGGTGCTTGTTGAGTGTTTGAGTACATGGATTTGGTAGTTTAAGTGCACACCCACTTTACTGGCCCCACCGCCAGCTTAAGTACCTGCTAAAGAACCTTAGGCAGCCAGTGTCTGCTCCCCTGATCCTTTCCTCGAGGGGCCTGTGGCCTGCAGGAGAGGTAGCGAGACAAAATGGAATGGGTGGAGGCCTTTGCAGGGCTGTCAGTGTTCTCAGCCATCACATGGAAGTTGGCCGCTGTGTTTCTTGCCAGCATCATTGTATTCACATGCTCAGCTTCTCTCATGACTGACGCTTGCTCAGTTCTACCTCCTGAGGCCGCATGGAAAGGGGTTTCGCCTCAGCACTGCACTTTGCTCCTTTAACCTTCCCACTGTAATAAATAAATGTGAAAGGAAATCTGTAACAGATATGTTGACATTTAATAGGTGGATATAAAGTAAAATGTGTCGATCCATTGCAAATTTATTAAGATGGTAAAGAAAAGCTCAAGCAATATAAAAGTATATTTACAAAAAAGTCAGAGTCCATTTTTTCCTCCCATTGGCCCCACACTTCCCAAGTACTTCTGCAAGATGGGATTCCTAGAGGTGGAATGAAGGGTCAAGGATGGAAACATTGTTTTTCATAGGCACTGCCCAATGGTCCTGCAGGATGTTACCTAATGTGTTACATTGTCAGGAGTGATGCACAGGAGTACCTGCTGGCCTAGCCCGCACCAACATGAAATAGTCTTTTTAATTTTTGCCTGTCCAGTCAGTAAAAAGAGATTGCTTTTGAATTACCGTTTTTCCAATCGCTCGTGAGATTGACCATCTTCATGTTCGTTGGCTGTTTGTGTTCCTTCTTCCATGAACTGCCTGTTCAGATTCTTTGCTCTTGTTTGTAATAAATGGTTTCTTTTTTATTTTCTTCTTGATTTAATTATATTTTAATCCATTTCTCCCAGATTATAGGAAAGTAATAGGTACCTGTTTAATTAAGTGGAAATTTCAGAAAAGTACAAAAAAACGTACCAGTATAATTCCACCACTTACAGATACCCACTGTTGACATTTTGGATAGTGTTTTTATTTTTAATAACTGAGAAAAAGAATTTGTTATATATATACATATGTGGTGAAAAAATTGTCAAAGAATGTCTACTAAATGTAGTATAGGAGAAGTAATTTTTCTTTCTAAGAGGCACCCACCATTAACAGTTTTTTGTGCATTCTTTTAGAAGTTGCAAGTATATATGCACATATTTTATGGGGTTTTTTTGCACATAGTTGGAGTGTGTGTGTATATACACGGAGCTATAATAAATAACCTTTTTCTCCTCTTATGTACAGCCTTTAATCATCTCTCTGTATCAGCACATGAAAACCTGTCTTACACTGTTTTTTTAACACTAGTGTGCTGTTTCATACTGCAGTTGGCTTAACCAGTCAGTTGCTTTTACAAGTGAAGCTACAGGGACCTCGGCTTTGTACACTCGTCTTTGCTCACATGGGCAAGTAAATATATCTGGAGGAAAAAGTTCTAGAAGCAGAGTTGCTAGATCAAAGGATATGTCCAAGTAAAATTGATAACTCTTGCCAAATCCATGGAGAGTACTCATTTTCCATTATTCTTGACAAGCAGTGTACAGCTCAGTTTTTGAGCTTCAGTAATAGTTATGTGTTGCTGTTTTAATTTATATTTCTTTAATTATTAATAAGATTGAGCATACTTTAATGAGTTTGTAAGTCATTTATTTTCATGTGAGCTTCGTATTTATTATGCTTGGGGTTTTTTTTTTTTTTTTTTTTTTAGATTTGTTGGTTTTTCCTCATTGATTTCTAAGTACTTTTTACACCTTAAGATAGTCCTCTGTTGAATGTGCTGAAATATTTTTTCTAGTTTTTTATTTTGTCTTTGACTTCCTTATGCTTCATTTTTTCTTTGCAGAAAGGTTTGATTTTTATGTAGATAAATATGTCTTTTATGCATTTTTGAATTTTGTGTATTGTTAGGCCTTCTCTCAAAAATAATATGGGAAGGACTCTTATGGTTTTTTTTTTAGTGAAAAATTTTAAATTATGGAAAAAAATCAGAAAATATTATTAAATACCCATAAAACCATCCAGAATGAACAAACCTCATGAAAAATTTAAAATTCTGTTGTTAAACCTTCGATCTGTATGGTATCAATGTTGATATGGGCTGAGGTTGGGATCCAGCTTTATTTTTGTTATTTAGCTCACCAATTCTCCTAATGCCATTTAGTAATTCACTATTTCCCCATCATCGGAAATGCGGGGTTGGGATTATTTACCCTTTGTTATACATTGCAGATACTATCTATCAGTCTGTCTTTGTCTTTTAACTTTGATTATGATGTTTTTACCCTGTAGAAGTTAAAACGCGTCCTTTTTATGTTTTCCTGTGACACTCCCTTTAAAAGGCGGATGAACTTTGCCTCAAAGATACCAAGTGTCTTGGTCCTTCACCAGCAGATGGTGACTTGGGCTGAACCTAGAAGCTCAGTGTTCTGACTCCCAGGTAGAGGTGTTTGGCTGCATTGCTGACTCCAGTCGGGAAACAGTAGCTTGGCACATGGCGAGGACCCAGTGAACCTGGAGCCCATGGGCCTGGGACATGTGGATTGAGAAGAGAGGAGGCTCTTCAGGAGTGAACTCTAGTCCTTACTCCCGGGGATTGCTTTCATGGCACGGAAAACGGCTCTCACAAAGACCCTGATGATTTGGGATCCATCTACACAGGTGGGTGTGTCCTCATCTTCCAATTCTGTTTCCCCCCCTCCCTCAGAAAACAACATGGAAGCCAAGTTCCTGGGAAATGCACCCTGTGGCCACTACAAGTTCAAGTTCCCCCAGGCAGTACGGACAGAGAGTAACCTCGGGGCCAAAATATTCTTCTTCAAAGCACTGCTACTAACTGGAGACTTTTCCCAGGCTGGGAAGAAGAGCCATCATGTGTGGGTCAGTAAGGAGGAGCTTGGCGACTATTTGAAACCCAGATACCTGGCCCAGGTGAGGAGATTTTTGTTGGACTACTGATGGACTGAGCTGCTGTGGACAGTGCCCGGACAATTGTGCGATTTGGGTCTCAAGGACGTTTGTGGGTGCCCCATCTGTGCAGGGAATATCAAGCAGCAAACTAACTGAGAAATAAATGAGTTTATCCTTGTGTGGGTCTCGCCTGATTTGTCCTTTGAGGAGTACTGGCTTCTCCCTGTGAAGAGAGCCAGCTCTTCGGGTGCCTTTCCCTTTGCTCCCAAGCTGATAATTATGTATTGCATTGCTTTTTAGTGAATCGACTGGCTTTCTGGGCCCAGGAAGGAAGAACAGAAGGAAACAAATCTAACTTCTAAAAGCCTTGAGCTATGTGAAAGCTTCTAGGCCCATGAAAAAAAAAAAAAAACTAGTTCTGTGTAGTTTTTTAGTCATTTTCCCTTTTATCCTTTCCTCCCTTTCTACTTAATATATGAAAGTGTATCAATCTAGCCTAGGAAATAATTCCTTCGTTTTGTCCTCCCCTCCCCTTCTGAACCCTCTCACTCTTTTCTTCTTCTTTTATTCATTTTTTAAGGTATTTTATATTTAAACAATTGAATCATATGTTACCTGTTTTTGAAACAGTCATGTGGAATAAGCAGTGGCGGCTCGTTCTCCATTTACAAGCGGGGAATCATGGCCGGTGTGTCTTGGCTAAGAGTCTTCCTGCACGCCGTTGGCATTGATGGCGCAGGCGGAGAACACGGGTCTTTGGCCTCTCGGTTGGGCTCTTGACCCCTCACTCAGTTGTATGGGTCACCACTGGTCCCTGTGCCTGGCGCGTGGAAAGCACTCAATGAACATTTGCTAAATGAGTGAAGAGAGCGGGCGTCTCAACATGTCTGCCCAGAATAGGTGGTTCCAGTAGCCAGGCTGCAGTCCTGGATCCCAACTTTCTGACATCCTTTTGGGTTAAACAGATTGGCCTGTATGATGTTAGGCTGCGAAAGGGGATTGCTGTATCTGCGTCGGGGGTAGCCTCGTTCTCACACAGGGTCAAGGAAATTTTCTTGCTGTGATGAAAATCGAAGTGCCCAGTCCTGCTATGTCCTCCTTTTCTGGACTGCCTACACGTGCCTTTCCCCCTCATTACTGAGGGGACATGTCTCTAGCTGAGGCTCACCGATTTCATGGGCATAGTGGCACTTTTGGTGGGAAGCCTAGGCCATAGGAGAAGGTAAGGCACCCACAGGACCAGGAGGACATTCCTTTTTTAGGTTTGGGAGTGAATTGTGTATGTGAACTATGCTGTGTAGTCACTGCAGGGACCTCTAACCTACAAGGAAAGGAATCACCGGGCTGAGGTGGCGACTGTTTGCGTGACTGATGTCTTGATTTATAACAAATACATATTTGGTCTTCGTCCCCCATTCATTGGCACAGAGCTATGTATAAACCCTTGGGATTTCTTAAGTGTTGAAAGCAATCAAGTTTTCTTTTGTTAGTTAATGAGGTGACTTGGCACGCCCCTTGGTAACCTAAGGTTGGGGTCTGGTTGCCAGGGAAGCCAACCATGTGATTAGAGGGTTGGAACCTTCAGTCTCAGCCCCTGACCCTCCGGGGAAGGAATAGGGGCTAGAGATTGAGTGCAGTCTCCAATGGCCAACGATTTAATCATGCCTACTGTGTCATGCAGCTTCCGTAAGCCCCAGAAGGGTGGTTTGGGGTTTGGAGAGCTTTCAGGCTGAACAGTGGCGATGTGGGGAGAGGTGTGCCAGAGAGCATGGCATCTCCACACCCTTCCCCACACCGTGCCCTGTGCATCTCTTCCATCTGGCTGTTCCTGAGTTATATCCTTTTATAATAAGCCAATAATCTAGTAAGTAAAATGTTTCTTGAGTTCTGTGAGCTGCTCTAGCAAATTAGTCGAACCCAAGGGAACCTCTGATTCATAGCCAGTGGGTCAGAAACACAGGTAACAATCTGGACTTGTGATTGGCATCTGAAGTGGAGAGCTGTCTTGTGGGACTGATATTCTGTATCAAGCCCGTAATGTGGCATCCGATCCGTCGCCAGGTAGATAGTGTCAGAACTGAGTTGAATCGCAGGACACCCAAGCGGTGTCTGAAAATTGCTTGGTTTGGGAGAAATCCACACATTGGAACTGGTACCAGAATCTTAACCATGCGTAAGATGGTCTGTTTTGTTACAGAGTTGTTTCTTTAGAGGGAAACAGCATATATACCACTGGTAAATAGAGAAATGGTGTCAGGATAACCCGAAATTAGGTTAGTTCCTGTGAGGTTTTCCCCAGAACATTAACATTTTGAAGTGATCAGGGACAGACTTGAATACCTTAAGAAAAAAGCTGAAAATTGTATAGAAGTGCCTTCCTTTATTGCAAGTAGTGACAGGTGCGGCAGCTTTAAGAGTCACCCCAAAGCCCTTCCACTGTGTTTGGTTGTCTGAGGAAACCAAATGGAAAGGAAGACAATGCAAAGACACCACCCCTTTGTTTTACAAAATTGATGAAGAAGGCATGGCATTTTTGATTTTGATGGAACTTGTCTGCTAGGACCTACATCCAAGAACCTACATCCCAGGAAGAGGAAGCCCCAGGATTTCAGGGACCAGTGTATGTGCCAGTGGGGGTGGGGTTAAGTGCCTCACCATCATCATCGGGCTTCATTCTGTTTTGATAGTGCCCTGGCTACAAAATGCCCCAACCCCCATTTCCCAGAAGCCCTGTTATTGTATTTTTGGTGTGTGATTTTGCAGAATTTTGGAGATAAGTTTTTGGGTTTTTTTTCTGGCATCATAATAGAAATGACTGCCTATGCTGAGTGCCCTGAAGCTTCCACTGGCTGTCACACATGACCGGAAAATTGTTTCTAGTGTATCCCTTGGGAGAAGAACCCCAGGGAGCAAAGGAAGATGGCGACGTTCTCTGTGTTTTAGGGGATGCGAGCTTTCAAAGAAAACGGTGCGAGGAAGAAACAGGAACGTGTGTGACGTGGGGATTAGGAGTTGCAGTTTGAGGTGTGGCTGTGCACCCTAAGAGAAATGCCACTGGTTTTGTGTGTGTGTGTACACGTGTGTAAGTGCGACATGTAAAACAGACCCCCCCAGCTGTGTGTGTGTGTGTACACGTGTGTAAGTGCGACATGTAAGACAGACCCCCCCAGCTGTGTGTGTGTGTGTGTGTGTGTGTGTGTGTGTACACGTGTGTAAGTGCGACATGTAAAACAGACCCCCCAGCTCACTGGAAGTTCCCTCCAGAAGCCCAGCCCCACCTCTGGTCATTGCCTTCTCAAGTGATTTTTAGTCACTTCTGTTCTTCACCTTTGCTGGTACTGTGGAGAACATATCATCACTCGTACAAACTTGTCTTCCTGGTAACGTATCCTCGAGTTTCCTCCTGCTGGGCCATTTCTGCACCTTGTACGTGCTTCTCCATTCCGCACTTGATAGGACAGTGAGCTGTCTGTTAGCCTGGCTCCTGTGCCTAACTGCACTTCCGGATCCTTGAGTAGAGCCTGCCTCATGGCCATACTTAAAAAATATTTCAGTGGATCAGCTCCTTTCCTCACGAGCACGGAACTTGGGCGTCAGAAAGCCTGGGTGTGAATTTGTTTTATGACTTTTGGCAAGTTACAACGATGATCGCTGCTAATAATAGTGGAGTGACCTCTGAGTGTTAGGAACTGGTCTAAGGTCCGTACGTACAACATACATGTCTGTTGAAACCAGCAGGACGGGCATCCTCATCCCTGTTGTATAGATGAGAAAATAGACTCAAAGAGGCTAGTTAACTTGCGTAGGGTTGGTTACTCGCTAGTAAGTAGCGGCCTCGGAATTTGAACTCCAGTGTGTGTACAAACCTAGTTTTTAACCTTAGTGAGCTCTCGCATTCTCATCTGTAAGATACAGATGATACTATGTCTCAGATAATGTGATAATTTATGTGAAAGTACTTAGCACTGTGCATGACTTGTTATAAACACTCAGTAAATGTTTCCCTCCTTCCAGCATGTTTAAGCTCCTCAATTCTGAATTCAGCTCTATCATTTTTAGCTTTTACATCTCTCATTCTGACCTTTTCCAGGTTATATGTTTTGCGGCAACTAAGGTTTCTGACCCATTTGGAAACAGACGTGGCTATATGGACATTAGTGGATTCATTCCATCAGCCGATCTCAAAATGGGTGGGTGGCAGGTCAGTCCCATAACGACATCCAGCTGGTGGGGCAGGTTAGCCCTGGCGCACTGTGGGCCAGGAAATCCAGAGCCGCTGTTAAGGCACAGGCTTCTGGGGCCCTAAAAACGGAAAGGACTTGCTGACCCATTCTGTTACCCCAGCAGGGGAAAAAGGAACACAGCTGAAAGGTTGGCCAGCCAAGTATGAAGATAGAGCTCTAAGCTATACGCACAGCAAGATAAAGCCTGTTTGTCTGAAATCTTAGGACAGCCTCAGCCCCCTGCCTTTCTCTGCTTTATTTCCTAGAACGGTGGATGAGAGGCAGTCACCTCGGGCTGTCAGTCACCTCCCACTTGCCTTGGAATGTCAGCGCTTAAAAGAGCACAGGAAGGGAAGGAGGAAACTGCCCTGCTCTCGGCTTCCAGGAGAGGGGTCCAGAGTAGGTGCTGCTATAAAGGCTCAGGGAGAGGTCCAGGTAGCTGTCACAGCTGAGGGGCTAGCACTGGGAGGGCCCTTGTGAGTCGGGGTGGGGCTGGGGGTGGCCAGGGAGGGCAGTACTAGCCCAGAGCCAGGAATAGGTGCATGTGTGCGCACACATATACACACGCACACACCATCAAATGGGCCAGAGGAGCCAGCAACAGGTTTCGTTCAAACGATTTGGCAGTACAGGCACACCGCTGATCGCTGAAAAACCAGGTACCCAGGCCCCACAAGTGAGCGGCTGGAGAAGGGACTGAGGTGGGGGGACAGACCCCCAGCCTCTCGTTTGGCCCAGAAGGGGGAACATAGTCCCAATACAGCCAGATAAGGACCGTTGAGAGGAGGGATGTTTGATCATGACAGGACTCGTAGACAAAGCTGAGAACACCTGGGAAGGGGGTTTGGGGAGGACACCCCCAGGTCAGGAGGCCTTGGGGTAGGCAGGGCTGACAAGAGGAGAGAGGTCGCCCTCAGGCTAAGAAGCCTGATGGAGGTGCAGGTGGCAAGGCAGGGCCGCTGGGGTGGACTCATGCATGGGGACCACAAGGTGGCAGGGTTTGCCTGGCAACCTCTGCCTTGGACAGGCTTCTTGCCCAAGCTCTGCAGAGCCCGTAACGCCCTGTCCTCTGGGTTGAGGGGCAGCCTGAAGCAGACGTGTGTGTACTCTTCCTCATTGGCTCCTGGGGTCGGCAGGGTGTGGTGACTTCTCTTGCCATGTGTCGGTCAGCAGATGAGCTTGGGGAGGTGAAGGGACTCTGAAGGTCTTGTCACCAAAGTGTGGTGGAGCCAGGATTTGAACTCAGCTATGATTCTAAAGCCACCTACTGCCACATGCCGCCTGCCCAGTTACCTTTGTATCAGAGATCACACACCTCTCACCGAGGGGCTCGGGCAAGGCCCTCCGGACAGTCCAGTCGTGGCTAAGCTGAGGCTTGAAGAGTAAGGTGAGTAAGCCGCGGAGGAAGAGGCGTAGGGAGCGCGCGCCCACCAAGGCCCGAAAGCAGCTCCGTGGGGCTGGAGCTCAGGCCTGTGGGGTTTCTGCAGTGTATTAAGTTCTTAACTGTCTCCAACACCGCTTCAGCATTCTTCAGTCTGAAGGCAAGAGAATGAGTTCCACGATGTCTTACAACACTGGGGCCACACCTTCGCCTGGGGGCTGGGTTCTAGAGGTGGTGTGTTAGTCACAGATCATGTACAAGGTTACCGTCCAGTTGTCCCTTCGAAAGGCATCACCTTGGTGACTGGCACAGGTCTGTCGGGGGACCCCAGCACGGCCAGTGTTCCCTCTGGGGATGGAACCAATCATGGTGTATTTGGTTGAGCACAAGATTAATGAGTCGGCTTGTGTTTAGGGGCTGTGCTGTGTAAAATACTAGGATTCCCACACCTCTCACTGAGGGCCATTGGCTATGGGTCTGTGTACCCCAGGAAAGGCCCAGTTGAGGCAATTTGGGAGACTATGAGGGGATTCAGAATCACACCCAGGATCATGAAATGCTCACACAAAGATAGGCTTTCGGGATCCAAGATGGAGTTGTCTCAGCATCTCAGGGAGCAGTGCGTGCATGCACAGTGGATGGAAGTGCCTGCTTCCCGATTACTAGTCTCACCTTTAAAAATCCCAGGACAATAGTTTGAATTCATAAAAGTGACGTGTGTATATGATGGGACCCTATGGTATTCGTTTGGTTCCCAGCTGTTTCTGTAGCGTCCTGTACCCTCCCATCTGCAGGAGCTAATTATCAAGCAATGAAGATTGTGTTTTAACCCATATACCTGAAGGACAAAGTAGCTTTTTTTTTAAGGAGAGACCATTGGTTTTGGAAAAGTTCAGTCAGGCCAGCCTTGGCAGTGATGAAGTGATTTCATTGGGTAATTCTGACCTCAGCCAATAAGAATATGTAATGATTGTATAATAGTAATGATTGTAGATTTTGTGTATGGCGTACAAACTGACTGAAAGCAGGGCCAAAGACCCCTGAGCCATGGCTGCATCATTAAAATAAGAATTTAGCTTTTTAAGGTGACTACTCTGAAGCGGGTGACACTCATTTGGATGGAAAAGTATGTTTGCTAAAAAATATTATGTGTCTTGTAGTCACGCCTGATACACAACCTCAGCAGCATCCTCCTAGCCGTTTGTGTGCATTCGCGAGAATGAAAGGGTTTTCATACACATCTGTCCCCAGCAAAGATGTGTGGCCACATTTTCTACCACGTCCATAGACATTGTACACTTCCTTTTTCCCTTCTCACTTCTCAGCACTCTCTCACTGCCACGCACCACACCCCCATGCCCACATCCTTGATCATCATGTCACACGGCTTTGAATATTCGCATCACACGCACACACAGCTTGGAGCATTCGCAGCACACACACAGAGACACACACACACACACACACACACACCCAGAGCTTCAGATATTCTCATCACACACACACACCCTTGAATGTTCATATCACACACAAACCCCCTGGGTGCTTGCTCCTGTCACACATAAATACGAACCCTTGAAATCCACCCGATACACGCGTACCCTTGACCAGTCACTCAAACACACGCGTGCACATCCTGCACACACACACCTTGGAAACTGATATCATAGGCACATTCTCGAGTATCTCGGTCACACATAGACCCCTTAGTATTCGCCTCACGCACCGTTCAGGTCATTTGCCTGTTGCCCTCAGATCCGCTCCCTGCCCTTCCGCTGCTGAGCTCTGCGATGTGCGTGTGTCGAGGGGGCCTGCTGACCCCTGAAAATTGTATTTTCCAAGCTTTTTTTGCCACTGGATTCCAGTTGGGTTTGGCCAGTAAGAGGTGCTGGGGAGAGATGGGAGTGCAAAGCGGGAAGCGGGTGTTTCCTCCCCATTCTTTGCTGAGTCAGCATTGCCAGCGTCCCCTCTGGAGTCCTGTCTCCCTAGCAGGCTTCTCCGTGATTCCAGCTCCTGCAGGGTGGCTCCTGGCAGCACCTCCTCCTTCCTCTGTCCCACCAGCTCTAGGGGTGATGGTGACTTCTCCAGCTAACCCCTGGGCTGCTTCACCGTCCCCTGTTTTTGTTTTGTTTTTCAGTCTTCTCGACACTTTTGTAACTAGTTCCCTGTGTTATTATATTCCCTCTCCGGGCGACTTTTCCCTAACTGGACCCTGACTGCTGCGCAGCTGTCACCCATGCTTTAGAATACTCTCATCCCAGACCGACAGAGTTTCCTTTAACTGTGCTCGGATCTCTGTTGGGTCAAATCCTGGGACAGAGTAGGTATTTGGTATTTGTTGAATGAGTGAGTATAGTGTTAACCCCCCACCCCCACCCCCTGTCCGTCTTCTGGGATGTTCCTGGGACAGAGATCATTGTATTCCTGGACTAGATTGGCTCAGTGGCATTTTCACCATCTGTAGATGGATCACGAATGACAACAGTGAGCCCGGCCTCCTGGGGATCCAGGCCATCTTGGCCAGAGCCCCCTTGGAGAGTGGAGGCTGAGTGGGTCTCAGTGGAGTCGTGGAAACACCAGGTTTTGCATCTGTAGGTCAGATGTGGTTTCAGAACCAAGGGGACGCTCAATTCCTGCGATACATAGGAAAGAATGGGAGTGTCTCTCCGTAATGATTTGGGTACACCTGTGGTCTGAGCACTGGCCCCCAAATCCCAGTTCCTGGTTCTGTAATGGACTCGGGCATGGTGTTGTTTGTCTCAGCATTCTTGCTTATAGCATCACAGACTATACATCACTTATTCCTGTTTACAAAATGTCTAAGGAACTGTTTGACCTTGAACAAGTACTGTATCCCCCTGTGGGCCTCAGTTTCCGCATCTGCAACATAAGGAGGTTGGATTCACAGTGCTGGTGGGGCTGCCGTGGGTTGGTGATTGGGCGTGGGGATCAGGGTAGGTCCCAGGGAGTACATGCATTGTCCACAGGGAGGCACCACACCCAAATGCGTGCACAGCCTGGACACTGCAGACCAACAGCTGGGAAGCCCAGGTTCCCGTCCCCAGAGCCCCCTGTATTCGAGTGCCCTGGGGGCCCCTGCACATATGCAGTGATATGGCGAGACCAAGTCACCAACCAAGTCACTAATACGTTAGAATGAGCTTGTAGGATTAAGCAGAATCGTGAGAGGGTGTAGGTAGAATTCCAAAGGGAAGACAGAGCCAGGAACAAAAGTAATAACACCAACATCCACGCATTTTCACCGGTGTTTGATTCAATTGAATATATTTTTATTTTGAGCAGACTGATAACACTAGAGCCTCCCTGTAGCCCAGTGTCCTAAATTTACGTGATCCTTACAGTATGCCCAAGGAAAGCAGGGTGGTGTGAAGCCCCTAACTGACGGACGAGGGGAGCTAAGAGCTGGGGGAGTGAAGTGACATGGCCCTGGTCACACACTCAGGAAGTGCAGAGCTGGGACTTAAATCCAGGTCTTCATGAGCCAGAAAGGACACCCCTGGGCACTGGAAACAGCAGTCGGATGGGCCCCTGCCTCAGGGTGGCCTTGGGTGACTCTGCCTTGCCAGCAGCTTCTGACGTGTGACGGGAAGGCAGTGCTGGCCATGTTCACGCATGGCAGCAGGTGAAGCAGATGAGCACCTTAAGTCGCCTGTGCTTGGCACTTCCTCTCATTCCATTTGGGGTAACTGAGGCCCAGGGAGGGGGAGTCTCTTGTCTCAGGCCTCTCCCGGAACCAGAGGCAAAGGTGAGAGACCTCAGGAGTCCTGATTCCCAGCCCTCGACGTTAGCCATGCGGGGTCTGCCTGGCCCCAGTGTGAGATCTGGTGCCTTCTGGAAGTCTCTGGAATGTTAGGGGCCTCCCTTTCTGCTCCCAAATACCAGGCCCTGGTGACAGCCTCTCGTTGGCCCCCTGGCAGGGCTCCTTGGCCATCATAGCCCTGGCTCAGCAGAGCAGGCCTTACCCAGCACACTGGGCTTGTGGGGATAGGGAGGGCCTGGTTCTCGGCTCTGCACAGCTTTCCCTGGGATTACAAGATAATGCATCTAAAGGAACGTTCGCTCATCCAAGTTTATGGATTATGTGGAAATCAAATTGTAGTAATCTCCCTGGCCATCTGGTCTTGGCACTGCTCGCCAGGACCTCCCAGGGGCCTTCTCGGGCCCCTGAGTCGGGCTGGGGCTAGGGCTGGATGTAATTGTTATGCCTGAGGCCATGACAGAATTTTCCAAGGGGTCTGGAGGGGATTCTGCCCGGAGACAAGAAGGAAGGGTAAGGGTGTAGAAACCCACTCATTACCAATAATGCTGCATATGGCCAGTCCACCTGGTTCTGGAATGAAATTGCAAACTTGCATTTTAGAAGGCCTCATTAGGCACATTTCTGGGGTGTTGGGAGGGAAATTTTACTCAAGCTTAGATGCAGAGATCTCCCATCCTTAAGAAGTCTAGCCCGAGCAATGGAGCGTGTTTCTGAAGGCCTAGGCCTGCCCAGCCTTCCAGGAATGTGAAGTCAGGTTTTCTTTTTCTAGCAGTTTGGGCTCTGCTTCCGTGAAAAGCCCACTGAAAAGCCCAGAGCCCACTGAAGATTTTGAGGGAGCAGGAGAAGGGCAGTATCATGTAGGGGTGAGGCCCTGGATCCTGATGGCCAGGTTTGAGCTCACCTCTGCTACTTCATAGCTGTGTGGCCTCGGGCAAGTCATTTGACCTCTCTGTGCCTCAGTTCCTCCCCTGCAAAATGGGGGTACAAATAGGACGTACCTTGTGGGGATGCTGTGAGGGTTAAATGAGCATGAAGATTGCCTGGCACCAAGGTCTCTGAGTGCAGGCTGCCCTGAGCATGGGGTTGTAGCTGATATTTAGCCAGGATGCTGGGGAACACGCCCCTGGAGCTGGGAGGGGGGGGGAGGTGAGGAGCGAGTGCTGCTTTGTAGCGCTTGCCGATTTCCACGGTGTAAATATTCCCGCTGTGGCTGGTATTGAGGCATCACTGTGGTGTCGCTAAATGAGGAATTAGGACAAGTTGCTTACAGTTGGCTCTCCAGAACTGGTGTGAGCTGGTTCCAGCACAGCTCTGGTCCTGTGTCACTGGGATGATAAGGCTGATAAATAGTAACAATGTTATGCTGGTTTTTAAATAGCCGCTGCCTTAAGGCCCTCCCCCTACTTTGTTAGCCCTTGGCCTCTCCCCCTGTGATCCTCCCGGACCCCCCGCTGGTCTATTAACTAAGAGAGTTAGGAGGACTCTGCTCCTGTGGTTTGGCCAGTGTCAGCTGTGATTGGTCAAAGTGGTCCCAGACCAAGGGAGACATTATTTGGGCATCACAGGTCTGCAGCTTAGAGGTGTCAGGCCATGAGGCTGAGTGACCCTGGCTTGTGGACACGATGCCTGCCCCTCCCCCTCACTGCCAGCCACCTTGTGAGGCCTCATCCCCATAGTTGCCCAGCACAGCCCTAGACAAAGGTGGGGGAGCCCTGCATTTGGAGGTTGAACTGGGGCAACAGGGACGGCACGTCTCTTAAAACAGAGTTTGCACATGATTTGCTTCAGTGACTAAAAGATGGAATCAATACGACCTGCTTCACCAGCTTGGAATGCAAATACCGTCACATTTCTTTTATTCCTTCAATTAATTGCTTGAGCAGTCTTTATTATTCACAAGTTCAGGGTCTCTCTTGTGAAGCTTCCTGCCACGCTGAATAGTTGGTTCAGTGAGAGAAGTAGACCTGCTTCCAAATGCCGGGCAGAAAACCTAGGCTGATTAGCTGGCCTGCTGGTGGCCTGGGTCGGCGGCTGCTGTGGCGACCTTACTCGAGACTCCCAGCCGGACCCATGTGCCAGGGTGGTTGGATCTGGGGCAGTAGGAAGCCAGGCAGGTAGCAGGATGAGTGTGATGGGTTGGGGGTGACCACAGAGAGTGGGGAGGGGTCTGTGGTGAAGTGGCCTGTGTGCTACCCCAGCCAGATGCAGCCACACGCAGGCCCTGGGCTGCCAGATTTCCTCATGTTTTCAGAAGAAACAAGCTATATGTGGGGTTTTATTTTTGAGGCATAATTTACATATAATAAAGTACGCAAATTCGAATGAATTTTTACATATGTATACATTTTACATATGCAACCACCATATGTCCCATATGGGGCATTTCCATCTCTTAGAAAGTTCCCTTGTGCTCCAAGTCAGTAGCGACCCCTCCCTCACCAAATGTAACAACCGACTTCTGTATTCATAAGTTAGTCTGATCTTGATCTTCCAAGGAGTAAAATTTTACAGTATGTATCGCTTTTGTGTGTGACTTCTCCTGTTCAGTATAATACACTCGAGATTATCTTGCACATTATCAATAGTTCATTCCTTTTTATTGCTGAGTAGTAAGTATCAAACACCATGATTTGTTTATCCACACTCTGGTTGAGGGATATTTGGATAGGTTTTACCTCTTGGCTGTTGTGAGTACAGCTTCTGGGCTCCTTCATGTGTAAGTCTTTTTTTCTGGACATGTACACTCACTTCTCTTGCGTATGTATAGACATCGGAGTGGTGTGGCTGGGCCCTCAGATGGGTCTGTGAAGCTATTAGAAACAGTTTTCCATCAAGGTAATGTCAGTTTACATTGTCACCAGTGCCGCATGAGCGTTCTAGTGGCTCCACGTTGTCACCAGCACTTTTGGCCATTGTAATGGGTGTGTAGGTACCACTATACCGCCTTATGGTTTAAATTTACATTTCTCTGATGAATAAAGATATTGAGCACCTTTACATATATCTATTGGCAATTCACTGTTACTTTTGTGACGTTCCTTTTCAATTCCTTGCTCTCTTTTTTTAAATTGGGCTGCCTTATTATTTTATATAATATATATTATATATATATATATCCTCTATTTATTAATATATATTCTGAGCATAAGTCCTCTATCAGATATATGTGCTGTGACTATTTCTCCCAGCCTGTGATTTGCCTTTTCACTTTCTTTGTAGTGTTATTACTCTTTCCCTTAAACGTTTGGTAGAATCCATCAGTTAATCCATCATCAGGGTCTGAAGTCTAATTTGTGCAAGGTTTTTAACTACAAATTCAAGTAACAAAAACAGAATTTCCTATTTTTGTATCAATTTCAGAAAGTGGTGATTTTCAAGGGATGGTTCTTATTTCCTCTAAGTTGTCAAATTTATTAACATAAAGTTCTTCGTGATATCTCCTACTATTATCATTTGAATATCTGTAGGCTTTATAATAATATTCTTTTTATTCCTAATATTAGTTTTATGTTGCCTTGGTTATTTTTATTAGACATTAGCCAATTTTATTAATCTGTAAATAACACAAATTTTTGTTTTGTTGGATTTCTTATTGATTTTTATGCTCTTATATTTTATTTTCTTCTGTGGGATAAATTTGTTCTTTTAGCTTCTGGAGGTAGAATCTGCCTATTGATTTTATACACTTATTCTTTTCTAATAGATTCCTTTAAAATATAGATTTCCCTCTAAGCATTGCTTTGACTGCATACTACAGATTTTAATACAGTAGGTCCTTGAATAATGTTTCATTCAATATTGTTTCATTATAACATTGATGAGATGCTGTAGGAACTTAACTCTTATATCAATTAGCTTATGGTAAAATTGGCTTCATTATATGTCATTTTGCTTAAAATTGCTTAAAATCGAAGAACCTCTCAATGATGTTAAATGAGGACTTACTGTATGCCGGTTGTTCAGTTCACAGTCTTTTCTCATTTACTTGGAATTTCTTCTTTGATGCTTGGAGGATTTTCTTTTTTATTTTTTATGGTGTTACTTAATTCCTACATATTTAAAGATTTTTAGGTTTTGTTTTGTTAATGATTTCTATTTTAATGCATTGTAGTCGTAGAACACACTGTTTGATTTTAACCTTTTGAGATTTATTGAGACTTGCTTTATGTACCAGCATATGGATTATTTTGGTGACTGTTCCCTGTGAATTTAACAAAAATTATATTCTGTAGTTGTTGGATATTGTTTTCTATGAATATTAATTAGGTCAAGGTAGTTGATAATGTTGTCTAAATCTTTTGTATACTTCTTCGCTTTTTGACTAGTCGTTCTATCAATCAAAAGTATTCATCTATCTGAACACCAAAAAAATTAACAATCCAATTAAAAAATGGGCAGAGGACTTAAATAGACACTTCTCCAGAGGGGACATACAGATGGCCAATAGACTTATGAGAAGATGCTCAAGGTCACTAATCATCAGGGAAATGCAAATAAAAACCACAATGAGATATCACCTCACACCTGTCAGAAAGGCATCATCAGTAAATCAGTGAACAACAAGTGTTGGTGAGGATGTAGAGAAAAGGGAATCCTTGTGCACTGTTGGTGGGATTGCAAATTGTTGCAGCCACTATGGAAAACAGTATGGAGGTTCCTCAAAAAATTAAAAATAGAACTACCATGTGACCCAGCAATCCTACTTCTGGATATTTATCCAATGCATCCTAACTTGAAATACTAATTTGAAAAGATACACGCACCCCTGTGTTCACTGCAGCATTACTAGTAATAGCCAAGATATGGAAGCAATCTAAGTGCCCATCGATAGATGAATGGATAAAGATGTGGTACATATACACAATGGAATATTACTCAGCCATAAAAAAGGATAACATCACCATTTGTGACAACATGGATGTACCTCGGGGGTATTATGCTAAGTGAAATAAGTCAGAGAAAGACAAACACCATATAATTTCACTTATATGTGGAATCTAAAATAACAAACAGACACAAACTCATAGATACAGAGAACATTTTGATGGTTGCCATAGTGGAGGGGTGTTGGGAGGCTGGGTAAAAAAGGTGAAGGGATTAAGTACAAATTGGTGGTTACAAAATAGTTATGGAATGTGAAGTACAGCATAGGGATTATAGTTCATAATATTGTAATGACTATGTGTAGGGCCAGGTGGGTACTAGACTAATTGGAAAGATCACTTCCTAAATTATATAAATGTCTAACCACTATGCGGTACACCTGAAACTAATATAAAATAAAATGGAATGTCAACTGTAATTGAAAAAAAAATTCATCTGTCATTGTGGATTTGCTTATTTCTCCTTTTACTTACATTAGTTTTTGCTTCACATATTTTGTAGCTTTATTATTAGGTATATATACATTTATGATTGTCTGTCTTCCCAATGAATTGACCCTTTTATCATTATAACACGATTCCTTTATTTCTAGTAATATTCCTTGTCTTGAAGTCCATTTGTCTGATAGGAATATAGCTACACCAACTTTCTTCTGATTAACATTTATGTGGTATGGCTTTTTTCATCTTTTTACTTTCAAACTGTGTTCTTATATTTAAAGTGTATCTCTTGCAAACAGCATAATTTGAGCTTGATTCTTTATAGGCAATCTTTTTTTTTTAATTGAAATGTCTGGTTTATTCACATTTGGTATAATTAAAGATAGAGCTGGTTTTAAATTTGCCCTCTTACTGCGTGTCCAATATCTTTCTTACATATTTGTTCCTCATTTTCAGCCTTCTTTTGAATTAATCAAGTATTTTTAATTATTCCATTTTATTCCTCTGTTGGCTTTTAAACTGTATTTCCTTATAGTAATTTAAATGTCTATTCTAGAACTTATAATATGCATCTTTAACTTTTTCACATTCAATAAATCATTAGTATTATTTCATTTAACAATGTAAGAGTCTTAGAAAGTATAATCCCTTTTATTTCCTCTGTTACCAATTGGGTTATTTTTCATGTATTTTACATCGAGACATGAAATAGCATTAAATCGATGCTATTTATTCTTGCTTTAAATAGTCATGTATATAAATATATATACTTACCAGTGTTTACCCTTTTTCTGTACACTTCATTCCTCCTCCCTGAAGATCTGGGCCTCCATCTGTTTCTCAGTCTGAAGATCTCCCTTTAGTATTTGTTTTTAGTGTAATCTACTGGTAATGAATAATCTCTCCTTTTGTACTTTTCTAAAAAAGATTTTATTGGGAAATTGGGGGAAGGGAACAGCATTGGGGAATTGGGGAAGGGGACCAGACAAGTTGCTGTGCTTTTGTTCTTCAATCTAGTTGTGGAGGACATCGCTTCACTGGCCCATGTTGGTATTGTGATCATTGTGCTCTTCCTGGGTGAGGCAGATCGGTCGCCGGCCACTGGACGGCCGTTCACTCCGGCTGCCAGCCACTCATGGTAGCTTACGGGAGCCCACTTCAGCTTCACTGCAGCCTATGCCGTCGCCAGCAACTGATGGCCGCCCAGCTCCAGGTCGAGCTGTTGTTCACCATTTTAGCTGTAGAGGGCACAACATCAATGGCCCTCATGTGGGATCCGAACCAGGGCTCTGCTGCTCAGAGCTGGCGTCCCAAGCCAACTCCTAACCAACACGTGCCACTCGGCTGGCCCCCTTTTGTGCTTCTTTTGAAAATATCTTTAGTATGCTTTCATTTTTGAATAATGTTTTCACTGCATATAGAATTTATAGACTGACTGTTTTTTCTTGCAGCGCCTAAACAGTGCCATTCCATTGTTTTGTGAATTCCATTGTTGAGATGTTTGCTGTAAATCTTATGATTATTCCTTTAAATTGAATGCCCCTCTTTTCTCTGGCTGCTTTAAACTTTTGTCTTCAACTTTATTTTTCAGTGGTTTTACTACAGTGTGCTTAGATGTACTATTGTTTGTATTTCCCTACTTGGGATTCACTTAGTTTCCTGGATATGTGGGTTGATATGTTTCACAAAATTTGGAAAATTCTGGTCACTGCCCCTTCAAATATTTCTTTTGTCCCATTTCTCTCTTTGCTGTTATTTTTGGATTCCAGTTGTATTTGTATACACTGCTTGATTTTTTCCCCCCACATCACTCTCATGCTACATTCTGTTTTTTAATATTTCTCCCTTTGTGTTTCAGTTTTGTTATTTTTCTTATTGATCTGTTTTTGAGTTTACTGATCCTTTCTTCTGCTTTTTGTCCAGTCCATTATTAAGTAACATTTCAGTTATTTATTTTTTTACATCTGAAACTTCAATTTGTTTTTTCTTTAAAAGTTTCTCTGATGAAATTCTCCATCTTTTACCCATTATGTTTATACTTCCCACCAATTTATAAATCTTTGTAATTGTTATTTCAAATTTCTGATGTGTTAATTTCATTATCTGGATCATCTGTAGACCTGCTTCTATTGACCGTTGTTCTCTTGATTACAGTTGTCATTCTTCTTTGCATTTATTATAATTTTGCATGCAAATCTAGATGTTGTGTATTAAATAATGGTAGAAACGGAAGCAGGTGACATTTATTTCCGGAAAGATAATGTCTTTTTCTCTCTCAGTAGTAAAACAATGGTTTCATCACTGTTGGTTTCAGATGCCTTGAGAATAGGATCTAAATAGTAAGCGATTATAAGATCTCTCTCTGATTTCCTGTCCTGCTTTCAGACTTTTATTCTCTGGGAGAGCTCTTGGTCTGCTTTCCAGCTCAGGGTCACATGCTGCTGTGTACTTGATAAACATCCTGTGGGGGAGAATTGGCCATCTCTCCATGAGGGCACAATCAGAATCCAATCCATCATGCCTGCCCTTATAGTCATTATAAGCTAATCTGGTTTCCTCTTAATTCAGCAAAGTACCCCTATCTATTGCAGATTTGCTCCTCTGCCTGCTGATGACCCAGGAATAAAAGCAGCCACTAGTCTCTATTCATTTATTAAAGGCTTGCCTCGCTCCCGAATTCAGTTCATTAAGCTTTCTCTGCATCCTTAGCTTGTTGTTGGGTTTACAAAATATGATTTTGTGGTTTATTGATGTTTTCTCATTGTTATGGTGAGAATGACTGTTTTTTATGACCTTCTCCATCCTAATTGGAAGCACAGGTGATTTTTTTTTTTTTTTACTGTGAAATCATCTCATTTTCAAGGTAGCAAAAAATTCCAATCTTTAAAAAATGTCATGCGGGGCAAAGAAAATACTTCTGGGCTCTAGACTGCTTTTAGCCCATGGGGTGTATGTTGTAGCCCCCGATTGCCCTATAATTATTTATTGATTAATACATCATTATTGATGGCAGAACTGTGACTTAGTGTAATACCTTACTTCCCTTAAAAATGGTTTGAGGTTTCTGTTAAAATCTGCTTGTACTTAGGGAGTCTGTCATGCTTATGTCATTCACATCTTTCTTAAGTGTTATGATGGGGGAAAGCGGTAAGGATCTGCTTGATAAGGCTTTTGATGCTCATAGTTGAAAGTCATCCAACCACTTAAGCCCTTGGATCATAGCAAGCCCTACCTTGAGTGCAAAGGGGATGGGACCTCTGGTCGGGAGAGAAGGCAAGGAACTGACGATGCTGAGGTTATATATGTGTGTGTGTGTGTGTGTGTGTGTGTGTGTGTGTGTGTGGCGGGGCAGGGGGTGGGGGGCAACTGGCTAGCTGGGGAAATTAATGAACTGGATAGGGCTAACTAGTAGTCCAAATTGCCAAGCACAATGTGTGCGTAATCCCAAGGACTTGGGCAGAACGCAGGGCTGCCCTTTCTCCCAAGTCCAGTGAGGGCCTGAGACATGGATCAGGAAGTCTTTCGGAAGGACTCAAAAGTAGAGAACGGTCCCAGGGGCAAGGGCTGATGGGAAATGAGCCATACCTGGTGTAACTATCACACTTCATTCCAGCAGCTCTCACCTGCTATTAATAAAATCATATGTTTTCATCTATCTCATTGTGAAAAGTTAATCTCATTCTTCTCAAATATAACGCTTAATGAGCCCTATGATGAAACTCTTGACAGAGCATATCGTTTTCCAGGATTTGATGTTCTGCCAGAAGTTTTCCCCTGGCCCTTGTAGGTGATCATGGAAAAAATCAGTAACCAGTTCTTTTGAATATGGAGGGCAACAGTGGGAGTGAGAGGTGAATAATGTCTGAGTACACTGAGATGTTCCTATTTGTTACATATGTCCTATCTTGGGCCCAACCATGCTGCTTATAGCTCAGGATACTATAACAAAATACCAAAGCCTGGGTGGCTTAAACAGCGGGCATATGTTTCTTGTGGTTCTGGAAGCTGGGAAGTCCAAGATCAAGGTGCTTGCAGATTCAGTTCTTGGTGAGGCCTCTCTTTCTCGCTTGTAGATGGCTGCCTTCTCGCTGTGTCTTCACAGGGTGGAGAGAGAGAGAGCGCTGTGTCTCTTCCTCTTAATAGGGCACTAACCTCATCATTATAGCTCAGTCCTCATCCTCATCTATACCTAATCATCTCCCAAAGGCCCCACCTCCTAAGACCATCACATTGCGGGTTAGAGCTTTAACATATGGATTTTAGGGGGACACAGACATTCAGTCTCTAACACTTATTGATGATTTATATCTGGAATATTTCTTTAGTCAGTTCTGTAGCATTTTCTCTTCTATTTCTAGTTTTTTCTCTCCAGCTTCAGGCCTCTACTTATTTTCACTGTGACTGTTTCATTTCAGCATTAGTTTATTTCGTTGCTTCTCTAAAGCTGTATAAGCACTTCCTTTGTGGTTTCTGAGTCCTTGTATTTGGTTAGCCATCTCTGCCCTTCTTGAAAATTTGAAACCTTCACTGAATTCAATAAATGCACAAACACATACAGATTTTTGGTTAAGCAGATAAATGCTCAAAAATAATGATGTTCTTGTAAATATTTTTATGTACTACATTAAGAGAAAAAGAAGTGACATGCTTAATGAGGCACTATGCAGAAATTCAAAGGTTAATTTAGAGGATTAAGTCAATACTGGGAAATGCATACAGTTTTTATAAACACTTTTATACACAGTTCAAAATAGGTGACACACACTTAATATCAGTGCTGTAACAATTCTAAATTTAATTTGGAAATATTAAGTAAACAAGTTCTCAGAACCACATCAGTTCTTTCAAAGGCAGTGACCAAGTGGATAGGCATGTTTTTTAGTGGCTCAGCCATAATTTTAAACATGCACGCTCAGCAGGATCTCAGGGGAAACTCACCTTGGGATTTTGTATGTCAGTAACGGAGGTGCGTAATTCAGCCCTGTCCTGGCCGATGGGGACACTGACAGGCTCAGTCAGTCGCCTGGCACCACGGCGCCCAGCTCGGGAGTTTTTCCTATCCCCTCCCCCCGGCCACAAGCCATGGTAGCAGGACTGTCTTCAGATATGTAGAGGAGACCCTGCAGGCCAGCTTGGTGGGTGGGAAGTGGTTTATCGTGTCCAAACCTGTTTGGACACAGAGGAGAGGAAACAGTCCCTAGTTTAGGTTGACAAGTCCTGGGTTGAGACTCTGCTCTAGTGCTCACCAGCTGGCCAAGTCACTTAGCAGTTCATAGGTTACTTAGCTTCACTGGACTGCAGTTTGTGTGTTTTTAAATCTATAAAATGAGGCTAATAATGCCTTTCTTAGAGGGGGTTTTGGGAGGATGAAGTTAGTGGATACAAGAGTGCTTGGTAAATTATATGAAGTGCTGCATACAGTGCTGATTGTGGTTAGGGTTGCTGCTGATATCCAGTTCAATCCAAGAAGCAGGCATTGAGCACGACTGTTTACCAGGTGGTCCTGTATTAGGCACGTCAGGGGGTAGGATGGTGAGCAAGAACCAGCCCTTGGTGGGAGGACCTGGTACGTCAAAAGTGGTTGTCATGGAATTCCTTTCCTCGTGGGCTTACATCTGCAATGGAAATGCACTCTTAGCAACATGCCCAGTTTAGGTAACTTGCTGTAACAGACATGTGTTATTTGCCTCTCAAGCACCCACTCCCCATTTTTCTGGTAATAGCATCCCCCCATTTTCACCTGAGGACCCTCCCTCCCTGAGCCCTTGTGGTTCCAGTAGAGTCCATCGCCGACCCCAGGGATGGAGCAGAAGGCTCAGGCATTTAAGTCCCCTGCTGACAGCGATTGCTTCAGGACCTAGCACAGCTCATGCCAGGCAGAGCCACTGAGACTTAACTCGGGGATTGTTGTTTGAGGATTGAGGAGCAGACGCACACGTTCTTGCAGGACTTGAACCTGGAAGCATGTGATGTTGGAGCCACTGTAGTCACCTTGTGGCGCTATCGGGAGAGCCTTTCTGAGCATGGCTCCTGTCCAGAGAAAGCAGGCCTTAGAGATGGAGAACCAGGCTTCAGTGACCCTCTTTGAGCACCTGGATCCAGCCATGCCTGAAGCGAGTCCCGCCTCTGAACTTTTCAGCTTCATGTGTCGCTAAACTCTTTTTTGGATTAAAACAATTTGTGTGGGGTTTCCATGCCTTGTGACGGAAATATTATTAATTCACACCAGGCTGCCTAGAAGAATCCCCCCCAACAGGCTCACTGGAGACGTGGAGAAGACCACACAAACCAAGTAATTGCACGTTCTGGTTGCCCCCACTCATATAGCGCCTCCTCATGCATACCCACACCTGTTGAAGACTCTGAGGCAACAGGCGGGACCCAAAATGTTTCTACAGCTTTACCGAGATATAATTGACATAATGCTGTATAAGTTTAAAGTGTACAGTGTGACGATTCGAATTATGTATATGTTGCAAAATGATTACGACAGTAAGTTAGTTAACGCATCCTTCACCCTACACAGGTACTACCCACTGCCCTCCCCCTCCCTTCTTTTCACCAATTCTAGGGTCTGCTCTCCTGTAGGGAGCCTTCCCTGACTAAATAGGGGAAGCACGTATCACCTGGACTTTACACACACCCTCTCCCCCAACCCTCCACCAAGAAGCTGGTCAAGCAGACCAGAGAGGTCTTCCGGGTGCAGAAAGGGGAAGTGACGTGTCCACCTTCGCTTGCTGACCTGGCTTCGGGCTCAGGACTGGCGACCAAGTCTCTGCATGTTTAGTCCACCCCTCTTTCTGCCGCCATGTGACTGGTTTTCCCACTTTCTGTCTTTTTGCATTGTGATGTCTCAGATGCTTGTAGATCCGTGTGGTCTGAATTGACATTTATGTTCCTAGAGTGGGATGGTGGTGTTTGGTGGGGTCCTAAGGCCACCTGTGAGCTGGTGTTCTGCTTACGTAAGATACAGCAGGAGATTCTGAGGACAGGCTGAGGATGGAGAGGCTGTTCAGGGCTACAGGCTCAGCTGGACCGAACGTCGGTCTGGGCCTGTGTGACGTGTGGGTGGGTTGCTCCCATAGGGACCCAGGTGAGTTGCTCACCTGCCAGAGGGACCTTCTCCTTTGGGTTCCCTGTTCCTCTGTGGGAAATTGGACTACTGCCTTGCTCTCTTTTCCTTATTGGAATATGCACTTGAGGGCAAGCTCTCCCAATAGATGGCGCGTGTTTTGAGAGCCAGCACCGCTTTGCAGTGGCTATATGAGTGCTTTTGATCCCTGCCTGTACAATCTGCTTATTCACCTCGCAGGGCGCCCAGTGGCTGGGCGGGGCAGCTCACAGTTCCATGTCATTTCTCTCCCCTTTGACCTTAGCTGATTAGACTGAGGGTGGGCATGTGGCCTAATCTAATCAGCTCTTCTCCCAAGAATTTGTAAGTCAAGACTCTGAGGGGATGAGTTGATGAGCCAGTGGGGCGCTGAGTTAGGAGGGGCTGTGGAGTCAGCTCCAGTCAGCCCACACGCGGAAGCCCGTGGAAAGCCTGGGTTGTGGGTGAGCCACAGCACGTCTGTAGAATGGAGCCATTCTGCAGAGAGGCCTGGACACACGATCGTGCCACTCAGGAACAGAAAGTGGCCCCAAATGACTTTCCAGCTCCTGTGCGAATTACTTTCACTCCCTGCTCGATATTTCACTGAGTCTCCCTGGGAGCCCTTTAGTAAAACCCTCTGTTAGTTGAGCCAGGGTGAGGCGTTTCTGTTCCCTGCAACCAAGTAACCCTGATTTGGACAGCGTCTCATATATGTTACATCCCCAGCTCCCCGCAGCAAACCCTGCATTTTGACTGAGGGCTGTGCGGCTGATGGAGGGGCCTTCAGCAGCCCAGGGCACCTGTGGCCCCAGAACAGAGCTGTAGGCGTGGAGGCTGCCCAGCTGGACGAGGGACATGGGACGAGGGATGGTGAGCTGTTCGATGTTTCTGGGATGTTCCTAAGGCAGGCTCGGCTTCAGGGACACAAGGCAAATAGCTCTAGTGTCCCCCCAAAACAACGTGGGATGGGGTGTTGCTGGTCTTCAGTGTTCCTATCTGTGCCTGTGGGACCCTCAGGCCTCCCGTTTTCTGTGACGTGCGGTGATCAAGTTGCTGCCTGGTTCCCTTCGGCACCCCTAATGGGCCTTGCTGCAGCTCTTTGAGTTCCCATGAGCTGAAATCTCATTCTCTCTCTCCTAACCCTCTCAAGGCCTTGGGGGAATGGAGCGGAGGGGAACAGAAGTCTGGAAGGCAAGCTGGGCTGTGGGGTAGGATAGTTCAACTGCTGTGGCGGAGAAGCTCGAGACGGATGACGTCTGAACACAGCACTTGTTATTCTGCTCAGGTAACAGGATATGTATGTTTGACAGGTGACCTTCCATGTGGTAATTCAAGCCCCGAGACCCCTGACATTTTATGTCTCCGCCATCCCCTAGGACCTCCGAATACTTCGGGGGTGGGATGCTCTGCACCCCTCTAATAGATGGGGTAGGGGGAGGGGGAGAAGGGAGGGAGAGGGAGAGACACTGGCATGGGAGGCTGCTATGGACTAGCCTTGGAAGTGTTATTTTTTCACTTCTGACGACATTCCATGGGTGAGGCCAGCAGATGAGATAACTGCGGCTGAAAAGACAGTTTGGTACTCACAGTTTCTGAGCGACAGGGCCATGCCATACAGGACCTCATGGGGAAGCCGCAGGCTCAGTTAGGCAGAGGGAGAGCCAGGGGCGTTGTGGGAAAGTCTTCATCGTGTTTTTCCTGGGAAGGAGCTGGTGAGGCAGGGTAAGCAGATTTAGGATTGGCTGGTTTGAATAATTTCAGGGGGTTCACGGTGTAGGGGCTGCTCCTAGTTGTCTGATGCCTGGCCCTGCAGTGGTTAGGGCAGAGGAATAGCAGAGGAAAGGTGTCCCCCAGTGTGCGAGCCTGAGAAAGCAGGGGTTGGGGTATGGGTTTGAACTGGCTAGCTTGCATATAAAAAGACTGCTCTTAGGAGAGTTTACTATCTCTAGAAATCTAACTCTGGGTCAGAAAGCCCCAGATGTGAAAACATCACAATAAGAAGGCATGCTTAAGTCCATTAAGTCCTGGTCCATTAAGACCAGGCGTCATTGTACGGGAGACAGGGACATGTAGTCTAGCTGTGTGCCCAGGAAAGAGAGGCCGGTTCTGGTGAGCATATTTAGCATCTACCACCGCAGCTTAGGTAAGTGGAGCTGAAAGTTTGGAGTTACTAGACAGGAAGTCCTGACCCTGTGATGTGGAACCATGTGAGCCAGGAGGAGTCACTTTCTCTCTCAGAACGTCAGAGAGAAAAAGCCTTCAAAAAGGAAAAAATAATTAGAGCTGCATCTCACAGCAAATGTGAGACTCAAGTAAGATGTCCTATAAGACGCTCGGCCAACTCCAGAGCTCTGCTCAAGTGGTAGCTGTGGTCTGCGGCCTTTCCAAGTTTGCAGGGCCCTCTGTGGCTGTTGGAGTTGGAGCTCGGCTGTCATTTAAGCACAAGTCCCACCTCCAAGCTACTTGGAGTGGGACCAGACAAGCAGCTGGGTGACCTGTTTCCCCAAAGCCACATGCTGAGGCCAGGAGGGTCTTTACAAGGATGGCTCCGGATTAGCAGATGTGGCTGGGGGATTTCATGCCACATCCAGCTGGGAACACACACTGCTCAACAGGAAAGATGGCGATTAGTGACTCTGCCAGTGCTGTTAAAAAAAGATCCTTTTCTCTATTTTAAATCAGTACACGCTCATTAAAGAAATAGGGTTAAATACAGGAAAATACAAAGAACAAGGAAAAGGGACTCCTAGTATCACCGCCCAACCACTGGTAACATTTTGTTTCTGTTTTTTTTGTTTTGTTTTGGTACTGTCCCACTGTGAAATGGCTTTTAATTCATTTATCCTTAATCAAAAATTGATTTTGATATATAGTACATGCAAAATTCAAAAGTTACAGAGGGTTATGCAGTGAAAAGAAGCCTCCCCACTCCCACTTCCCTTCCTGGAAGGCAGCCTTGGTCACAGCCCGTTGCGTTTCCTTCCAGAGATGATCAGTGCACATATAAGTATATGCATGCATATTCTTTTATTTTTAAACATGCATTCTTGTATGGTATGTACCCTTTTCAATAACTTGTATTTCTGCATAATAGTGTATATCGTAGAGAATGCTCCGCGTCAGTTCATGGAAGTTGCCTCATTCGTTTTAAAGGCTGTGCAATATTCAGTTGTATGGCTCGGATTAGCTTTTATGTAACCAGTCTGATATGGAAGGAGATTTCGTTTGTTCCCAGTCCTTTGCATTTTTAACAGCGCCGCAATGAATATTCTTATATATATATATATATATATATATATGTCATTTCGTACATGTGCAGGCATACCCGTAGGATAATTCTCTGGCATTGCTGGGTTAAAGGCTGCACACATTAAATAGTATGGTTTATTGCCTCTATAAAGGTTACATGCATTGAAAGTACATAGAAATGAGGGTGTCCGTTTCTTCACATTCTTGCTAACAGTATTCAGTTTAGTCAACTTGGCCAACTTGATAAGTAAAGATGGTATCATATTTATATTTACACATCTTTTTATATGTTTAAAATTCATTTTATTTCAGTTACTGTTAACTGTTTTATCTTGTCAATATTTTCCTACTGGACTATTGATCTTATTGATTTGTAGAAGCTCTTTATATATTAAGGGAGTAGCCTTCTGTCTGTGATATATGTTGCAAATATTTCCCTCAGTTTGTTACTGTTCTTATAACCCTGTTTATCTTTTTTTGTTTGTTTGTTTCATAAAAAACCTTTTTATCTTTGTGAAGTTAGTGTAATCAGGCTGAGTTTGTATCATACTTTGAAAAAGGCCTTTCCCATCCTAAGAATGAAAAAGTTCTGGTACTTTTGTGTTTTATATGTTTGAACCTTGTATCCATCAGAAATTTATTTTGGTGTAAGGAATAAGGTTGACATCAAACTTTTTTTTTTCCAGATAGAAACATAGTTTATCCCAACATCATCTATTGAATACTATATCTTTTGATCTACTGATTCAAAATGTCATGCTGACCATGTGCTAAACTTTCACTTGTATTTGGATATATTTCTGGACTCTGAAATCTGTTTCATTGATAGGTTCTCTAAAGTAAAAGAATAGACTGAGGAAGGAGTGATCAGGGAAGGTCTATGTGAGGAGGTGATATTTCAGCTGAGGCTGGCAGAGCCTTTCTCGAGGAGGGAACAGCATGTGCAAGGGCCCTGAGGCAGGAAAAGACCTGATGCATTAGAGGAACTGACAGAAGCCTGGTGTGGCTGGCCCCCAAGTCAGGAAGCAAGTGTCAGGAGATGGGTGGGGAGATGGTGTGGGGCCTGATAAATCCTCATGGGCCCTGTTAACGACTTTGTGCTTCTATGCAATTGGGAGCCTGGAAGGGTCTTAAGCAGGGTCGTGAGATGGTTCAGTTTATAGATATTTTAAAACCTCTCTTTTAAAATGCTTAAGATGCTGGTTGAATGAATGAAGATACTAGGAGTAAACTTCATTGTGCAAGGCCTCTGAGGGAGGGGGAGAAGTGCCCACCATTTCTTCATTCCTGGGGTTTCCAGCACAGCCATTGGGCCCTCCCACCCCCTCTGCTTCCTGGTGCTGAAAGCAGTGAGAGACAGGCGTATTAGCAAGTAATTAGCTTCTAATTAGAAAAGCATGGCTTTGCCTTCACGAAGGGACAAATACCTTTAAAAATTGAATCACTCTAATTGAATAAATTTTTTACCAGATCGTTCTGAAAATTCCAGCTCTTGCATTAGGAGTCCTAACAAGCAAATCCATTTGAAAATGCTCGATTAATATAGCAGCCACTGAGGCACCAGTTTGAAAATAGTTGTTTTACCATGGAGGGCAGCCCTACTTTGGGCCAGAACAGTGCCCCTCCCTGATGCTCGGGGCCTCCCTTGTAGGCTTTCTTGAACTCCTCAAAGTACGGTTCCCACCAGCGGCAGCAGTGTCTCCGGGGAGCTTGTTGGAAACGTAGACCCTCAGGCTCACCCCAGGCCCCGTGAGTCAGAAACTTGGGTTGGGACCAAGACATCTTTGAAAAGCTCTGCAGGCAATTCCTAGACAGCCTCAGCTGTATGTTCAGAACCCAGGAGGCAGCTGAGAAGCTTTGTCCCATCAGCCTGTTGGATAGAGGGCCCCCTGGCAAGTCATCCGCACGTAGGACTCCTCATCATCTGATCACTGTACAAACAGTTAAGGAGATACTGTGGAATACCAGGCACTTCCAGGGATTGGGGTTATAAGGGAGCCCCTGTCCTCTAGGAATTTAGTCTAAAACTCTTTTGTCTTTTAAAATAGCCCGAATGGAGTCATTTAAGAGGGAGTCCAGGATTCTATGGAAGCGCCAAGGGGTGCGTTGCAGGTGGGTGCCCATTGTTTGGTCACCCGGCACCAGCTCTCCCGTTTTGTGGGCAGTCTTATGCTTTGGGGAACCAGTTCTTTCTCAGCCTCGATGTTTACGTTTCAGAAACAGCTAAGCTCACCCCCAAGGCTTGGGCAAGGGTTTGCTGACTCCTTCACGGCTTGGGGCTTGTGGACAAGCCAGCACCTCCTAAAACCAGTCTGCCTCCTTGTCTAGATTGTCCCAGCTCCTGCGAGTTCCATTCTGACTTTGAAAATTCAGCCTTCCCCCTTCCTCAGTCCCGCTTGGAGTCTTCCTCTACCTCCCCTGGCTGCCCTCCCACCAGCTCCGTGGTCTTCACCCCCATCAGTTTCATTCTGGCTCAGGGGGCAAGACATGGAAAGAGATCAGGCTTCCCGAATCATGGCAGAGGCCCGGGCTTGATAAGGGGCTAGAAATAAGGGCAGGTTTGGACATGTCTGGTAGTGGGTCTACTTGAACAATTTCACCAGTCCAGCTTGGGAAAGCTGGTGTGCACATTGGATAAGAGAGCTGCCTCTGAGAAGAGGCCTAGAGCCCTGAGTCTGAAAAGGACCCAAGGAATTCACACCCCTTTCATAGATGGGAAGACTGAGGTTGAGTGTCCGTAATGCCTTGCCAGTTGCACACAAATCGTGTTTGGAGAACTGAATCCAGACTTCAGACGTTAGATCTGCATTTTGACGCGCTTTGCTCCATACCGCAGAGACAAGTCTTTCCTTGAATTTAGGACTTTTTTTCCCCCCCCAAGAGAGGTAGCCTGTCTTAATGGCACTCAGGAGCAGAGGAACGGATAGAGAAAATCATGAAATATAACAAAGGGACGACGCGCCGGGCACGTTCTAGGTGCTTGTGCAAACATGGAGACCCGACCACTGACTGACTTAGGAGGCAGATTTTTTTTCTGGATCCACTTTAAAGATGTGGCAACCAAGGCTTAGTGAGGACAAATGACTTCTTAAATGACCACTCCTAAGGGGTGGAAGTGAGCTTGAAAAGGCGGCTTGTTTGCTTCTAAAGGCCTTAACGCCACACTGCCTTCAAAGTATGTGTGTACATGTATGGGTGACCACCCCAGGACTGGCAGGAGGTCACTGAGGTGACCAGCGAGCCACAGGGCTTGGGATTTTCTCCTGGCAGGTGTGGATGGTCTCTTGGATGTTAGTGTGTGCGCCCCCCTGGGCCTCTCCTGTGCGTTTGCATTCAGGAACTGACAGGAGCCGTTTGGCTGGGTCTCGCGCTCACAATGGGCTTCGGATACGGCTCTTGATATTATCTCCAAATGAGGCTGCACACGCAGCCTGAGATACGCTGACAGGATGGAGAGGAAAAGACATTCATTACACGGCTCTAAGCACATTGCATTACCGAAGCGTGCTGCCTACAGTGCCCTAAGAATTAATAGTTCATAAATCCTATCATTTTGTGGCTAACACAATTATCTTGCATTTGAAACCCATGATGATAATTTTTTAAACGTAAACATTTATAACAGCAACAAATATGGGGACTCAGTTGTAGCAATTTCTCATCCTTTAGTATTCTGGAGGCCTCGAGACTGCCAGTGGTCTGGGTTCCTCGTGACCTCGGAGGAGCCTGAGTGTGGGTCTCTCTGTCGTCGTGAGGGAGAGTGCTTATTTGTGTGAGTGTGGGTGAAACAGCGTGTTTGTGGGCCCGTAAGGGTGTGTTTGTGTGTATGTGTGCATGTGCGGGTGTGTATTTGTGAGAGAGTGTGTGTATGTGCTGCTGGGGACCAGGGTAGGACCACTCCTAGCCTACAGGGATTGGGGAGGGGGTCCTGTCAGTGCTACAAGCCCAAGACATCAGGAGCATAACCTGATTTGAGGATTTGGCCTGAGTGACCCTCTCCGAGTAGAAAAATCAAGGACCCAGCGTGGAGGCAGCCTGTCTGGGCTCGGGCTGGTAATGAGGACTAACAAGGGTTGATGGAGCCCGGGAGGGATGGGTGGAGATGGCCTCAAGCTGCCTGGCACCCTGGGCCCTGCAGCCATCCAGTGCTGCCCAGCCTGGCCTAATGCTATCACCCATGGAGATGCTCGTTGATAAGGATGAGAGAGAGGGAGAGAGCAGCTCTGCAGAGCACTGCAGAAGGGCAGCCAGCTCTGCAGAGTCCTGACAGGAAGCTGCCTCTGTGGGCTGGCAAAGCGGAGATCCCTAAAGGGAACTTTCTAGAGGACACTTGGTCCTCCAGCACCTGCTAGGACAGGGGGCCTTACCTGTCCTTTAAAAATAGATTACAGAAATACATGTTCATCTTAGGAAACTTGGAGATGCAGATTCTCATCAAGAAAAAAAGAAACAGCTTCACTGAGCGATCCCTACTGGACACATTTAGTTGGGTAGGACCTGACCATGGAGGTCAGGATCTAGTCTGTCCATACGGAGGAGAAAAATCACCCTGGACAATTGCTCAGGGATGTGTCACATAGGAAGCACGAATACCACCTCTCAGTCCACACGACCCATTTTCCTCTGGCGTTGACCAGGGCACTGTTTTGTTGGTTGAGCCCCAGAAAAAGTAGTTGGCTTGCATTTAGGGGACAAGTAGTATGGAAAATACAAAGTTTGAAACAGAGTCACACTCAGCATGGAGGATGCTCACATTCCAGAGGGCCAATGGGAAGGGAGAGGGCCTGAAATTTCCGCAGCCCCAGGTCCCCATGTCCCTCCTGTGCTCAGCGAGTACAGTGGCGGGTCAGACCTGCACTATTGATGTTGTTCTCTGCGCCCCGCTGTGCAGGGCATAGAGTTGAATTCAGAGAAGTTAAATGCGTGTGGTCCCACGGTGTATCTTTCCAGTCTTGGTCTATGCATGTGACTACATCTGTATGATTGATTGATAAAAACAGGATCATACTGTATATGCTCTTTTCAGCTATTCTATCCCGGATACCAGTCTCTATAATATTACATGACCTCTTGGAATGCCACTAAAGAGATAAATGCCATAATTTGTGTAATTATATAATCAATCCCTTATTGCATGGCATTTACATTCAAACTTTTGTTATTCCAGTAATTGCTGCAATACATTTCCTTCTGTGGGAATCTTTGCTTTTCTGTCCAATTACTTTCCTAGAGGAAGTGTGCTCCATGAGGAATCCTGTGCCCGACATATTTACAGTGTAAGCCATTGGTCACAGCTCACCTGCTGCTGTTTTCACTTTTATCCAGGGGAGGGGAAGAGCTCAGAAAACTGATCAGTATCCTAGAAAGAGGCGGAGAGGGCCTGTGGGTGTGGTGGCGGGCAGGTGGCAGTGGCTCCCGTCTAAACTCTTTTGTGTCTTATCACCTTGCACCTCCCCCAATTTTCCTGTCGTTTGCAAATGGGCTCAGCTAGGCTCAGGTTTGAACTTGGTTTGAACTCCGTTTCCTTGGAGCAATACACCTGATCCATTACGTTTATGGAGTACTTAACAGAGTTTGAAGTGGTTTTGTGAGTTTTGTCTTGTTGAGGTAGACTTTATTAGTTCTTCATTTGGCAAAGAAGTGGAAGGAGGCCCAAAACAGGGGAGATCCCCAAGTGTACAGACATCAGAATTGGAAACCAGGCCTCCTGCATTTTAGTCCAGCAGCAAATCGAAAGTGCTGCTGGGATCACAACGTCGGAATAGTCAGGGTTTTCGCTTGCCGGCTATGCCAGTCTGCTATCCCATTTGTAGCCAAAGGGAGGGGCCAGAGCTTCCGGTCTGGGGACAGCTGTTGTTTCTACCTGTGCAGCACCCATTCTCTTTCCCTTTAGTAACATCCTAAAGTTTGGGTTTGATTTGGGTTTGAGAACCACCCTTGAGTTAGTAGTTGCTCACTTAAAGCATGTGCCGCATTTCGTAGGGCAACACCTCAACCTCACCAGGTGGTGTTTCTCTGCTGGTGCCATAACTTTAATAGGTTGTTCCTCCATTCTGTAAGGCCAGTTGCTTTTGGATGATGCAATACATGGGAAGACCAGTACGTGTTACACACATCATCCCATCACTGCAGTTCTTTTGCTGTGCGTGAATTCCCTGATCAGAAGCAGTGTTTGAGGGATGATGCCGAGATTTTGTATGGGCCGTCTGTAAGTCCATGAATCACCTGGTTTTCAGAAGCATGGTGGGCAAGGAAGATGGATTAGTTTGCTTGGGCTGCCATAACAAAATGCCACAGACTGGGTGGCTTAAACAGTGGAAATTTATTTTCTCACGGTTCCAGAGGCTGGAAGTTCAAGATCAAAGTGTCATCAAGTTTGGTTTACTCTGAGGCCTCTCTCCTTGGCTTGCAGATGGCTGCCTTCTCTGTGTCCTCACGTGGACCTTCCTCTATGCTCAGGTACCTCCATGTCTCTCTGTGTGTCCAAATTTCCTCTTATAAGGACACCAGTGGGATTGGAATAGGGCCCATCCTAACAGCCTTGTTTTAACTTAATCACCATTTTAACAGCTCTGTCTTCAAATACAGTCACATTTTGCGGGTACTTCAACATATGGATTTTGAGGGACACAGTTCAACCCAACAGAATAAGTGTCTGTATCTAGAATAAATGTCTGTTCCAGGAAGAATAAATGTTGCCCCCTCCATGGAGAAGGGATTGCAGTGCTCTCAGCCTGCCCAGAGGTGTTAGGCTGTTTCCCCAGAGGCCTGGGACTTGTCCTGAGATCCAGGGTGACTGTTACCACTGGCAAGCTGTGTTCTTAGCAGTGGGATATCCCAGTCAGGGGAAGTCCGTGTTGTTGAGGCCACAAATAATGTCCATCTCTGTCACTGTGGCCACGTTTTTCATGAGCCCATTGAGCAAACATGGGATGGCTGGAAAAAGAGGCCTTGATGTCCACAGAACAACTTATTTTACCTGCCTGTATATTCTGAGCTTCCTCCTTAGTAGGAAGCTCAAAGCATTCTCACACTGTCCATTCCAAGAGGGCCATCCACATGCCCCTTCTCCACCTCTCCTTGTCACCAGTCCTCCAATATTATTACCTCCAGGGCTGATGTAACCTATGAATCCTAGAAGATCCACACCCCAGGGCGTCTCTCTTTCCAAACAAAGTGGAGTGTGAGCTGTACCCTTACGTGTCTGCCCACTGGGTGAGGTTCTTTTCCTTCCTGTCCTGTAGGCCTACCTCCATGTGGGGTCACCATCTGATCCCTGCATATCATGCAGAGAGCCACCTAGAAATCAGGCTCTCTAGTCTTCACCTTTTCAGTCAGCTAGTCATAGGGACACCCGTTAAGGCTACAGGCATAGGTTGAAGAAGGGGTGGAAATATGGAGCGAGTACACGCCCTGGGAATACGAGTCATACACTTTTCTTGTATCTGTTGGATCAGCTGAGTTTTTCCATCACCTGTCACTTCCATCTGACCATGAAGTATTTGGGGATACACCCCAGTGCTGGCTGGCAATCCCCAGTTCATGATGGGCAGCTCAATTGCAAGGCCACCAGTTTTCCCACAGTGGGACATTCAGTCTCTGCCAGGGCAAATAACAAGCCACCAACTGTTGAGGTGATGTCGCCGAGATGGCAACATCGGTTGTCCCTGACTTTGCCCTCTCCTAAGAACAACAACTAGCAAGTGTTGATGGACAAGACACCGCCGAGAGAGCCGTAGACCATGGGCGTGAGGCTGAAGCACCCACCTGCGCCCCCGAGACCAAGACAGACTGTATCAGGGGGGTAAGAGGAGCAGCTCCGTGCTGACTGCATTGCCCCAGCCCAGGCCACACAGAGAGGTCTCCCCTGAGCCAACGGTTCCTCCAGTGGGAAAGAGCCCAAGGGGGACATCCCAACGTCATGGGTTGCTCCTTGGCAACGCCCAAGCCAGCCTCACCCCACGGGCGTTGCGAGGGAATCAGCGGGCTCCACTATTGGGAATCTGATTGTGATGAAGATATGGGAAGAGCTTGCGACAGCTGGCTCTCAGGTCTAGGCAGACCCAGTCCCTCCGTGCAGGGCCCAGTGGTAGCCCCTTTGCTCCTCTGCAGAACCCGGGGTGGTGCCGTCTGACCAGAAAGGCTAGCACGAGCACCCGAGAGCTGTGCTGCCCAAGCCATGAACTGTTAAGAGAACATTTTCCCACCGAGGGGGCATGGCTTTGTTTCAAAGCCCCAGATGCCTCCTCAGCTGTGGTTCTCCTAGTCAGTCAGCCAGAGCTACCCCGTCAGGAAGTCCCAGTGGCAGAGCTTTGCCCTGCATCTGGGGCCTACTCCAGAGCCGCCTCTGGCCTTGCGTCCCACACACAGCTGGCAGCCTATGGGCAAGGGTTCTCTGTTTCAGCCATACAGTCATGAACGGTGAAATCACCAGGGCGGGACTCACATCTGGCTCCACTGACCCCTCTTCCACAAGCCTTAGCCGTGGACCCTAGTGCTGTCCTGGGCTGCCAGGGGCTAGTGTTAGCCAAACGTCAGGTGATCCCCTGAGGTTCTAGGGTTCCCTTTATTTCCTAGGGGGCAATTACCCTGAAATATATTTTATGTCCGTTTGGTAACAGGTGAAAGTTTTATGGTACATGCTTGTGATGTTACTACATAATTCTTTTTTT
>NW_017731786.1:213222-217372 GCF_001890085.2 Hipposideros armiger
TTGCAGGTGGGCATAGCCCGCCATCGAACAGGCAGACTTGTTGTTACACCAACTGAGCCATCCTGCCACCTGTTGGCAGCTCAGCGACAGCTCAGCTCGGGCGCAGTGTCACTGGCCCATGTGGGAATCCAACCGGCAGTCCTGTTGCTCAGAGCTCGTGCTCTTAAGCCAACTCTTAGCCAGCTGAGCCACTCGGCCGGCCCTACATAATTCTTTTTTTAAGGGTACCTAGTCTCCTTTTCAATTAGAAAGCCGTGACTCTTTGAACTGACATAGCTCTAGAAATTGGGTGATAGGTAGTGAGTCTCTGTAATCGCGGCTCAAATCAATCTTCTCTGCTTACTAAGCTTAGCATTTTTTTTTTTTGTCATGCACATCAAGTAAAACCTTATGCGGTAGCCCATTTATTTCAGTCACAGAGGCCTAATTCCCTCCAAGGATCCCATTCGGTATAACGGTTCTGTTTGTTACTCTAGCCCTGCTGTCTAGTATGGTAACTACAATCACCTTTTTCCTGGTAGCTGAGTGTATCTACTAGTCCTTTGTCATCCTAAGTTTCAGTCATTGTCACTTAAATCAAGGAGCTCATTATAATGGCAGCATTTCCTACTATTACACTCTCCCTCCAGTGGATAGCGACTAACGTGATTTTAAAGGATGTTGGTGCTCTTTATCATCAATGTATTTCTCAGCACCATGGTGATAAGATTGTCTTCTGAACTCTCTCATGGGTTATTTTTGGAGTGGGACTTGTGAACGCCTGATCCATCTGATCTTATATTCTTATCTCCCCAGATTTTTTGGCTCTTTCCTCTATATTATATCAAGTTCTTTCTGGCATTTCAAATTCATATAGGTTACTGTTGACTCTAGTTTTAGTCTATCAGAAAGCAAATAAATGGAATCCTTCCCAGTTGCTTGAGTCAATATTTTGCATCCAGAATCTTGGGTAGATGTTTACACAGTGAAAAGTTGACCTGATCTAAAATTATATTCTTCTCTCCCTGTTCCAGGTTCATGAGATTCCGTTCCCACACAAGTTCCTCATAAAAAATATTTAAATTAACATAGAATAAAATTGACTCTTTTTGGCATATGATTTTATGAGTTTTAACATACATAGATTCATGTAAGTGCCACCACGATTAAGTTACAGAATTATTTTATAACCCTTTATAGGCACACCCTTCCCTGACTCCTAACTCTTGGAAACCATTGATCTGCTGATCTGTTCTCCATTGTTATAGTTTTGTCTTTTTGAGAATGTCACGTAAGTAGAATCATATAGTATGTAGCCTGTTGAGACTGGCTTTTTTCATTCATCATAATGCATTTGAGATTCAATCACATTGTAGATGTGTATCAACTTTCCTTGTTTCTCAAGGTACGCATTTATTGCTATTCTAGTTTTTGAGATCTTACTCTAATCTAATAACTACCCTTTGAAAAGACATGATAGGGCTTTGAGTTCAAGCTCCAGTATAATTAAACAAACTACAACAGACTCTGAGCTTGATTTTCGTTACATCAGCCCTGCTAGAGATAACAGATTCGTTCTTTCTGGGTAGTCATAGAAACTCCCTGGCTCTCTGATCATACTTGGAGTAGAAAACTAAAAAACCTAGCCTTTTAATTTTTTATTCTCTAAGGTTATCAGTGCACTTATAAATCCTAGTGAACCCATAGTTTTTATTCCTCAAGCCTCTGATAGTGTTCTACTCTAGCTGCCACTTTGACCACCAGTCTTCATTCCATGGTCTGCATTTCAGGTAGACACAGGCGATATTTAAGAAATCATTTTGTCACTAAGTGTTCTAGACGAGCGGTATCACATCCTTTATTGATAACTGGATCCTTACTCCATCAGGATAGATGGACTATTAGTCTTATATTCTCATTTCCTCAAATACCTATTGCTCTTTCTATTACTGTTTTGTTCAGGGTTCAACTGCAAACAACAGAACTCATTTGCCAAGTTTAAGCAGGAAGGGGATTAAAAGAGTATATGTACGTCTTGGTCCTTTGGGGCTGCTATATCAAAAATTCCATAGACTAGGTAGCTTATAAACAGCAGAAATTTATTTCTTATAGTTCTGGAGGCTGGGAAGTCCAACATTAAGACACCTGCAGATCCGGTGTCTAATGGGGATCTGCTTTCTGGTTCATAGATGGGTATCTTTTCACTGTGTCCCCACGTGGTGGGAAGATGCAAGGTGCTCTCTGGGGTCTTTTTTTATAAAGGCATTAATAGCATTCAGGAGGGCGTCACCCTCATGACCTCATCACCTCCCCAAAGACCGCATCTCCTAATACCATCATATTAGGGATTAGGTTTCAACATACGAATTTTGGGGGCACACAAACATTCAGTCTTTGACAATGTGGTAGGCAGAATTTTCAGATGGTCCCCAAGATTCTTTCTTCTTGTGCAACCCTCTGCCTTTGAGTGTGGGAAGCAACTTTGAACATGACAGGATATTACTCATGTGATTATATTACATTTTGTAGCAAAACAGATTTTGATGCTGTAATTAAGACCCCTAATCAGTTGAATTTGAGTTAATCAAAAGTGAGGTTATTTTGGGTCGCCCTGACCTAATCAGATTACCCCTTTAAAAATAGGAGAAGAAATAGCAGATGCCCTTGTGCCGGCCTTGAAGGAACAAACTGCCATATTGTAGAGAGGACCATGTGGCTAGGACCCAAAAGCAATCTCTAGCAGTTAGTAGTGGTCTCCAGCTTTTACAGTTAATAAATCAGGGAGCTTAATCACATGGTCCCAGGGAAATTAATTCTGCCAACAGGGAGAATTAATTTTTGAGAGAGCTTGTCAAGCCTAGTGACGCCTCCTGAAAAGGACACAGCTGGCGGACGCCTTGATTTCGATGTGGTCAGTCCTGAGCAGAGGACGTAGCTAAACTGTGGTGGACTCTTGATTCACGGAAATTATGAGGTAATGAATATGTACTGTTTTTAGCCACTGAGTTTGTGGCAATGTGTTACACAGCAATAGAAAACGAATGTAGCTAACTAACAAACTTGCAGAATTTCTAAAAGGTCCAGGGCCCAAGTTTGAAAGCCAGAAGGCCAGAATTGACACAACCAGGAGATATGTCCAACCATACAGTGACACTGTTACAGCTGCAAACCTCTTGCTACTTTCATCTGATGCACAGCATTAGTAAACCAAGGATCAAACAGGGGAAAAAGCTGTTCACTATGGCAGGGCTCAGATACTGTGTTACAATGTTTTCTCATCTGTGAAATAGGAATTATAATAGTGCTACGTCAACAGGTAGTTACAAGGAGTAAGTGAAATCAAACTTTTAAAGCATTTGTGTACCACACAGCTCTTAATGTTCTATATGTGTTAGCTATTATTATTCGTGATAGACTTGAATAATAATAGGCCACAAAACTAGTAAGAAGCTGAGTGGAGACTTAGCTTTAGGTCTGTCTACTACCAAAATCCATTCTCCTCTTCAACCCTTCTTGACGTTAGTGGGAAGAGTGATCCAGGATCCCAGTTTTAAAAAAAAAAACGTTGTCCGTTTTCACTCTCAGTCTCTCTCAGGAGAGAAAGATTCACCTCGGAGAGACAGAGGAAACCCTACATAATGGAACATGAATGTTTTATGAATTGGTCTTCACTGAGTAAATTAAAGGGTCATTAAGATGCTCATTAACAAGTGCAGCACTTTGTTTGGAATTCTGAAAATGATTGGATCGCGCACAACCAGATGAGCTCATGAGGGCTTCTTGAAATTGCCTACATCAGCTGCTTTCCTGCTTTCACAATATTCTCTCCCTCCTGATTTCTGCCTCTGGTGTCATACACCACGTTTCAAATATACTTGCACATCTTATTTTCTCCTTTACTAATTGTCTGGGAACTATTCTCTGCCTGTCACTGGGAGGAAAGGGTGTAAAAGTTTGGGAAGATCGGCCTTTACTGGCTGTGGAGGATGTGTATGTGCATGTGGGCGCGTGCTGTGTATGCATGGGTGGAGAGTAAGGCAGGTGGTTTGGTGAGGATATTACAGGCTCTGAGAACTGATATAGGGGAGAGGAATTCTGGTCTGACCAATAGGACACAGAGTGAAGGGGCTTGCGAAGCAGTATCCAAACTAGGGGGTAAAAGGACTGAGTG
>NW_017731786.1:217607-219478 GCF_001890085.2 Hipposideros armiger
TGTAAACCCCAGCCCTTGATTATAAATAGGAGAGCTTGCTGTGGCTATTTCACACACAAATGTATTTACCTGGAAGGATATTGGGATGCTCACCAAATAAATGACAGAAATCTGGAGGGCTGGGTTAGGTGGAGAGATAGATGGACAACTGACTAGGATGGTGCTCAGTTTGTATAATAAAAACGTTTCAAGAGATTTCTGGTTTCAACTAATGGCAGAGGACCTTGTGTTAGACTAACTCTCCAGTAACAATAATTTTAATTTTGTGGCAAAATACAAAATGAATTGTTTGAAGACACTGCACAGCGACCAAAAGCAGGCTGAAACTGGAGGGTCTACAACCACCGAAAGAAGGGAAACACCCCAGGTGAGATCCACATTTATCTATTTTTTCCCTGAGAACACTCTCCAGTCTGCTCAGTGTATGGGAACAGAGCTCACACAGAATTCCTAATGGACTGAGAGGACAGAGGTTAGAATTTAGGTTTTCCAGAATGGCTGAAAATTGAAGGGGGTGGGGGAATATCTAGGAAAAGACAGAGTAATGTGAAAGGGAGCCCCTAAATCTTCATACAGTTTCCCCTCAAATCCTTAGCTAACTCCTGAACTGTGAAGACATAGGGCAAGACTCCAAGGAACTCCAGAAGAAAGTTCTAGGTCTCTTACTAAGCAGATATTACAGCAATTTCCCAGTGCTGTGGACACATCATTTAGAGTTCAAGTACTGCCAAGTTAAAAATACTTGAGAAACACCTCAGCTTTTCTGTCAAAATGCCAGAAGTGTCAAATTCTAGGAATAAGGACCCTGTACAAGAATTAAGGACTGCTCCTTAGGAGAATGGAAAGACTGAAAGACCTATTCTAACAAAACTTAAAATTGAGCCTCCACAAGATCAAGATTATCTGTCAGTAATTTAACTGCTTGCTAGAACAAAAATCAGTAGCCTTCTAGGGAAGATAACAGCATCCCGGGCCTCTATATACTCCACAATATCCAGAATATTATAAAAAATTATTAGACATGGGAAGAAACAGGAAAATGGGACCCATAGTCAAGAGAAAAAAAAAGTCAATAGAAACAGACCTCGAATTGCTCCAGATGTCAATTTTAGCAGACAAGACTTTGAAATAATTGTGGTGAATATGTTAGAGTCTACAGGAAAAGATGATATAATGAGTGAGGAGAAGGAGAATTTCAAAAGATATATGAAAACTGTAAAACAGAACCAAATGGAAATGTTAACACAAAAAAATACAATATCCAAAATAAAAATTCTTTTGGATGAGATTAACAGCAAATTTGGCAGAATAGAAAATAGGATGAATGAACTTCAAGACAGGCCAGTAGAAATTATCTGAACTGAAATAGAAAAAAAAGGAAATAAAAGAATAGTGTCAATAACCTTTGAAAGGAATATGAAGAGTTTAGAATACATGTATTTGGAATCCCAGATTGTTTAAAGAAAGAAACGAGCATGGGGTAGGAAAAATATTTGAACAAATATTGACCAAAAATTTCCCAATTTGATCACAACAGCAATTTACAGATCTAAAAAGGATAGCAAACCCCAAAGAAGATAAATTTTTAAAAAATCACATATGATCAAAATGATGAAGTCATTAGAAAAGAATAAAGTCTTAAAGACAGCCAGATAAAAAGCCTAAAAAAAGCAGCATACAGGGAATGATGATAAGAATAACAGCTGACTTTGTAACAAATTTCAAGAAGAAAAGGGAATGACATATTCAAAATCAGAAAAAAATCCATCAACTTTGAATTCCATATCCTGTGTAAAAAGCTTTCACAAATGAAGGCTAAATAAAATTGTAGGGCCGACTGAGTGGCGCGTTGGTTAGGAGTTGGCTTGGGA
>NW_017731786.1:221343-223944 GCF_001890085.2 Hipposideros armiger
AAAGAAAATGGAGATGACAGATGAGTCAGTGAACTTGAAGACAGATGAGTAGAAATTCTGTAACCTGAAGTTGAGAGAGAAAAATGATTGACTAAAAAAGAGTACAGAGCATCAGGAAACCACCTCAGTTGGTCTAGCATCTGTGGAATTGGAGTCCCAGAAGGAGGGGAGAGAGAGCATGGGGCAGAAAAGAACATGTTTGAATATATAATGGCTGAAATTTTTTATTTTGTGAAAACATAAATAGACAGATTTGAGATCAGTGACTCCCAAGGACAAATACAAAGAAAATCATATCGAGGCAAACCATAATCAAAGTGCTAAAAACCAAAGATAAGGAGAAAATCGTGATAGCAGCCAGAGAAAAGTGATACATTACATGCACGGTGGCAATGATTCAAATTTCCATTGACTTCTCATCACTAATCACAGGGGCCAGACAACAGTAGAGAAACATCTGCAATGTACTGATTGAAGAAAAAAAAAAAAAGAGGGTCACTGTAGAATTCTGTCTCCTGTGAAAATATTCTTCAAGAATGAAGGTGAAATGATGACATTTTCCGACAAAAGAAATGAGATAATTCATTTCCAGCAAAACTGTACTACAAGAAGTGCTAAGGGTAGTTCTTTAAGCTGAAGGAAAATGAAAATCTTTAGGAAGGAATGAAAATCACCAGAAATGGTAACTACCTGTGTACATATGAAAGGCTTCCCACAAAAAAACTCCAGGCTCAGACAGCTTCATTGGTGAACTCTATCAAGTATTTACGGAAGAAACATACCAATCTCAAGTAAACTCTTTACGAGAACAGAGCAGGAAGAAACACTTTCTAACTTGTTCATATTAAAAGCAGACAAAGACAAGAAAAGAAAAGAAATCAGGGCGGCCGGTTATGTCAGGTGGTTAGAGCGCAGGCTCATAACACCAAGGTTGCCGGTTCGATTCCCACATGGGCCAAGGAGCTGCGCCCTCCCTCACTAGATTGAAACAATGACTTGACTCGGAGCTGATGGGTCCTGAAAAAACACACTGTTCCCCAATTAAATTTCTGGGGAAAAAAAAAAAAAGAAATTAGCAGCATCCCTCATGGACATAGATGTCAAAATCTTGAGCAAAATATTAGCAAATTGAATCTAGCATTATATACAAAGAATAATATATCATGGCCAAAAGAGGTTTATCCCAACAATGCAAAGTTTTCCTAACATTGGAAAATCAATCAATTAAATTCAGCGCCTAAACAGACTAAAGGAAAAGGCTATATGAATGTCACCATAGATGCAAGAAATGTCAGAGCTGCCAGCCCATCAGGATGTTGATGTCATCCACAAGAGTGAAAAATCATGGCCTCTTGCCTGGTTTCCAGATTTCTCTCTGTACATAGACCCAGAGCCCGTTGTTTGAAGGGAAGTGTGACTCCAGGGGTACAGTAAGCTTTCACTTAACTAGAGATTGCAGCTACCACTCACCAGCTCTTAGGTCTTTATGCCAATGGAACCAATAGGAAAAGGGGAGTTACTGGATGGGGGAATAATTGACTTGTTACCATGAGGAGCTGCTTATATAATGGGGACAGGGAAGAGTGTGTCAGGAACCTAGAGGACTCATTGGGGGCATATTTTGGTGCTTCTGTGCCCGTGGGCAGCTCTAGCAACAATGTTTCTACAAGGTCAAGGCAACTAAGGACTCAGACCTCTTGGGGATGAAGGTCTAGGTCACTCCGCCAGGGAAGCAATCCAGATCAGTAAAAATAGATGCCAAACGAGGTGATGATGAGTATCAGTTACAACGATTCTAGGATCAGCTGCAGTAATGCAGACGTAGCAAGTGTGGCTTGCTAACCCTCTGAGTCTTTTCAGGAGATTGCAAGTGGCCATCACCTTGAAGAAGTGGATTTTCATGTCACCTCTTGGGAAAGAATTGAAGGTGTCTTGTTCTGATGTGAGATACATATATGACATAAATGGGGCTGAGTAGATCTGAGAGGCACAACGGGGTAGACGGTACTGGACTCCATTTGTATGCCAGGTCCATGTGGCCACACTCTCCCTCTGCCTGGGCCTTGGTCATTTAGCTTGTTCTCCAGTTGAGCAGACTTAGCAAGAGCTCACCATGGTATCCCCACAGCTGCAAAGCCAGCTCTCTAGCACTGAAGTCAGCCCACTACAGCTAGAGGAGCTTGGAAGACGGTACTGCAGAACAAGAGACTGACTGCGGGGCCCCCGGACACGCTGGCTTCTCCAGAGGTTTCTGGGGGAGACCAGGTTACACACCTTAGAAGAGCAGGGGAGTAAATGTTCCACAGAGCAGACTGTGACCAACGTGGGGTCGGGGCCAGGAAGGAGTCCACAGGTAGCTTCTTCTCCGTTCCTCCCCACGCGTGAACTAGGAAGAGGCACAGCAGATGAGCCACTGACATGTGAACCATCAGCCGTATTTGTAAGGAAACTCTGCCATGCTCCTTTGATATCCCCTTCTGCGTGCTCTCCGTCTCCCTGCCCCAGTCTCCCTTTCCCTGGGACTGTGCTCCTAATAGGTACGCTTCTCTCCCAGGCAGGGTCTCTTCTCCAGGGAACCTGGGTAGAGACGGGTGGTAAGAA
>NW_017731786.1:224869-243495 GCF_001890085.2 Hipposideros armiger
GGAATCGAACTGGCAACCCTGTTGCTCAGAGCTCACACTCTTGAGCAAGCTCTTAACCAATTGAGCCACTCGGCCGGCTTTCCAAGCCAACTCTTAAGCAACGCGCAACTCGGCCGGCCCTACGCCCCTACCCTTTGAACTGAAGTATGGCCATGTGACTTGCTGTAGCCAATAAAGAAGCTGTAAGAGCTGGTGTGGGCTTCTGCCAAACTCACTTTCCTTCTGCTGTTGGATTGGCAGTCTCCAGTTGAGGTTGCTTCTCCTGCATGGCTCTTGGAGCAGAGCCGTAACCGACCTGTGACAGACATGCCACATGAATGGGAAATAATCTTTTGTAATTGAGAGTCAACAAGATTTTAGGGAGTTTGTTACCATAGCATAATCTACTATATCCTGACTTACATGAGAGAAAGGAAGCATGCCTTTGAGATACTAATGGTAAATAGGAAAAGCTGCTGGCGTAAAAAGTAATATTGCCCCTTGGAAAAACCTTCTGGGTAGATGTTTTGGGAGAATCACAGCCCATTTGAATCTGGACCAAAGACAAATGAGAGAAAACCGTCTTCATGGGCTGAGGCAGCTGCTAGGTCGTCCCCCACTTGCCTGTCCATATTAATGGAGTTCTTGGAGACTCAGAGTCCTGCAGAGTTCTCAGGTGGATTCCTGTGCTCGCAGGCTGTGATGGAGTCTGGGAGGGGAAGGTGGGGTGGTCAGGCTGGGGAGTGTGGCAGGGGGACCCGTGATGTCCTTGAATCCTGCTTGGCTGATGCAGTCAGGTACAGTTCTCTGCCGCCCCACCAGCCCTAGCCCAGGCCGATTCTCATTAATGCTCTTTATTTACAGGCAAATGAATCAATTCTGGAAAGCGGGCTTTCTCTTCAAGTCAGTTTTGTGCTGCATTTTCTACCTGTGGGTGTTCTGGGCTAGGAGTGCTGAGCCCTGTTCTTCACAGGGTGGTTTGTTGGGAGTGAGAGGATACAGGGGGCCTGTGCGTGTTGGTAGGGAGTGGGGGGGACAGTGTGTGTGTGTGTGAGGAATAGAAGATGGCTTCATTAGGAGCAGTCAGGGAGGGGAGACTTGGAGCAGAAGGATCTATTATAATTGAGTTTGCACCCTCCCCCTTGTCCCCACCTCACCCGGCATATGCAACTTCTGATTAAAACCTGGAGCTGGGAGACACCACATCCTCTCCTCGGGAGAGCTGCCATGCTCCCTTGCCAACAGGAATAAGCACAAGTTACACAAGCTTTCAGAATGTGGGGCTGCCTAAAGGTATGTGCCGTGTGATCCTTGACCTACATTTTCTTTGTCTTTGTAAAGGAGGTATGTGTGAGGGGCTGGAGGAAAATGGCCCTGTGTGTGGATATTCGCGCAGTCAACGTCCATTTACTGAGCACCTACTATGGTTTATTCTGTTAAGTAATGGAAGCACCTAGGAATAAAGCAGTCACACCTCTGTTCCCTCACAGTGCTCTCACATCCTGGCAAGGAAGACCGAGCATGAACAAATTAAAGATGCAATAGGTGCAGTGATGGAGGCTTTAATTGGAGACCTAGCCTTGACCGTCAAGGAGGAAACTTTTCAGATGAGAGCTGAGGAAGGGCAGCAATTAGTGCAAGGGGGTGCAATTCTATGAAATACGTATTCGGGCGTACGTGTGCCTGCACACATACACAGGTACACGTGCCAAGTAAACCCCGGGTAACGAGGTAAATGAATTAGTACATGGAGAAGAATTTTCCAAATTGCCAACTTTATGACCCATTGAGCACTCATGATTTTACTGCCAACCAATTAGACGTAGATTTCTTTACAAAATTAATTCTTATGTTTCCCTGCCCTCTTAAGCAGGGTAAGTATCTCTTTCTTTGTCTTTCAGGGCCTTCACTGTGCATAACATGACTATCTGATACTTTGAGAGAGTGCTTCCTCAGGATTTATTTAGGGGTGTGTATATATAATAACTTTATCCCACTGAGATGGCTTCAGACTGCTTTGCTTTTTGAGTTCTTATGTCTGCTTTTTATAGTTTGCTGTCTCTTTGCTATCAGGCTGTCAACTGTCACTTCCTGCAGCTGTCAGAAAGCCTGGCTGTGACAGGGCTACCCACTCTCAGCATCTGCCCCCCTCCAGCACAGACATGGGCTGATTCGAGCCTGATTAGGTCTAGCTTGGGAGTCCGTGGACTTACCCGAACTGTAAAGTGAGGGTCCTAAAAGCGAGGCCCCTGGGCCAGCAGCAGCAGCCTCTGGGAACTTGTTAGGAATGCAAATTCTTGGGCCCCATCCCAGATCTGCTGAATGGGAAAGTCTTGGAGTGGGGCCAAGCGATCTGTATTTAACAAGCTGTCCTGGTGTTCAGATGTCCCTAACGTTTGAGAGCCCGTGCTGTGAGGAAGGGTAAACAGGGCGGATTTCCTCTCCCATGTGCAAACTGCGTGCGCCTTAGAGCGTCAGCCGTGATCTGTGTCCCGTGCAGCCAAGGGGCTTGTGCTTCATCTTGGCTGTCCGCTGTTGTTCAATGTGATTGGATCGTCACAGGATAGCCGAGTCCGAGGAAGGTGTGTGTGTGTGCAGGTAGGAAGGTGTGTGTGTGTGCAGGTGTGCTCATGAGTGTACCTGCGTACAGAAAGGCAGTGAGGGCGAGAAAGCCAGGAAAAGCCAGGCCCAGAGACAGACCTGTCGCTTAGCTGCTCGAGCTGCCCACGTGCTCTGGTTTCAGAGCTCCAGCATGAACCCGCCAGCTAGGGCTCCCAGTGGTCCTTAGGTAGCAGAAGTGTCTTCTGGTTCCTCTGCCCTCCCACCCATGAATGGCTGCCTGGGGCCCAGGCTGAGCGTCAGGAACACTCTGAGAGGCACCAGCTGGCGGTGACACTGCCAGAGACTCTCCAAACAGAGCTCTTGGGAAGGACAGCTGGGATGTGTGTGGGAGCCTCAGAGATGCATGGATTTGGGTTTGTAAACACAGGCCTGTTAAATTTTGGGTGGGCCGCAGGCCTAGGAGAGCTCCGTAGCATTTTTTGGCAACAGCCGAACGTTTTGAGTGGTTTTAAAACATTGCTCATACCTTATATAGTAGGAGTCCTGTTTTAGTGCAGCTCGTCATCAGGGGGAGGAGAGAGGAGGTTGGCACTGGTTGCACACCCACCACCCTCTGTGCCAGGGGCTCTGCATGAACCATCTCGTTGTGTCTGCACACCGTCCCTGAGGGGCTGGGGCTTGTTAGCGCTGCTTTGCGGACCAGGATGTTGACCGAGAGCAAACGTCTGGGCCCAAGAGGTGCCTCAGTGAGTCCAGCTTGACCTGGTGTGACGATGTGTCTTGTCAGCAGCCGAGACTGTAGCTGGCACTGACATGATAGTGGCGAGGCGCTCTACCCACAGTGGGAGCACATGGTCACACGCAGCTGTCACAGGGAGCTGAGGTTCCCTTATGATTTGCTTGCCCAGTTTGCCTAAATAAAAGTTTGGGGTGGGGGAGAAAGATGGGGGGCTGGGGGAAGAGAGAGAGAGAGAGAGAGAGAGAGAGAGAGAGAGAGAGAGAGAGATCTAACAGGCATCCCATGAGATGTTCTCTGAGCGCAAGGCCCCGCTGGCCAAATCTGCTTGGGAATTGTCATAAAGCTAGATCCTTCTCTTGGAGATTATGAATCATGATACAAATTGTATCAGACAGAGTTCATCCAGAGAAACAGAACCAGTAGAATGATAGATAGATAGAATGATTGATAGATAGATAGATAGATAGATAGATAGATAGATAGATAGATAGAGATTTATTGCAAGGAACTGGCATGCACAATTTTGGAGGCTGGCCAGGCAGGTCTGAAGCCTTAAGGGCAGGCCCGCGGAGGGCAGGGACAGGGAGGGCAGGCTGGAGCGCTGGGTCTGGGAGAAGTTGTAGTCTGTAGGCGGAGCGTCTTCTTCTGGGAAACCTCAGCTCTGCCCTTCAGGCCTTTGCACTGATTGAAGCAGGCCCGCCCAGGTTACATAGGACAATCTCTCTTACTAAAAGCCTATGGATGTTAATCACGTCTATCCAGTACCTACAGGAACACCTAGATGGTGCATGGTTGACCAACTGGGACTTGGTCTAGGCAAGTCGACGTGTGTAAAACTGACCACACAGATGACCGCACTGAGAAGCCCTGCCCTGAAGCCACCTTGTTTTGTGGAGCCCATGGTTTCCCAAAGTTACGTGAGCAAGACCCACAGCCCCCTCTGCATTCTCCCACAGTGGCTGTTTGCACCCAGTGTATCCCACAGGGCACTGTGGGTCTTGCTGGCCCATGCCCGCAGGAACTACCTCAGAGGTGCTGTGTATAAAGGCCCAGAGCATGAGTCTGTCTGGCCCTAAGTCAGCATTTCTCAGCTGAGATGCTGTTGACATTCTGGGCCAGGCAATTTTTGTGGCGGGGGCTGTCCTGTTTATTGTAGGCTGTTTAGCAGCACCTCTGGCCTCTGCCCACTGGATGCCAGCTGCACCCCACTTCCCCCAGCTGTGACAACCCAAAATGTCTCCAGACATTGCCAGATGGCCCCTTCGAAAACCGCTAGAGTAGAGGAAGAAGTTATGTGACAGCACTGGGTTTGAATCCAACCTCCGCCTGTGTTACTTTTATTTACTTACGTTCTGTCATGTTCCTAGAGGATGTGAGTGGCTAAGCCTGTCATTTAATAGCGCTGTGATTTCGGGGGAGTTATTGTACTTTAGTGAGCCTCAGTTTTTCACCTCTGCAAAATGGGAATCATGATAGGACTCCTCTCGTCAGGTTACGGAGGGCATTCATTGGAGTAGATTGCGTGGGGGGCCTGGATCTTGGTAGTTATCCTAGAAATGCCAGTTCCTCCCAAGAGTCTCACAGTTAGGCTTTCAGAGTTCTCCTAGAATTGCGGAATGGGAAGGATCTGAGCTGTCAGCAGGTCCGTTTTATGGATGAGACCAGCCAAGCACCTGCCTGAGGTCCCAGAGCTCCAGGCCAGGGATAGCCCTTACCTGTGAGGTGTGCGGCTTGTCCAGACACCCTTGGTAAGAACAGCCCAGATGCCCTGGGTAAGAACAGTTCCCTCTGCGGCGTCTGGAGAGAAGCACTTAGGGTGCTAGAGGATCCAAGGCCCCTCTGAGGGCTTAGGACATGCCTCTCTTCTCTGGGCCTCTTCTGTAGGCTGTCCAATGCATTCACGCCTTCCCCGCGGGCTGTGTCAGTCACGCCTTCCCCAAGGGCTGTGTCAGTCACGCCTTCCCTGTGTGTAGAAGCTGGAACGCCTTGGTGGAGATTTATGAACGGCGCACTCCTGCGCTGCCCAGGTCAGGCCTTGCCAGGAGGCTTATTGATGGGCTTTCATCTAGCACATTAGGCTGCAGACTCTGTCTGTTCCCTGGTTCATAGCCGGATATGGAGAGGTCCACCCCTCCGGCAGAATCTTCCTCGTCACTTGGTGGCGGGGCCGTGGCAGAGGCCCCCTGGGATCAGCACCCACAGCCCTCCTCTCCCTGGTCCTCGCTGTCTCCCAGCCCACTGGGCTGTGTTCCTTGGAGGGAAACATGGTTTGCAGCCTCCTCTGCAGTCAGGATGGTGACCACTCAGGCCTTGGGACGAAGCTGAGGATACCATTCTCGGGCCAGAAGCTACGGGCTTTGAGCCTCGCTGAGTACCAGATGGATGGCCTGGGGGAGCCTGTGCACCTCTCAGAACCCCAGCTTCCTCGTCTATGAAATGGGGATAATAGTAGCCACCCCACAGGATGGTCACGAGTACTCACTGAGACCTGGTGTAGAAGGGCCTCGTGGTGGCTTCCTCTTTCCTGCCGCCTGCCCAGCGTGGGGCCTCACATTGGGTTAGGCCCTTCTCATTGTGTGGGGGGCGTGCATGGCAGTGGGGCATGGTCCCCAAGCATGGAAGCTGGTACGCATTCACCGCAGTGGGTGGTGGCTTCAGAGGGGCTCCTGAGGGTCACCGCCTTCCCAGCCAGGGAGAGCTTGAGAAGGGACTTCTGTGTACCCTGCTCGCACTTCAGGAGCCATCCATGCCTGGCACTAGGAAACGGGCTGAGGAGGGACCCAGTTCTTAGCACCGCACCGTTTGGCGTTTCTAGGCTGTTAATCATTTATCAAGAAAGGAGCGCATCCAGCCGACTCTTCACACACAGTGGTGGAACGGCTGCGTCAGCATCTCCTGAGGGGCTTGTTGAAAATGCAGATACCAGGGGCCCACCCTACACCTGTGGGGTCAGAACAGCTGGCTATGAACGATGGAGAAGCCCGAGGGATGCGAAGCCTCTTCCCCGGCGCCACATGCTAAGAAACCTGCTGAGAAACCAGCAGCTCTGGGTACCTGCTCCCCTAGTTTTGACTTAGGAGGCAGACCTGAAGACCCCAGAAGTCCCTCCCAGCTCTGACATGCAGGGCTTTCAGGAGCGGGGTTCCAGAGACTGGGGGAGCAGCCGCTCACCCTGTCCTGGCGGTGGCTGAGCTCTTAGTGGTGCAGATATGCGGGTTCCAGTCCCCAGCCTGTGATGTGAGGGGAACTTGGGGACCCCTTTTCTACCCCATGCCTTGCAGACCCCACCTGCCTCTCCTGGGCCATGTATGTCTTCACTCAGCAAACAATGGCTAAGTACCTGCTCTGGGGACATAACAGTCACAGCCCAGAAGCCTCAAGCAGCTACAGGCTGGAGAGGAAGAAGACAGACTCATAAACAGAGAGGAGCTTTGCAACGTCATAGGCTGTCGGATGGACACACATGTGCCGGGGCTGCAGATGGCATCCCTGAAGATGCCGCTAGATTCTCTGCCAAGGAGCTGGGCTGAACTTTGAGGTCAGTGCCCCCAACCCCATCCCCGCTGACCCCAGCCGGTTCCAGGTTCTAATTTGGGGTGTGGAACCCTGGCTCCACTGTCGGCCCTAAGCAAGCAGCTGCTGCATTAGCTGGGAAAGCGTTCCTCTCTGACAAAGAGGAGCGCTCTCTGCTCCTCCGTCTTGGTCTAACACAATCGTGGCCTCGAGGGTCCCCTGGGGAAATGAACACCAAGGAGCCTGGCAGTTTAAAAGCCCTGTAATTGCACTGCCAGTGTCTAGTGCCACTCTGGCTTCCCGAGTTAAAGAAAGTTTACAAGGCCCTGGAAATAGCTCGGATGCCAGCAGACTCTGAGCTGTGGGCTAGGGCAGCAGAGGGAGGAGAACGTTTCCCGAAGGGTCCCTGGGACCTGGGCCAGGAAGGGAGGCCTCTGGGATACAGGGAGAGAAAGTGGCGGGCGTGGGAAGGTGAAAGGAAGAGAGTTTGGCAAGATCTTTTGGGACTCTGAGTTTTCTTAGTGTCTTCAGAAACGTGTGTTGAGCACCTGCCCTGTGTGCCTGTTCCAGATGGTGGGTCCATCACCAAGCAAAACAAATCAAGGCACTCCTTGCTCCTAAAAGCGCTCACACTCTACTTGGGAGACACAACAGGAGCACGCGTGCAAATCTGTATGTGGAGTAACGTCAGGGAGCGAGACCCGGGAGAAGAAAACTAAAGCCAAGTTATGGGATAGAAAGATAGGGGAGGACGATTTTAGACTCGATGGCCCAGGAGGCCCTCAGAGGAAGGGAGGCTGGGAGACCTTGGCTCTGAAACAGGGGGCAGTGCAGGAGCGAAGGCGGCAGGTGGGTGGGGAGGGAAGTCAGGGCAAAACCTCTGAGCTGCAAATGTGTATGACCTGTGCAAGGAACAGCATGAGGCACAGAGAGGCCGAGAGGACTGGGGTGGTGGGGTGGGGGGGCTGGAAATGGGGTCAGCTTCGGATGGAGGGATGTTTGTGGATTTGGCGATGGCAGTTAAGGGAGTGTCATGCATGGCTTCTCTTTGTAACTGAAGTATGGGGTGAGATCAGTAGCTGAGAGTGAGTGGGGAGCAGGGGACGGAGGAGGGACGTGGAAAAAAGAGGAGGTATTTAGTAACTGTCTCTGAGAGTGAGAGAGAGATTTCCAGAAAAGCGTGCTAGGATTGCTGGGCAGTGCTGAGGGTGCTCTGTGCGTTGCGGTCCTGCATTTAAAGGAACACCAGCCTCAGTGTGCGGTTTGTTCTGTTGGCCAAATGGGCTGGTCCAGGGCTAGGCAGTCAGTGGGATATAAATGAGACACATTCCTGCCTTCAGGCAGTTTAAACTTGTGCAGGGAAATAAGTCAAGATTACGTACGGACAACTACAAATCAGACAACTACAGATGAGACCAGTGGGAGGCAGTGCAGGGAGACAGGCCCTAGAAAGCTGTGGGAGGCTTTGGGAAGAGCTTGATGAAGTAAGACTTTGGGGGCAGGACGACCTGGGTTGCAATCCAATGAGCTGGATACTCGAAGGCAAGTCACCAAAACTCTCTGAAACTCAAGTTTTCTCAATAATGAGAGTAGTCCTACTGATCTAATAAGCCTGGAACAGTGACGAGATAAGGCAGTAGAAGAGCGCATGTTTGCGTAGAGTAGGAATTTATTGAATAGCAGTCATTGCCATTCATTACATAGAGCAGGGTTCAGCAAATTACGACCTGTGGGCCAAATCTGGTCTACTGAGTGTCTGTATAGCCTATGAGCTAAGAATGATTTTACATTTTTAAATAGTTGGAAAAACATCAAAAGAATACTAGTTCCTGACATGTGAAAATTAAATGAAACTTGACTTTTATTGTCCATAAATAAGGTTTTATTAGAACACAGCCATGCTCATTTGCTTACGTGCTCGCTATGGCTGCTTTTGCTCCACAACTGTGGAGCTGAGTAGTTGGTTGTGACAGAGACCGTATGGCCCAGAAAGCCTGAGATATTTGCCATGCAGACCTTTACAAAAACGTTGGCCAACCTCTGATTTGGAGGAAGGAAGGAGAGACTGAACTGGGCATTCTGGAAGATTTGCCTTGGGTCTGGCCTTGACTGCTGAATAAGACTTGCCAGGGGACCTTCAGTGAGGGGTGGGGCTAAGGAGGCCGTGGGTCTCAAGGGGGGTGGGATTAGGGGCGGGGTTACTGCAGAAAAGTGAATCCCATGAGCAGAGACAGAGCTGAAGTAGAAGAGTGGCTTTTATTGTGAACCAATTTCTCTTTTTTCTAGGAGAAGCAGGACAGGTGGGAGGCTGGGATCAGCAGGAATTCTCTCCAAACAAGGGCTGAGTGTTTTGGAGATGAGGGAGTCCCTGGGCTTGGATCCCTGAGCTTGTCTCGTCTCCTGGGAGGCAAGATGCAGTGTCTTCTTTTCAAGACACCAAAGGGAGATAGAATGAGAGCCAAAGACACGTAAGAAAAAAGGCCTGAGTCTATGGAATAGGTCCCCCCGCAGGCCTGGGCATCACGCGCCCTTTTTGCTGTGCAGCAACCGTCCGTTTTTCTCCTGCTAACAAGAACAGCGGCAGCTCCAACCTTCCTCCACTGACCTCGAGCCTCTGCGGCCACGCACGTGCCCCCGCTCTGCAGAAGACCCAAGCCCAAGCTTGAGGAGACTAAGCGACCTGCTGTGAAGTCCCTCAACCTTCCCCCTCCTGCCTCCCCCTTTCTGAATGTCCCGGAGTTTCTCCCTGCTGCCCACGAGGAGGAAGTGGCCCTCCCACCTGTGCTTTGATCTCATCCCCTCTTGACTCCTGCAGTCTCTTGCTCTGTTGACTCTGCATCTTGCACGCTCAGGCTGGTAGCCACTGGCGCTTTTCCCTTCCGTCTCTTGTTGGGAAGGTAACTAATATTTAATGCAGTTCTATTATGTGCCAGCAGCCTGCTAGGTGATAGCGCATGCTGTTTCATTTGATGCTGACAAAAGCCCCGAGGTCGTGGTGTTAGGACTTTTAGTTGCCAGTGAAAGACACACGACTCAAACTAGTTGAGAGGAACTGTATTGGCGCGTGTCATTGGGAAGTTCAAGGGTGAACTTCAGACATGGCCAGATACACCTTGTTAGCTAATGTCCTAAGGAGTCTCTCTCTCCTTTTTTTCTTAGTTCTGTTTTCTTCCATGTTGGTTTCGTTCTCAGGCAGATGTGCCTCAAGGATGGCCAGCAGTAGCTCTAGACACATTCTGCCTCTGCAGCAATTCCCAGGGAAAGAGCTGCAGCCGAAATTCCAAGGCTGACTCACTACTGTTGGCTGGACCTGGGTCACGTGGCCTTTTCTGACCCAATCACTATGGCCAGGCAGCTGCTGGACTCACACTGGCCAACCCAGGGCTATCAGCCCACTTGCGTTGATGGGAGTGTTGAGCCCCATCGAAACCACATGGACTAAGGGTGAGAAAGATGTGGTTTCCTCAAAGGAAAATCATGGTGTTGACACCAGAAGTTAGGAGAATGGTTTTTTTGCGTCGGCAAAAATGACAGTGGTCCCTGAGAGATAGATATTACAACCCCCATGTTGCAGGGGAAGAAACAGAGCCTAAAAGAGCTCAGTGGCTTGTACGAGGATATGCAGCTAAGAGCAATTTCAACCCAGGCTGGGCTCACCCTATATTCCACTTTGATGCCTAGGCTCACGGAAGGAGTTCAGGAAGCTAGCTTGGTCAGGGAGTAGAAGGGAACAGGCGGGAATGGTAAAGAAAATATGGTTATTCTGGAATAACCAGTGAGAAAAATGCCACAGTCTGAGTACACCTCAGTGGACCCACGTGGCTGGGCAGCGGTGTTGGGAATCAGTGTTGGGAATCAGATCTAAGGGAGACGTCTGCACTGGAGAGGCGTGGCCTGGCTGTCTGCTCCAGGTGGCACTGCCTGTCTGTGTGTCCAAAGCCTTTTCTAGTCGGTCTCCGTGTTACGGAAATGCCATTGTAATTTACAGCTGGGATCCGAGGGCGTTGCTGTGAACACACACACAAGCCCCGGTGTCTCTGTGAATGATATCAGGCAGCAGGAGAGTCCGGTGACTCCAGGAATGAATCCCCACATTGGGATGAGCTGGAGAAATACCACCCAGCAAGATATTTCAGCTCTATAGCCACCTGGAACCCTGCAAGGGAGAGGGACCCTTTGAGCAAGACCACGAGAGAGAGAATTTGGCTGGGAAGCAGTTTTCTTCTGGTCTAGGGTGGGGCTGTTTTCTAGAAAATTTGGGGCCAGCTCTGTTCATCTACACTTATGGGAAGAGGAGAAACACACAAACACACATACTCTTCCTGGGGCACTTTATCTGGGGCCTCCAGACCATGATGTGGTGGATAAAGGCTGTGGTCCAGGCTCTGAGGAGGGGGTGCAAGGAGTTAGGGAGACATGGGGGGCACAGGGCACAGGAGAAGGGGTGGCTGAAGGGAAAAGGACCCAGAAAGGGAAGAATTGAGACCACATGTCACCACCTCATGGTTCTGCTACTGACCTTCTAAGAGGCAGAGATGGTGACAGGACCCGGCATCACACCCGACAGAAAGGCACAGGTGGAATTCGAGGACAGCTGCAGAAGTGCTGTGTGTGAGCTGTCCCTCTCCTCCGTACCTCACCCCACCGGCTCCTCTGGGCTTCCTGTCTGAGCTCCCGGAGGCCTCCAAGAAATGCGTGGGCCACTGCTACGTACAGAATGTCCTGGACTTGGAACCTGTGGGAACCTCAAAACTAACCCTCCTCATCGGGTGAAAAATGCCCTCGATTGGGCATCGTTTGATGCCTTATCATTAGCAGAGTTCCTCCTTACGTCACACCCAAGTCTGCCTCTTAAAGAAGGGTCCCAGTTGTGGCCACTTAGCACCGTGCTGGACACACCGGGCCCCTTTCCAGGTTAGGGCTGGTCCAGGAAGTGTCAATGACACCACGTGGTCCTAGTGGGACTGCTCCCTGTGCGTGTGCATGGGCTCGGCACGTGTTGGGTGGCAGCGTGTACTGTTGTGCATTCGGGCACCCCAACTGGTGAGTGAATGAGTGGCTATATTTATCTGCGCTGCCGGGGCCCAGGAACTCTAGCTCTGTGCTGGCGATGGGAAAAACAGGCATGCCGGGAGATGCCTCCCATTATTGTGACAAGTAATTAGGGGATGTGAGATGTTCAGAAATTACTTTATTAGACAAATGCTGCTTATAAACCCCACGCAGAAAACATGCCTGTGGAGTTGCTTCTGGTCCTGGGGCTCCGCCGCTGAAGGAGTCCCAGTTCCCCAGAGCCCAGGGGCTCCTCTTATCTCTCCACGTGGTGGGTTGAGTTTGGACGAGATAGATGAAGGGCAGTGTCAAGTTGGAATGTTTGCTCTGCCCCTTCTAACTGCATGATCTTAGGCAAGTCGGCTCCACAGAGGTTTCTCTGTGGGTGGGAGTTTGCTCTCTGCTTTGGGAAGTGTCTCCAGCAGACCCTAGCATCACTGCCAGGGCTGGAGAGCCAGGAGAAGTGGCGATAGCGCCCCAGGCATCAGGGCCTGCCTGCGGGAGCAGGGACTGTGAAGAGGTGTCTCCTGTGGGAATAGGACACGAGTGCCTGGGACTGGAACAGGCCCAGGGGACAGCGTTAAGCAGAATTTCTCCTCAAGTTGTTCATCATCCAGAGAGAAGACGGGGGATTCTAGGACAAGAGCTGTTTGCTATCAGAATTGTAGCCGCAGAGAGCTGGGGTCAGCAAGCTTTTCTGTTATGTCAAGAGCAAGAGAGGAACATGTTCAAGATGCTGCGGCCGTGTGGTCTCTTGTCACCATCCAACACTGCGTTGTCACGCAAAGGCAGCCCGACAAGATGTAAACGAACGTGCATGTCTGTGCTTTGATGAAACTATTTCTGGACAGTGTAATTTGAATTTCCCATCATTTTCACATGTCCTGACATACGATCTTTCTTTTGATATATATTTTTTTTCACTTAAAAATGTAAAACTCATTCTCTGCTTGTGAACATAGACAAGCAGGTGGTTGGCTGCCTTTGGGGCTGTAGTTTGCAGATCCCTGACTTAGAGGAAGAAGCAGTGGAGCCCACAAGGGGTGCTAAGTCTGTGAAGGTTTCACTGGGGCCGTGTGCTGGGGAGACAGGGGTCCCTCTAGGCTGAGGGAGGTGCAGTTGCTTGGTGAGGAGGCACAGCGGGGTGACTGCAGGATGAGAGGAGGTTTGGAGTGACTGGATGATGGGTGCAGGTGGGGAAGCAAGTGGGTGAGACAGGAGAGAGGTTGGGATGGGCTTGGGAAGCTCTTACGCGCTCTGACAATGCGTCGAGCATATCCTGACGGCTATGGGGCTCCAGTGGAGGGTTCATTCTGCTTAGGAAGGCTGGGATGGAATGCTTTCGGTTTCTCTCAGACCCCCTTCCCTGTGGGTGTTCTCGAGGGGCGTTCCCATAGCTGACCTTGGGTACAGAGGTCCAGTTCTTTCACTTATATCCTGATTACATTCGTTCCCATGACGCCTCTTCTCCTGGTTTTGGACAGGTTAGATCTTTGCCTGGTGGGAAGGCCGTGGACAGGCGGTGGCCTCTCACCATTTCTTAGGGCTGTAGACTCTTGGATGCCACTCTGTCACCTCTGGCCCAGTCCCACTGTCCCCTGTGGGACACTTGCTCCTGAGAACTCTAGCTCTCAGGTCCACTTCAGGCCTCAGGAAGAGCTGGTCCCCCTCCCCCACTACCTCTGCTTGATCTATCTTCCATCTAATGTTTTGCCACCTTGGCAGGAAGGGTGCTGCTGGGAGCTGGGGAGGCCCCTTCGTCCAAGTTCTCTCTCCCGGCAGGAGGGCACTGCGTTTGCTAATAGGTGTTAAATGAGAGCATCAAATTTTCATCAGCTCCTTAATGGAACCTGGGGACCTGGGGGAGTTCTGAGGCCTGCATTATGCTGTTGGCTGAAGCCAAGCTGGGCGCAGGCAGCGGGAAGGTAGGACGGGCAGCTGCTGTCACAGCCAGCAGATGGGAGATGAGGTGGTGCTGGCCCAGTCGGCAGCCACTGTTATCCAGGGTGACACGGCTCTAGTGTCCAGGGCCACTGCTGTGACTATTCTTGGTGACCAGTCTAGGGATGGCGTCCTGTTGGTGGGAAGCAGATCTGGCAGCAAATGTGCAAATGGGAGAACATTGGCATTAGAGGGCCCTGGTTCACGTCCTGGGGTTTTCAGAATGTGAACGACCATGGACAAGGTCCTTGTGTGGGACCTCATTATAAGAACGGCCCTCAGTGCATCAGGCCTCCCTGGGTCCCTTTCGCAATGGGAGTTGTCGCCACTCCTCCCATTAAGAGGCAGAGTAAATCCCTCCATGTCCGCCAGTCTAGGTTGGCCTGTGCTTCTTTGACCAATAGAATATGGTGGAACTGCCATTAGGTATTAAGTTCTGGAGCCTTAGGAGACCGTGTGGCTTTTGCTTTCTACTCTCTTGGAATGCTGCCCCAAGACCACCACAAAAGGAAGCTGGTATAGCCTAGTGGAAGGTGAAAACCTATATGGAAAGGAACCACGGTACCCCCTTCATAGCCAGCACCAACTGCCAGCCGTGTGACCGAGGTGACCTTCCAGCTGCAGGTGAGCTGTCTACTGACTGCAGCTGTGTGAGCGATACCGGGTAAGACCTTCAGAAGGACCACCCAGGTGACAAACCCAGATTGTGAGACATGAAAAACCATCGTTGTTTCAAGGCACTGAGTTTTAGGGTGCTTTGTTACTTATTCATAGATAACTGAGAGGCTTGGCTGCTCTGAGCCTCGGGTTCTCAGGTGTAGCTCAGGACCAACAATGAGCAGCTTGTCGCCGGGAGGGGCCTCGATGACAGGTGCCAGGAGCGTGCCTGGGATGCAGGAAGTCTGCAGGGGAGAGAAGCACTGTCACTGAGGCTGGAAAAGGGGAGTGAGGCTGGTTAGGAAGGGCCTTGACTGCCACAGCGAGGCGCCGTGACAGCGGTGGAGGTGGCATGAGACAAGAGGAATGATGTGCAAGACGTTTCCGAGACCAAACCAAGGGCCTTGATGAATGACTGGCGTGAGTGAGAAGGATGAGTCAGAGATGCCATGGAGGTTGCCAGCCTGGTAAGTGAGTAAACAAGGCCGCGAGTAAGGTGGGGGGGGAGCAGGGCTGAGGTGAAGGAAGATGCAGAGTTCAGGCTCCCGCACTGGGCTGTGAGAAGGAGACATCGGGATGCAGTGGCTTGGCTCTGTGGGCCTGAGCTCAGGAGGGAGACCCGGGCCGGGTGGAGGTGTGACACTAACGGGGTGCAGGGGACCGCTGAGACCCGGAGCATGGCTGTCTTACTCTGTTCAGGCTGCTACAATAGAACAGCACAGATGGGGTGGCTTGGAAACACAGAAATTCATTTCTCACAGTTCTGGAAGCTGAAAGTCGCTGATCAGGGTGCCAGCATGGTGGCTCTGTGTCTGGTGAGGTCCTCTTCCCGCTTCATAAACTGCCGCCTTCTCGCTGTGTCCAAAAATGGTGGAAGGGAGGAGGGATCTCTCAGAGGTCCCTTTTATGAACATTCAGGAGGGCTCCACTCGCATGACCTAGTCACCTCCCAAAGGTCCCATCTCCTAATACCGTCACCTTGGGGGGTAGAATTTCAACATGAATTTTGGGGTAGGGAGGGGTCACAAGATTCAGACCATAGCAATGACTCAAGGCAGCCAGGTTAAGGACACGGGGCTGTGGACTTCCCAGGTTTGTCCAGGACTAAAGTGAAATATAGCTAAAGGAGCAGCCCAGGTAGTGATCCCAGCACGGCCTGCTAAAGATTCGGTCTGGGAAAGCTTTTGTCTGGAGACGAAATGTGAACCATCAAGTGGGCCTCACAGGTGAGTGGGCTCTCCACTTGCATGGGCTCTGAGTGAAGGTATTCGCCGATCTCAATCTGTGATCTGATTTAGTGTAAAAAGCCCATCTATAAAACTCAACAAGAAGAGGCTAGCTGTAGCGGCCTCCTGGCTGAATTTTTTTCCCCCTCCTTCCTTCTACTTTTTTGGACATTCCAAATTTTTTATAATGGGCATTGAGTACTTTTCCTTGGCATGCAATATCCTTAAAAGGGCAAAAGATATTATAAAAACAAAACAGGAAGCTTTAAGGCTGGAAATCAGAGCATCACTTCTAGGAAAAGGGGCCTCTCTCTACTCTCAAACACCAGGACCTCGCAAAAGAGTGAGACCCTGGGAAGACAGAATGGGGTGGGCGTGGTCACGCTCCCTGTTGCTGCAGAGACTGACCCCACTTCACAGGTCTCCTGAAAAGTCCAGGAGAAGGTGAGGAAAGATGGTGGTGGCAGCTGGGACGGGGCGGGTGAAGTCACCTGCTCTTCACAGCCCTTTTGGGGAAGTTGGTGTTGTAGGTACTTAGCTTAGCGTTGGTCACAGTCGGCCTGATGTAGTGAGAGCTCTTGGGCACAGCAGAACACGTCCAGGTGGGCCAGGACACAGGGCTGGGCTTTCCAACCAGGGAGAATGGAACAGTCCAAGTCCTCGAGTCCTGAGGGGGCCATGGGGGCCTGAAATCTCACCCGGGAGTCGCCACGTCTAAGGGCTGTGGGCAGTCAGATGAAGGTCCAAAGCTTTGCTCAGGGGCCCTGGGATGCTACCAGATGCAAGAAAGCTGGCCTGGGTCCTGGGCAGGAGTTGGGAGGGGAGAAGGGGTGGCTGGGGAGGAATCCGTAGCCAGCTGACCTGGAGTGGGCCTGGGAATGGTGCCGAAGCTTAATGTTCCTTCTCGAGGCCACTCGTGGGCCCCTGACGTGGGCCAGTTGGGCAGGCTGCCCTCATCCTCTCCTTGCTACTGGGGGAAGGGCTCCTGGGCTGTATATCCCAGCCTTGGCTTGTGGGGGCTCAGTGTGCCGGCAGCTGGGCAGAATTGGGCAGGTGGGCTGGTGAGAGGAGGATTCGAGCAGGAGGAGGACGACTTTGAATGCAAACCCTCTTACTTCCAGACGGGCTGTTCTGTTCCCGTTGGCAGAGAGAGGGGTTACCTTGAGAGAGGACAAGCTACTCATCTCATTGCTCAGAAAGGTTCTTTTCATTTTTTAAAAAGGGGGGGTAATCATGATTTGGGGGAGATAAAGTCAGATATAGGAGGTGAAATCCCTTGCTCTAAAGCGAGTGGTTATGGGAAAGGGGGTATTGGTGTGATTACCTGTAAGGACCCAGAGCCCTCTCCCGAATGCCTCCTTACCCTGCTGGACTGACATGCAGGTCACGTTCATGGCTGTGATGACACCTGAGCTTTGTTGACTGCCTAATTGATGTCAGGCTCCTTCTAAGCACTTCAAAGACATCATCCATCTCAACCTTTCACTGACTCTATCGTCCCCATTTTATAGATGAAGAATCAGAGGCAGAGTTAATGTGCTACCAGAGGGCACGTCTAGTAAGTCCCAGAGCCCGCACCGTTACCCATTGTCTTCTCAGCCAGACCCCCTGCATGCTGCACATAGTAGGCACTCCCAAAATATTTGTTGCCTTGAGTTAAGTCAGATTGCTACTCCCAAGGAAGCCAAAGATCATCCATTCTGTGGAACCTGAACCTCTGTAAACACCACTTTTAGAATCCCAGTTACTAGGAAGAGAACGAAATAGGAGGGCGGGTAGGTTTTCAAGAGCGATTTTGCTTTTCCAGTTTTGCAGCCGGCGTGGCTTGCTGCCCTCTGGCCCTGCCCCTGCCCCGACAACCCTCCCTCCCTGTCTTGCCCTCTTGGGGAAGGGATGAGGAGGGATTGACCACCGTGCCAGACAGAAGCGGGGCAGAGCAGAGATCAGGGCCCTTCCTGCCGCTGGAGCCAGTGAGGCGGAGGCCAGCCGAGCTGAGCTGAATGCAATTCTTGTCAGAGTTCCCTTCCTGTCTGTGAATGCAAATCCTGAATTACAAGCCATCCGTATGACAAGCTGACATTTTAGCTCCAAACATTCTCCTATAATTAGTAGAATCTAATGCAATACAGGGAATGGCTCCATTTTACACACACATTATCGTAATGCCTTTAAATAAGATAATTGATTATGCCTTTGCATAAGAAAGTGAAATATTCGGGGTAATTAAAACCAGCATTCCCACCCTGGCCTCCTGACAGGTGATGCACGTGTCACTTTATAAACCATTAAAGCAGTCTCACACCCACATTCCAGCTTTCAAAGTTTGGTGTAAAAAAACTTTGGAGAAATTTTATTTTTTTTTTCCCCCTGGTTTCCAGTCTGGAAAACTGAGTGGGGGTGGCTACTGATTTTTGGGTATTCCTGTATTCCTCCTCAGCCCCCCAACACTGTCATGAATTCTGTCTTAGGTTTCCCTCCTAGGTCTTCATTTAATTGATGGGGACGTTGAGGTACGAGGGAGTGACAGCGGTTCTGTGACTGAGCCAGGCTTGGAACTCGGTCATCTGTTTCACAGTCCTAGCGATTAGATTTTAATTCGAGTTCTTTTGCTAAAAGTGGGAAAAGTGTGGTTTAGTGGACAGAACATAGGGCCGGACTAAGGAAATCTGGATTCTAGCCTTGGCTTTGTAGTCAGTTAACTTCTCTGAGCCTTAGCTTCTCCAATTACTTAATTGATCAGCTAAGGACAAAATTAGATCAGATAAGTAAAGTGAGAAGTCTTAATATAATAGCAGTCCAGTAGGTAGACTTCTGTGTAGTCTGGGCAGTGGGGGGAGTGGAGATTCATTGTTTGAGTAAAAAGTCAGATATGGCCGTGGAAATCCTAGTGGCCTTGAATGAAGTCTAGGGGCTCCCCAACATAGCCCCAGTACTCTTGACCCAAGCTCCATGTTCTG
>NW_017731786.1:243960-328541 GCF_001890085.2 Hipposideros armiger
TTCCCCTTCCCCCAATTCCCCAGCACTGTTCCCATCCCTCCAATTCCCCAATAAAAATCTTTAAAAAAAAAAAAAAAAAAAAAAAAGAATTGTGTGGGCCAGTCTCTGCCTGGCTGGTACCTGGAGGTGATGCTGCAGACATCCCAGGTGGCGGTGACGCTGTCCTGAAGTAGTCCCACCCTCTTGGTAAGTTCCAAAGGGTTAGTCCGAGGCGTGCTTTTGTGGGACAGCTGGTGGGTGTTAGCTGAGTGCTCTGGGGCTAGGAAACCGAGCTTCCCTTATTGGCGTCTCAGAACCAAGGGGGCAAACTAGTTTTTTTATCCTTATTCTCGTGAACCCCATAGCTTCACCCCAGCAACCTTCCCAGCTGAAGCCTAGCTTCCCGTAGAATTGTCAAGACAAATTCCTGTAGAATTTGTGCAGGAAAAACTCTTCCCGGTGCTGTCTTCCTCATGCTTGCGTGAGTTCCCTATGGCTGCTGTAACAAATGGCCACACGCTTCGTGGCTTAAAAACACAAATTTATTGTCTCCCAGTTCTAGAGGTCAGAAGTCTGAAATTGATCTCGCTGAACTAAAATCAAGGTGTTGGCAAGGTCGCGTTCCTTCTGCAGGCTCCTTGGGACGATCTGTTTCCTGGCCTTTTCCCGCTCGAGCGGCCAGCTGCATTCTTTGGCTCATGGTCTCTTCCTCCATCTTCAAAGCCAGCAGTGGTCAGCGGAGTTTTCCTTACAATGCCATATCTCTGATTCTGACTCCTGACCCTCCCTCCGCCATGTACAGACCCTTGTGATTGCTCTGAGCCTACCAGGACAATGCAGGGAAATCTCCCCATCTCGAGACCTTTAACTCGATCACCTCTGCAAAGTCCATTTCACCATGCAAAGTGCCATCTTCTCAGGTTCCAGGGACTGGGATGTGGATATCTTTGGGGGCAGGGGAAGGCGTGATTCTGCCTACCACAATGCCCTAGCCCACCAAGGATAATTGTATCAGTTAGCTATGCCTCTTAACAAATTACCTCCAAATTTCGTGGCCTAAGCAACGACCGTTTATTGTTTCACAGTTTGGGTTGTGAGGAAACCAGGTATGCTTGGCTCAGGGTCTCTCACAAGGCTGTAATTAGGGTGGGGGGGGGCTGTCGTTGCCTCAAGGCTGGGTGGGGGAGGACTGGCTTCCCAGTTCACTCACGTGGCTGTTGGCTGCTCTCTGGTTGTTGCGGGCTGTTGGCTGCAGACATCAGTTCCTCACCACCCAGACCTCTCCATAAGGCAGCTCACGATATGGCGGCTGAGTTCCTTCAGCATGAGCAAGTTCAGGAGCCAAAAGGGTGCCCAAGATGGAAGCCGCAGCCTTTTTATAACCCAGTATGGAAGGTGACATCCCATCCCTCTGCCATCTTCTGTTTGCTAGAAATGAGTCAACAAATCCAGCCCATGCTCATCGAAAGGTGTCCCTGTCAGGAAGGGGGATCAAATTGGGGGCCATTTCAGAAGCGGCTTACTCCAGCCATCACACAGGCCACTCCCCTTAGGGAGGGATGGTCCGCAATGTGCAGAGATTAGGCCTCCAGGATTTAAGGCAGGAGAGACCAGACTATGGCAAGAGAGTGGAGGTGTGGGTGAGTAGGTGGGTGGCTGTAAAGCTTTCTTCCATCTAGGTCAGTGGATCTCTAACTGAGGAGGTATGCTGCAATAACCTGGGAAGCAAGACACAATGCTACAAGCTAGGCCCCAAACCTGCGGATTCTTATTTAGTTGGACCAAAGTAGAACCCATGCATATGCGTTTTTTTTTAATCCTGAAGTAATGCTGACTTGCATCAAAGTTCGAGAAACTTTGATCTAAAGGGACTGCTGATGTCTCAAAGAAGGGACTTGGGGATCCCATGGAACTCTGAAGTCCAGATCTTCCAAATGGTGATGATGGTGACTACGACAGTGACAAGAGTAAGAATTATTGTTTCTGTGAGTACTTACTACTTGGCAGGCGCTTTGTAAGTTACTTATCTCCTGAGCCTGTTCCCTCATCTGCAAAATGAAGACAACAGCATCCATCCAACAGGGAGACTGTCAAAACGAGATGATTTAAGTATGTGAAACGTCCAGGGCAGTGCGTGGCCCCTGGCAGATTTTTGGGGGCTCGATTTTCCCCACCCCCTGCCTGTCCTGGCCATGCCTGTGCTACTTTTGGGGAGCTGAGATACCGTGAAGCAGGATATCACAGCCATCTCACTGCCCTCACACATGGGAACTGCTGGACGAGGACGAATGCACTCAAAGGTACCTATAACGAACACTTCTAAGTGACCACAAGTCTGACGGGCTGCCCAGGAGGCCATTATGCAGGCCTGGGCCTGGCGGAGGCTGGCTGTGTGCTGCACCCAGCTCCTCCATCAAGCCTTGGACCAGCAGCCTCAGCCAAGAGCAGTGATCCCGGGCTATTTTTACCTCCTAGTGATGGAGCTGGGTCTGAACATGGCTGTGCCCGTAAGCCCCTAGTCTACTTCTTGTCACTGATGACTGAGTTCCTTGGACAGTTGTTCCCAGCCTTCCCAGATGTCTTAGGCCTCTCTAGAGCTACCTGGTAGTGTGGCCTGAGGCCAAGGTGGCTGTGATTCTCTGTGGACAGGACCTGTGGGCTTCCCTGCTTACGCCATCATTTGGCACTTCTGGTATGCCCATACTTATCTCCTCTCACAGCCCTAACTAGGGAAGTAGAAAGGGCTGGTGACCTAAGCCATCTTTTCGGTTCTGCCATTAGTAGGGAAACTGAGGCAGAGCATAGGGCTTATCTGCTTACTGACAGAGTGAGCTTTGGCTGTAATCGGGAAGTTCCCAGCCTCCTGCAAGTTCCAACTCAGTGAAAATAGTCACAAACTCACTTGCTTTGTATGTTCTTTTCCGCCAGAGGCTGAGATCCTAGGGCCTAATGACAAGGATCAAAGAAGTCCTGCAGTTCTAGTTCCAAAGGGATCAGTTCAAGATTCAAAATAGTTTTGTAAGAGTGAACTTAGGGTCAGAGAGAAGACCCTTCCAGTCCTGGTTTGGCTCCTGTTTTGCTGTGTTGCTTAAGGCATGTTAATTCACTTAACCTATCTCAGCCTTTTGGTTTTCTTACCTGGGTCATGGGTTCATCAGCCAGGATAGACTCATGCTGCAGTAACAAGTACCCCCCAAAACTCAGTTGCTTAACACGGCAAAGACTTATTTTTTTATTCACTTTTCCTGCCCATCTTAGGCCTGCTGGAGGGCTCTGATACATGCTGTCTTCATTCTATAGTAGAACTCAGACTGAGAAAATCCTTGCTATTAGAAACATTGCAAATTCCTGTGGCAGTGGGACGGGGAGAGTGGGGGCAAATGGTGGCACACTGGTTCATCCAGCTCCCGCCTGGAAGTAACATATGCCATTCTGCTCATGCGTCTTTGGCCAGAGCAAGCCACGTGGCCACCTCTGACTCCTAGGATGCAGGGAAGTATAATCTTGCCGTGTGCCCAGAAAGGGGGAGAGCTGCAAATGTTTGGTGAACAGCACTGCTGGCTGCCACAGTGAGTGTTGCTACATCACCTTCCCCACAGGGCTATTTACTGTAAGGAGTAAAAGACATAATGGATGAAAAATCGCCTTGCAAATAACAGACATAAGTAAGATGTTGTTAGGTAACGTCTGGTGGGGGCGGCCCTTGTGTGTCAAATGCTATGCTAGATGTTTTGTAACAGCACTCCTGGCCCACAAAATTCCGGAAGAGTGAGGCGCTCCTGGCTTCACTCCCCTTGGCGTTGGAACCTTGACTGGGCTCCTGGGGTGCATGAGCCCAGGTGTGTCACAGAACAAGAGGGCGTCTCCACTGGAGACGTTCCAGTGCTCTCCAAACTATTTCTTGGGAAGGGCTCACTTTTGTGACAATTGACTAGTGACCCTCATAAGCAGAGAAGGCGGGTTGTGCTGCTGTCGGTCTCTGTGTCCTTGTCACTAAGGAGCAGGTGAGGCCTCCTGGCTCAGTGGACTTGAGACTGGTAGTGGGTTTTGTCTGAGTGCCCCTCTGTAGCCCTGACCCTGTGGTCCACTCTGCTTCAGGTGCCGGTTTCTTGCTTGGAGGCCCTGGGACCCAGGGTCCTGTGGTGTTACAGCTCCCTGTCCTTAACAGCATTTTCTCTGGAAGGCAAAAAAAGCCCATTGGGACCAGCAGTATTTTGTTGGTGGCTGTAGTTCCGTGTTCTCTGACCATTGGAATTATGGGTTGTAAGCACCCCCCTTCTTTTGACGGGAAGATTTCCTGCTGGAAACTTGAACTAAAGAGATCCCTATGTCCTTAACATTCTGTGTGGCCAATAGACACGCCTCTGGCCGTGGTAGCTCAGTAGCTAGTCACTCCATGTATATAGACACTTGTATATACATCCTCTCATTATCCTTATATTCTACTAATAATCCAGTGAGATGGGGAAATGGGTAACATTCTCATCCCCATTTTACAGATGAGGAGACTGAGGCTCCAGCAGTTTATCTGCCTTGCCCAAGGTTCCACAAGCGGCAAGTGGCTGGGATTTAAATACAGGTCCTTAGATTCCAAGCCCCGTTGCCTCTTTCACTTGATAGCTCTCCCGTGTATTTGCCTTTTTTTTTTTTCCTTTAATGATGGAAGATTCTCACTATCAGAGCTTAAGAGCTCGAGGGAATTTTAGAGGTGATCTGGCTCAGTTCCCTTATTTCGTGGAGGCAGAAACGGAAAGGCCCCAGGTGGGTTGCTGGAGGTTGTCGTTGAGTTTCCCTGCTTACCCCTTTTCCTTTTTTGTTTTGTTTCTAACCAGAGGAATAGTTTTTTTTTTTCTTGGTTGTATTTCTGTTCATTCTCTGTCCCCTTTCAACAATACCTTACTCTCATTTTGTAACACCATTTTCTAGAAGCCTCCCTGACCACCCCCCAGGTTAGCTGGGTACCTACTCAGTGCAATGTAATAGCCCTCACGGCCCCCCAGATTGTAGCCGATAAGGATGGAGAACAATGGACCTCCCTCTCCACCCATTGCCTCCGGGGCATAAATTGTGTTTGCTTTACTTGCCACTTGGTGCTTGGGGTTGACTGACACTCGGCTGGTGTTTAGAAAATGTTCAGAGAGGGCTGGAAGGAAGGAAGGGAGGGAGAGAGGAAGGGCCCAGGTGTGGCTTCCAGGCCACTGTGCAGCCTGGGCCCTGTCTTGTAGGGTGGGGAGCACTTCCGAGGGGCCCTTCTCTGTTGGGGTCTCCCAAGGCTCAGGGAGCAGGAAAGCGTCTCTGCTGTTTTGTGGGGTCTGCCCCTGCCTTCTGAGCATTCGTCCCCTCCCCCGCGGCCCCCGGAAGAGGGAAAGGAGCAAGGGGGAGAGAAGGATTGAGGGGGAGAGAGCGGAGGGAGGTGTGCTGCTCTCAGACAAGGGAAGAGCGCTTATAAAATGTCACTTAGAATCCCTGAAAGAATAAGCTGTAAAAACAACCACATGCTCTCTGCTGGGTGACGCTAGTCAGAGAGAAATGCAATGCCATTAGTCACTGGTTCTGAGTAGGAGGCGGGAGGGGGCAGGGAGGCAGAGCAGGGGATGGGGAAGGGCTGGGGGCGGCCGCAGCCTCCCTCACAAACTGCATCACCAACTCCCACAGCCTCCTAGCCCTCGGGGTGGGGTGCGGTGGGCTATCATTTCTTTTCTCTCAGCCACTGTGCTGGCTGAGCCCTCCTTGCATCTCCCCTTTCTCTCCCACCAGGTGGCATCTGCCCCCTTTGCCAGCACAGTCTTTGTTCTAAAAATGGGGAGAGGAGCCCAGTCTCTACGGGAGGAAGGAGGCTGGGAGATCAGGGCTCATGGGAGCTTAAAGGAGGGAGATCTTTGGCTCCCCAACATCCCTGCCCACTTTGGTCCAGAGGGAAGTGTTTGCCGTGTTCAGGACTTGGAGATGGTATTCACTCAATCCCCCGCCTACCAAACAATGATTAAGTACCTGCTGTGTGCCAGACCCTGCCCTCATGGTGCTCACAGTTTAAGTCAAGGAGATGGACAAGTCAGTAGGCAGATAGGGTGCTGAGTTCCCATTTCATCCACCTGAGAGGTGGGACCCCAGCAAGCTTGCCACTTTGTAACCAAGGACTGTGATTAAGCGTGGAAGGACCTTGCACTATAATGAATGCCGTCTGTCGGTGGGGGGCTGAGTTGATGTGATTTTGTTTTGTAGCTTTGTTTGTTATCTATGTAAGCTTGTAATTCATAAGTAGATAATTTTTTTAAAAATCTGTCTTTTGTTGGATTCAATTATACTTAAGTTAAATCCAGAGTATCATCTCTTTTAATGTCTTTCCATAGTGTGTGAGTGCAGACAATCTCATTTATTTCTTTATGTTGAATCCCCAGTCTGGAATAAAGAATCCTACTGAATATTGTTACAGTTCCGGTCCGTCCCAAACTGTGCTCTGTGGGGTGTTAATAGGTGTTCCCACCTAAAAAATGTCTGTGGTAAAATAAATTTGGGAGCCCTGGCATACCTGGCCCTGGGGTATTCACAGTACATGTTATCATTTGAAAGGCTCCACTTAACCAACGTGTATTATCATTCAAAATTCTTTTTTTTTTTAAAACCTAGTATTTCTCAGACTTGCTTGACCGTAGAACTCTTTCCTCATGTAACAACATCCCGTGTTCCAATACTTTTAGGGACATGTTTTATATATATATACACACACATATATATATATATATGTGTGTGTATATATATATATGTATATATATATATATATTTATCTGTCAGATTGGATGTTTCTTGGAGTCAGGTTTCTGGTGCAGAAAGGGACCAAGACCATAATCATAGCGCTCCTGACGGAATACTGCCTTTGCAAAGCTCATTTCAGCCCTGGGGTGCAAGGCTCTAAAGCAGCCCAGCTACAGAAGACAACGCCTGCTTGACATTCCGGAAAGGGTCCTCACGCTGTCTAGTTCAGTGAAACTGAACACATTCCCCCAGCAGGTAATTCAGTGTCTCAGCAATCTTTGCATTTTGTGGAAGAGAAGCACGAGAAGATTCCGGCAGCTACAGGAAGGCTTGAAGCACTTGATTTGCTTTTTGAGTAGGCTCATCTTGGCTTGCACACGTCTTAATCTGAGTGAGGCGAATATTATTCACGGTGTGGGTGTGGCAGCCCAGGAGGACAATGATAGAAGTTCCAGTTTCCCGTTTTTTTTCTTTATTTGGTCTTACAGCCTGTGTGTCAAAATGATATAGGACGTTCCAGTGTCCTACTCAAGAGCTCAAGCTGGGAAGACCCCACGGGTGGTCTTCGCACAAGAATTCTAGAGGTTCTGTGTGCGTGTGTGTGTGGGTGGCAGGCTGAGTTATAAAACATTGAAAAATTTCCTAGGTGTTAGGAATCTAAAATTGAAGGACCCAAACTCAGAAAACTTCTGTGGGAATGATGACACTATTGGGCATTTGCATGCTCACTCTTGATGACTGGTTGTGCAAGGTCAGCGTTTGCAACTGCCAAACTCAACCGACTCTGACAGAACGGCAGGAAGTCAACCGACTGTGGCTACTGGTGGTGGCGGATGCTCTTTGATTGCATTATTCCTAATGCATTTTAGGGTCTCCCTTAAATTTACAAAAGCGATAGGTGTCGATCCTGGCAATGTTGCTAGAGCCAGCTGGCCACAGATGACCAGTCTGATGATTTGTTTGACTTGATGATCAACATTCCAACATTGTGAACACATTTGTTTTAAGGTTAAATTTCTGACTTTCCAGTGAACCGATGCAGCAGATGAATTCAGAGGAATGGCCCTTGTATGTGTTTAATTCTATGGAGAGTGCTTTCAGAAATCTGTTGATAACTTCCTGTTCTTGGGCTGGCCCAATGGCATAAATATCTTCGATGTGGATTCCCAGGGGTGTGATCCAGTTACATCTCAAGAGGCTTTTGAGTTGCTCTAATAATAATCATCATTAGCATCATCACCAATCCTAAATGTGATTTGTAAAGCTGTATTCATTAGAACTCTTGGTGGCAATTGACAGCAACCCAGTTCAAGCTGGCTTAAAAGACAAGAGGTACAGCTGGGTTCTGTCACTCTGTCTCAATAACATCTCCCGCTCTGTCTTCATTTTTCTTCCTAGCACTTAAAATATACCTGGCATTACCTTATGTATCTACTTGGTATTTGTTTATTGTTTGGGGTTCTTGCTGGAATACAAGTTCCAGGAGGGAAGGGTTTTTTTGTTTATCACCAAATGCTAAGCATTGAAAAATGGACATGGAATATAGGAGGAGCTAGTAACTAGTTGCTGAATGGAAGAAAGAGAAAGAAAGAAAGAAAGAAAGAAAGAAAGAAAGAAAGAAAGAAAGAAAGAAAGAAAGAAAGAAAGAAAGAAAGAAAGAAAGAAAAAGAAAGGAAGAAAGGGAAAGAATTCATGCAGGTGCTCAGATGTCATCATTGGAAATTTGTCTTTAAACATCTTTCCTTCTGTTTCTCTGTGTTGCTTTCTTCTTTGGAGCGCCTCTTTTCTTGTGGGGACAAGATGGGTTCTGGCAGAAAGAGAACTGCTGGGCCAACAAAAGGCTCACTGGCCAGCTTCGGTCATGTGACCATCCCTCAGCCAGTGAGCACAGCCAGGATGGAGTTGGCCCATATTTATGCCAGTGGGACAGCCCAAGGACAGGAAGTTACCAACAGATTTCAACAGTGAACCAGAGTCCGATGATGGGAGGATGTGGGCTAGGCAGACCTAACAAGAAACTTGGACAAAGTAACAGTTTATTCATTGCTCTTAGTTGCACGTTATCAACAGATCCTCACAAAACTGTGTGAGGAAAGTAGAACAGATATTATCACCCTAACTGTACAGACGGGGGAGTTGAGGCTCGGGGAGGGTGTGCTTCTTTAAGCCGTTAGAACGTGGTGGGGCTTCGTCTTGACCTCAGGTCTTCTTGGGCATCACCAGCATTCTTTCTACCGCATGGAATCGCCTTCAAGGTAGCTTCTCAGGGTGGAGGGCAATGGCACGTGGCTTGTCTTTGCAGAAAGTGCTGAAAAAGTGGGGAAAGGAAGAGATTTGCTAAAACCCATGAAGGACTTTTACGTCTCTGGCCGGGTGACCGTTTTTTGTCCACAGTGGAGCCAACTGGTTGAAAACGACTGGTAATAGCTAACAGGTTTCTCCTGGTACATGGAAAGCGAGGACTCAAGATGGTGTGAGGAGGGAGGAAGCGGCAATAACAGCACATTCTCTGAGCCTGATGACCGGAATCTGGAAAAAATAAATGGCATCATAGTTAGGCAGCTCCCAATCCCTTCTGAGCCATGTGGAAGCACAGAGGTTTATCTTCCTGCCAGCTTCGCACACATGTATAGAATACCAATTTCAGGTAATGAGAGGAAGCTCAGGGGGCAACTAGACCAACTTTCATTCCTGACCACGATGCTAGGGCCTGGTGGGCCAAGGTTTTAGCAGCAGCTTGTGCCTGTTTCCTCCCCGCCCTATAGCTCCCGCACTCTTAGTCACAAGTGGCTGTGTCTCTTTCACTCTCCTTGGGTCAGTGGTAGAATATTTATAGAGTTTGCCAGTGTACAGTGTACTTTTGACTATTAAACATTGATCTGGTGGTTTCGCAGTTGAAGAGCTGGGCTGGAAGAAGTAACTTTTTCAAGATTGTGGTGATAAGCAGAGAAAGGGAGCCACAAACCAAGACTTAAAAAAAAAAACAAAAACGAAGTAAAACTTCAAGTTGTTTAGTGGGCCAGTGTTTCTCAGCCCTGGCGGGCCCCCACCCCATGGGTGCTGATTGAATTGGTCGGGGTAGAAGCAACCTGAAGAGGAGAAGATGATAGAAGAAAGGGGGAGAGCTACATATCATGGAAGCCGTCAGGGCCGATGGCCTCTCGATGCAGACGGCACGGGGGACAAGGCCACCGTAGCCCACAGAGCTTTTGTGTCATTTAGAAACCATCCCCTCGAGAGAGACTCTGCACGGCAGGCATGTAGGTTGGCAGGAGGAAGGCTGCCTTGTGAATTTTAAAAAGGACCCCCTCCGCCTTAAAGATAGAGCCCTGCCCCAGGTACACGGCCCAGTGAGTGGAATGGGGGCCGGGTTTCTGTCTCCACTTGGCCTGTTGGCTGGCGGCCTTGTGAGGTGAACAACCTGCCAGAGAATTGGGGCAGCCTGGGTTGGGAAGTGCAACTGACTAGAAATTCATTTAATTACAAAGCTGACATCTAACGCTGTGTTGACTTGCGTCACTGTGAAATTCATCTGTTGGTAGACTGGGCGAAACATGGGGTCCTGCTACTTTCGTGCTTGAACCGACAGGGAGGAATTGGTTGGTAAAGAAGAAATGGCTAGTGTCTGTGGGAGTCTCCCAGCTCTCTGGGAGTGGATGAAGCTGGAGAGAATCAGACATATTCCTTAAACCTTAAGAAGCAGGGCCTGCGCAGAATTAAAGATGGCCAAGCCATAGCACAAGACTCAGAAGAAGAAGATGGCTCAAGTGAGCTGGAAGTGTGTAAAAAATATCACTCTTTTAAATATTTTTCATGTTACAAAAGCAATCCGAGCTAATTACAGAAAATGTAGAAAACAGACATGAGTCAAGAGAAGCCATTTGAAATTTCACCACTCAGAAATAACCGCTAACAGTTTTTTTTTTGTTTTGTTTATCCTATCGGTCTCTTTGCTATGCTTATAGATACATGTATACATTTGGCAAAACAGGATTATATGTATAGACTATCTTGCGATCTGCTTTTTAACCGAACGATAGGTCACAAACATTTTCCATGTAATTAGCTATTCCCCTACCTTGTTATTTTAATGGTTGCATGGCAACCCATTTAATGCTTCTATCATAATTTATTTAATCAATCCTACTTTAGAATTTACATTGTTTTCAATTTTTTAATATTATAAATAGTGTTTGATGAACGTTCTTTGAGTTCTAACTCTTGCCACATTCCTGAATAAATACTTAGAAGTTGAAATCAGGGTCAAATACAACATGCCAGACGGCTCACCAGGAAGATGGTACCATTTTCCACTCTCACCAGCTGTGAATGCGGATGTGGGTCCCCTAGGAGCCCCTCCAGTGAGGGGCAGAGCCAGATCTCTGAGTTAGCAGCTTGTCAGCCCTCAGGGAGATGGGATAGGATGCCCTTTCTCGGATGGAAGGGCAAAGGTGGAGGCCTTGCAAATGGACAGTCCCAAAAAGCTGGTTCCTGAAGTGTGTTCTCACACAGCCACGTTTCAGAGAGAAGTTTGTGCCGAGCTTACCGGTCAGGGGAAGTAGCTGAGCCCATGCTGCCTTTTCTCCTGTCACCACAAGACCAGGGATGGAGTTCATCGTAGGCACGGTGTGCACAGGCGTCCTCGGCACACATGCCTGGCTGTCCAGCACCGCAGCAGAGCACAATGGGAGGGACAGAGCAGGGGGACGGCTTTTGTCGGGTATAAGGAGAACTGGAGAGACATGATAAGCTCTTCCTGGGACAGCCGGGAGGCAGCCGACACGTTGCCAAGTGGGGAGGAAATGGGCTCTTCTTAGAAACCTCTTTTCTTTTTCTTTGGTAATAAAATTTAATTTTTCATCATGAAAGTAACGCACATTCTCTAAAGAAAATGTGGGAAAATATAGGATAGAAAGCGAAGGGGGAATCACCTAGAGGCACAATACCCAAGGACAAATGTTGGTGCGTGTCTTTTCATTCTTTTGTGTGTGTGTGAAGTGTTTTTTTTTCTTTTTAAATATAGGTGTAGGCTCACTGTCTACATTATTTTTCTATACTGCTTTTTCCACTTTAGTATCATATGCATTTTCCATGTTATTATATCATCTCGATAAAAAATTTTTGATTATGTAATTTTCAGTGACACAACTGGGACACGGTTCATGGTCCCATATTAATATTTAGACTATTGTTTCCATTTTGCAGATGAAGAAACTGAGACCCTCAGGAGATAAAAGATGTGTGCAGCATCGCCAGACAGGTAAGAGATACAACCAACATTTCATCCCTTCATCTATTATTTATTCATTCATTCAACAAACAATTATAGAGCACCTGCTATTGTATCAAAAGCTATCAGGCCCTTGGGAGGCAAAAACAATATTCCTGCTCATGAGGTATTTATAAAGCAGTGGACAGTGCAACCTCACCGGAGCTGTGGCAGAATTCCTTGGTTCTGCTGGAGCTCAGGGAGGGGGCGCCTACCCCGCCTGGGGTCTGGGAAAGCTTCTTGGAGTTGAAACTCGATTTTACGGGAAGAATGAAAGTTTGGGAGGGGGTAAAGGGAGCAGCCACGTACAGTCTAAAGGCAAGGGGGAGCATGATGTGCTCTGGGAACAGCAAACAATTGGCCTTGGTGCTTGTTGGGAGAGATGGGGCTGGACCTGTAGGTGGGAACCAGCTCATGTGTGCCGTCTGTGCCCTGCCAAGAACTTTGAACTTGATCCTGAAAGCAGTGGGGGACCCTTCGTGTAGTTTAGGCAGGAGATTTGCATAATCCTGTTTGGATTTTAGAAGGAACCACTGATGTCATGGAGGAGAATGGATGGGGGAGACTGGAGCCAAGGAAACCAGCGGGGAGAATATTCAGATAAGAGGCGTTGGGGCCACGCTGAGGCAGGTGGTTGGGATGGAGGGGAAGGTATGGATTTAAGAGAGAATTGGAAGGCAAGACAGAAAGTAGATACGACTCGGTGAAGTCTTTGCAGAGGACAGGGCGACATGACGATGTCACTGGGTTGGGGAGCCTGTGAGGAGGGGACTCAGTAAGCTCTGCCTTGGATTTGTTCGGAGGTGCCTGTGGGACTGAGTCGCAGCTGGGTGGAAAGAAGTGGGAGGTTTGGGTGGAGATAAAAAGCATGAGCCACCAGGGTAGGGGTGATGTTCAAAGCCTGAAGGAAGATGAGAATCAAGCAAGGAGAGCGCAGAGCGGTGGTTGGTACCTACTGGCTATGGTGAACCCCTCCCTGATTCTTAGGAAACCCACGGGGCCTCAATCCAGAAACACAGAAGAGTGTAAGCAGTTTCCATAGTTTTCTTGGCATTTATAGGTACTCTGAAGCTCACGCGTGGCGTGGAGCGAAAAATGCAGTCTAAGGCAGAATTCTGAGGACACCAGTGTTTCCAGTTGAGGGCAGGAAGCAAACCGCAAGAGGATGATGTTCTGGAAAGAGGAAAAGGAGTTTCAGGAAGAGGAAGGTGACCAGTAGTGTCAGAGGGTCAAGGTTATGATCAGGTCAGTGTCCAGTGAAGCTGAACCTCCGTAGGTTAAGCCCCAAGAACACTGAGCAGCCCCAAGGCTTCGAGCTCCTAGGTCAGCGTTCTCCTTACACCCCACTTTGGTTCCGTGACTGTTCAGAATCTCAGGGGAGAGAGCATTTGTCCATCACACAGACCCCTCTTTGATTTGCAGCAGGGCCCACTTTAAGCAAGCGCGGTATAGAAGAACAGGAAATGGCAAACCGTTTCTGGACTGAGGCTGCATGACAGATTACTGCCCTCCGTTTTCTACCCCGGCACTGGAATTCCTTCCCCAAACGGGCGCCTGCATGTCCCCGCTCCCTGCCTGTTGGCTCAGCCACGCGACTTGCTTGGGCTAGTTGGATACGAGCAGCCCTGATGCAGAAAGGAGCTTAGAGTGCCTCGTGCGGCTGGTCTTGACCTCTTGAGCGCCTGTCATTACCTTGAGATAAACCTGGCTGGCTGGCTCACTGCTCCCAAGAGGCAGGTGGATGAGACACATGAGGAGTGGAGCCACCCCTAGCTGGCCCGCTGACTCACGAGTGACAGGGACATGCTTATTCCTGTCTGCCGCTGAGACTTAGAAATTCTCTGTTTCAGGGCCACCGGTGAGTTCTACTGACCTCCTTCAGTACAGCTCTCCTGGTGTCACAAAAGCTTTCTTTCCCCTGTCCTGCCTTTTCTGGGTCCCTTCCTCACTGTCCCTCTTCCTGACCCTCTGCTGTGGTCCCCTGTCATAGACTCAAGTCCCCTCACACCCAGGACCTGATCTGGGCCAGGTTCAGAAGCAACTCTAGCCCCACTTTCCGTTGCCCAGATCTCCTTGTTTTCTAGACACGCCCAGCCTGGTCCAGTGCTTAGATTCCTGTCTGGTGTCTCTCACTGACGCCTGAGGCCCAGGCCCCATCAGTGCCCGGCAGCTCTAACTTAAATTAAAGATCAATTAAATAATGCCATCAACACATTCTATTGACCTGCTACTGTATGCCAGTTTGTTAAAAGCACACTCTCCTTTTTTAAACACAATAGTTGTTTGTTTTCATGTGAAACACCCCAGTGCAGTGCCTGACATGTAGTCGGTAAGCCACTGATTGCAAACACATTGCTATTCTAGAAAATACTGTAACAAATACATTTGTGCATAAATCTTGGTTTCCACTTTAAAAATTCTTCTTAGTTTTAATTGCAAAAGTAATGCATGCTTGTTTCTAACAAACTAAAGTATCAAATTACATTTAAATTTTAAATTAATTGACAGGTGCTTGGTGGTTGTATCTCTCAGAGAACAGCCTGGTGGGTAAAATGAGGCTCAGCTATGGCTCAGCCCCGTGTTGTGTGTTCAGCGCCAGGCCCGGCACGGGGTACACTCCCCTACACGGTAGCTGCTGTTATCACTGCCACCTTCAGCAGCATCACCAAGCAGACCCGGGTGCTCGGCCACGGTGATGCTGTTCAGGCCCTTCCAAGGGGGCTTCCGGTTGCGTACTCCTGGGTCCACCCTTTGCACCACCCCGTGCCTGCGGCTGAGCAGGGGGCCTGGTATTGCCCCGTCCCCAGCTTCCTCTCTGGTTTATGGTCAGCAGGAAGCGTTCCTCCAGGCCGCCCTCCCCACTCCCGCTGTTGTGTGGCCTGCCTTCCTCACTGCTCTGCAGAGACGGAGATTCCTCCCTAAACCCTCTTTACCTCCTCCTTCTGCACCCTCTCGTGCATACAGTCGGCACCCAGGTCCTTGCAATCCCCAATCCTCCTCTTCCTTGCAGAGTCTCACGGAGCTGTGCTTTTCTCATTGTGGCTGCCGCTCTCCAAGGTCAGGCCGGCCGACACGCCTGCCGGGAGCATTGCAACGGCCTCCTAGCTGGTCTCCCTTCCTCCAGCCTCTGCCTGCATTTCCTGATTAATTCATTAGGGCCTGATGAATTGAAGCATGTCTCCAGTCCTGTCTCCCAATGTCTTACTGAACCATTCTCAGTTGCTGTAAACGAGCGTTTTAGTCCTTTTGTCTTGCCTGCCCCTCCTGAACCCTGAACACAGCAACTGGACAGTGCCTTGAATGTGCCCCTCATGGTCCATCTTCTGTGTGGGCCCATGTTGTCTCCTCTGTGGGGAATGTCTGTCCTATTTCTAAGAGCTGCTCAGAGGCCCCTTCTCCACAAACCCTTTTCTGGTTTCTTCAGCTGGAGTTGACTTCGCTTTGCTCTGAGTGCCATGGCACCATCCATCCTCTGGACCAGGATGTCACCACCTCAGCTCTATGGACATGTGGGGCCTGATACATCCATATTGTGGGGGCCATCCTGCACATTGTAGAATGGTTAGCAGCACCCCCATGTTTAGCTTTTACCCACTAGATGCCAGTAGCACCTCCCCGCCCAGCTGTGACAAACAGAACTGTCTTCAGACGTTGTCCACAGTCTATTAGAGGGGGCCAGGGGCAGAGCAGGTCGCCCCAGAGTGAGAGCCACTGCCCTAGAGTAATATTTATGCAGCAAACCCCTGCCGCACTCAGCCTGTGTCTTGCCTGGGATGATGCTACCTAATCACGTTGGGCCCTTCCAAGCCTCCAAGCTTTTGTTTATGCTGTTCCCTCTCCCAGGAATGCCCTTCCCCTCTCCCCTTCGTCTGATTTCCTCCGTAGCCTTCAAAGCCTGGATGACGGACGCCTCCTCTTATAGTCCTTCCCAGCCTGCCTCCTGTTTCTCCGGGCAGAATGGACGGCTCTGCTCCCTGAGTTTCCACGGCACTTTGCACAAACCTCTATCATGGCCCTCACCAGACCGTGCGCTCTGTTATAGAAAAGTGGTTTAGCTGTTTGTCCCTGTAAGTAGAATGTGAGTTGTGATGCGGTAGGGACCCCAGCCTGCTGAGGCATCCCCAGGTGCACCAGGACCCTGCACAGGTAGGAGATCACCAAGCGCAAGGCAGTTATGTGTGTCTAGTGATGAGTTCAAGTCCCGGGTCAGGCATTTACTAGTTGTGTGATTTGGGGTGATTTATCAAGCATCTCTGGAGGTTTACTTTCCCTCCCTATAAAACTGTCTTAATAACAGCAGCTATCTTATAGGCTCATTCTAAGATTTAGCAAATTCATTCTTGTAAACTTCTCACCTGATACCTGGCATACAGTACGTGCTCAGTAAATCTTAGTAATGAATGAAGAATGAATGAATGCGTGTTGAACTGGGCTGTGCGAGGATGTGGATCCCCTAGGCTGGTACACCCTCAGTGGCACGGTACCGTGGCACTGCGCCTGGGAACTGAGCCTCTGTCACCCCCCCCCCATCCCCGCCCCTTGCAGCCACCCTCCTCAGCCTGGGGAACTTGGGCAGCGAGCACAGGATGCTAGGGAGAGACTGTGGCCTTACTTCACGGTGAGGTAGCCAGGCTGGAGGGAACAAGGACAGACATTAAAAACCTATTTTCTCACTGGGCATAAGTAATTGGCAAAAAAAAGCTCTAAATCCATAGCTGTCAGGTGAAGTCATTTCCGAGAGAAAAGGATGGAGAGGGAGCTGGGGTGGGAGCCAGAGGGAGGGAGTGAAATGCAAAGCTAGGAGAGTCCAGAGCAGAAAACCTCCTCCCCTCTCCTGGACCAGACTGTCCTCCCTGGAGCAACCCTCCCTCCTTTTTTTTCTTTTCTGGAAAGAGAGATTTCTAAGGTGGTAAAAGCAATGAAAGCCAGCCCTGGAATTATTTAATGAGCCAGAATGAATTGCATTTGAAATTATTTAAGCAGGATCTGGGAGCATTTAATTGCAGCTAGGGATCTTAACTAGAGTGGGGAAGGATCTTTGTGCTAATTGCCGGCAACGATATTCCTACGAGAGGAAGAGACAGCAGCGAGCAATTAGCAGACAAGGGGTAACTGCAGAGTCCGGGCTGCTTGGCTCTGCTGCCTGGGCACCCAGGTCCCCCAGCAGCGGGCAGGGGAGATCTGGGACCCTGGGTGGGAAGCGGAACTGGGCAGAGGAGTGGGACCCGGACAGGGCTTCCAGCCATGAAGGCACGGTCCAGCATCTCTGGGGGGATGGGGGGTCTCCAGAGGGAGATAAAGTGAAGCTTCCAGCCCCCCAGTGGTCCCCTATCCCATCTTCCAGAACACCAGCTTTGGGAAGGCAGCGAACTTTGCCCAGATTCCAGGTGAGGGAGCAGAGACAACTCCATTTCAGTTCTTTCTATTCCATTCCACACACCTGCCCTCGAGGCCCGTCTGTCGGTTGCACCGTTAACCACCTATGTCGTTGTGGAGTATAGGATCCTGTTCATTAGCTTTGGGGTGGACAGATAACCCCGGGAAGGTATTACTGGCCCCCTTCTACAGATGAGAAAACTGAGGCTTTCTGATTGTGACTTAGTTGAGGACACAGAGTTGATGAGTGTCAGTGGGTGACCCAAGACCCAGGGGTGTGTCCTGAACGTTCATCAGCATAGTAGTCATCGTTACAGTGTTCAGACAGACGTGAATGTCATTGTCCCTCTCCTCCAGGATGAGCGTACAAGGCTCACACTCTAGAATCATTACTAGTTATGAAAGACTTAAAATGCTAACGTCCATAAGAAAGATACAAATAAAAGCCAGAGGAGACAGGGATAATTTCTGAATGGGTGACCAGCAGCATGGATAGAATTTGGCCGCGTGGACACCTGGAGGAGACAGACTGCTGACAGGGGGCTTTATCAGCAAAGACAGGAAGGTGGGAAAGCAGGGGACATGTATGGGAGACAGCAGACATTTCTGTGCCTGGAGAGGACAGTGGAGCTAGGGTCACATAATGGGGAGCTGTGCATGCTGGGTTGTTGAGTTTGAACCTCACTGTGCCGGCATTGGGAGCTATGGATGGTTTTTGAACTGGGGATCAGCTGTGTGGATTAACCTGGCCGTAGTGGGGGGTGGAGGGAAGGCTCGGAGTGGCAAGAGGATGACTGTTGGAGCCAGTTAGAGATTGTCACAGTAGCTTGTAGACGAGGCAGTGAGTCTGAACTGGGACACCCGCATCCAAGCCCTCGCTCTGCCCTCAGCACCACACTGGCCGCCATGGCTGTGCTCCGAGGTTCTCAGCGGTAGTTGGACCTCAGCCTGGGCTGGAAACACAGCTCGTGGGTGACACGTGTATAAAGCGTGGGACGCGAGGTGTAGCCAGGGGGCCATCTGGTCATCTAGACCAGTCCTCACTTTTGACACATGATAACCAAAGCCACCCAAGACCGTGGTCACTTGTCCTGCTCGCAGCTCCACGATCTCTCTTCCCCTCTGAGATCTGCGTTTAATCATCCTGGCAGTCCAGAAAGCTTATGCTAGAGCTTCCTCAACTTGGAGCACGAGAAGTTGCTAATTCTGAGCCGGAGGCAGCGGGGAAGTGCTGCCTCCCAGGCGTGGCTTCCACTCGCCCCTGGAGCAGGAGCCTGTGGAGCCGGTGGAGCCTGGGGACAGGGGGTTGGACCTCATGATGTTTGCACCCCTCCCGTTCCTAAATTTCTGTCACTTCGGTGCACATTGCCTTCACTCTCCTCCCGGAAGGCTTCTGATTTCCCAAAACCACCTTGTGCCTCTGTAAGGACCTGCTTCCTGGGAGAGTTGCCTGCAGATAGGCCTGTGCCTGTTTTGAGGGCAGGGCCATGTCTTGTACACATTCCCTGTAAGACCAGCAGCAGGCATGACAGAGAGAAATTTGTTATTATTACTTTGCTGTTATTTTGCTAGTGTTAATAATGCTAATAATAATAATAATAATAATGAAAATTACAACCGCACTGGCCATGTGGTGAGCATCTCAGTGCATCATCTCTAAGTCTCAAATAAACCTGCAAAGGAGGGATCGTTATTACCATTTTCAAATGAGGGAAGGAAGGCGCAGAGAGTCCATGTCACTTGAGCTCTGTGCTACAGTCAGTGTGGGGTGGTTTCAAGATTTACTGCTGGGCTGGCCAGACCTGAAGCTAGCTCCCTGCCTCCCTTCATTCCTCCTTCCCTCCCTCCCTTTCTGCTTTTGGTTGCAATTGCATTATCATGCTCATGTTTCCAAATATCATCTCATAGTTGGATAGCATGATAATAATAAACCAGATTAAGTACACTGAGCTTGGCCTATTGTCCATCTGAAGGTCCCCCTAAGGGTTCAGCCCACGAGGGGAGGTTTGCGTGTTGTTCTAAGCCCTCTGCGCATGGCAGTTTCCCCAGCTCTAGGCCACCGGACAGAACGCGAGGGGCGAGAGGCCCTACACTTACCAGTTTCCAACTCCGCACAAAGGGGTCGCTGAGAAAACGCGATTGCTCTGGGGTCTTCCAGCCCATAGGTGGAGCTGTTGGACTCTGGGAACCCCATGTTGCAGCCAGGTGGGGGGGCCATGTGGGCCAGTCCCAGCTCAGCTCAGTAAAAGAGAAGGCGCAGCACTGTTTCTAAGAATGGACCCTGGAAACAACCTAAATGACCACCGAGGTGGGCCGGGTGAAATCGGTTACAACCCACCCACAGAATGGAGTGCCATGTAGCCATTAAAAATTACGACATAGATTTATGTGGATTGATATAGAAAGATATCTCACAATATATTTTGCTGAGGGAAAAGCATGCCTCAGGACATTTGATATATATAGCATTATCCCCAAGATATAAAACTGTGAAAGGGAGACAGAGATGGATGTAAGCAGGATGCTCACCAGGACTATTAACAGTACAGATCTTTTTAGGTGGTGAGATTTCCTATTATTTCCACTTTATTCTTTTTCTGCTTTAACCTTATCTGTAATATGTGAATTTTTAAAATAACAAGCATACATTACCTTTGCAGTTGGGAAATATCAAGTCATTCTCCACTCGAAAATGTGTAAGCCGAACCAAACCGCAGGTGTCACTAACTTCCCGAACACGCACCCTTTTCAGGGTGCAGTCACCATGTCTCATCCGTGTGCTGGTGACTAACTATTCCCTTGCAGAGGAGTGGAGACATTTTTCACCCGTGTTACAGACAGAAAAAGCCGAGGAGGGCTTTCCTGGGCCAGTTCCAGGCGCTGCTTCAGAGCGTGGGGCCGGAGGACGCCCCGCCCCGGCTTGGCCACCCCACTTCCCTCTCCAGCTCCCACCCCCCTCTTCCACTCCCACTTCTTCACCCTCCTCCTGGTGTCTCCAGCAGCTTTCATCTCCACAAATTCTGTGCAGCAGCGAGTCCCTGAACTTTCTAATTGAGATCAGAGATAAATATAGTGGGGAAGGAAGGAGGGAGAGTGAGGAGGCCTAGTTTTCATTTGCAGCATTTCCCATTAATAACAACTTCTAATTAAAAAGTCTCCATCTCCCAGCCGAAGTCCAGGAGCAAAGTCTCCCCAGGTCTGACTGGCTGGAACCTTTGTGCCAGTGAGTTCGGAGTGCAGATTTTTGTACCAGCTGAGCCCCCGCTGCCCGAAGCCATAATTAAGCTGGAAAAGGAAAAGATAAATAAATAAAGGGGTGTCATCTCGGACCACAGGGACCTTCCCTCCCTGCAGTCCTAGAAGGAGGCCATGCACCTTCCTTGGAGAGCAGCGCCTGCTAGGTCATTCTTCTGAGAGAAGGTGGGCAGGCCAGATGAGCAAGGAGGCAGACGGTGGGTGGGGTGTGTTGAGCAAGCATTTCTGCAATTGCAGCAGCTAAGTGTCAGGCCCAGGAGGGCAGAAGCAGTGAGCTCTGCCTCGGGTCAAAGTGCATCTGCCTCATCTTTTCGCTTTCTCTTCTCCCCAGGTTTCCTCTGAGGAGACCCCTGCCTTCTGTGGTCTTTGCTCGTGTGTGTGTGTGTGTGTGTGTGTGTGTGTGTGTGTGTGTAGGGCGTGCTGCTGCTGCTGCCGGAGGGGCGATGGCTGTTAATAGTCTAAGATAGTAGGACGTACCACCTAGTCTTGCTCTAAATACAAGCCTAAGTTTACTGTTTTCTCCAGAAACATTTTGATGCCTTTGCAACTTGCTGAACTGAAGGAGGCACTCAGTAAACAGCTGTGAATAAGCAAAGGGCTGAATGAACACAAAAGACCCTCCTTGAACTTCAGTCTCTTAGCTGTCTGGTGACTCAGTGCCCCACTTGGATGTTTAAGAGGCATCTCGGAGGTAATGTGTCCAAACGCATGATGGGCCCTCCAGGCCTGCCCCTCACACAGCCTCCTCCCATCTCAGGGAAAGGCAGCTCCGTCCTTCCATCATCTTGCTCAGGCCAGATGTCTTGGTGGCATCCTCGACTCTATTCTTTCTCTCATATGCCACGTCCTTTATCCGTGAGGAATTCCCCTTGGCTCCACCTTCAAAATATACCCAGCCATGTCTCCCCGTGTCTACTGCGATGACCCTGGTCCAAGCTACTACCATCTGTCCACTGTGTTATCTCAGTAGCTTCCTGACTGGTCTTCCTGCTTCCACCCTTGTGCCCTGAAGTCCATTCTAAACCCAGCAGGTGGAGGGAGCCGTTTAGAGTGTATATCAGATGATGGCCCGCCTTTGCTCCGATCCCTCCCTTCAGAGGCTTCTCCCATCACTCAAAGTGAAAGCTTTCAGAAGCCTTACTGAAGCCTCCAGCCCCACAGGGCGGGCCCCTTCTTACTTCCCTCACTGCCTTTGTCTGTTCGGGCTGCTATAACAAAATATCACAGACACAAACCTACTTCCCAGAGTTCTGGGGGCTGGGAAGTTCAAGATCAAGGTGCCGGAAGCTGTGCTGTCTGGTGAGAGCCTACTTCCTGGCTTATAGACTGCCGTCTTCTCACTGTGTCCTCTCATGGTGGAAGGGATAAGAGAGCGCTCTGTGGCCTCTTTTATAAGAGCACTCATCCCGTTCGTTCGTGAGAGCTGCGCTCTCATGACCTGATCACCTCCCCAAGGCCCCACCTCCAAATACCATCACATTGCGAGTTAGGTTTCAACATACGAATTCTGGGGGGACACGACCATTCAGTCGGTTGCACTTACTTCACCTCCTACTATCCCCTTAGTCCTGCTCCAGCCAACTGGCCTCTGCCGTTTCTTGACCTAGCTGGCCACGCCCCTGCCTCAGGGTCTTTGCAACCGGCCCTTCCTCTGCTTGGAAGGCTCCTGCTCCAGGGGCCCACGTGGCTCTGTCCTTGTCCTACAGCTTACCTTCCCAGCAAGGCTCTCATGACCCCTGCCCCACTCCAGCAAGCTGGTCCTTCCTTGCTTTATTGTTTTTAATTGCATTGCCACCTTTTGATATTTTAAAAACAATTTATTTTATTTCTGCTTCTCCTCTGTCCTACCCAACTGGAAGGTGAGTTCCATGGGGGCAGTGGTTTCTGTTTTATTTACTACCTAGAACAAAGCCTGGCACATGCAGTTGCTCAATGGGCCATTTGTTAGGTAACTAAATGGTTCAGTGAATGAATCAGTGTGAAGAGCTAAATTGTCCAGTTACAGTCTAGGTTTACTCTTCTGAGAACCATAACCAAATGTAACCAAGTCCTGGCACCTGGGAAGGGGAAAGCTGTTTTTATAAGAGGAACCTGAGTTTGAAATCTAGCCTTGTCATTTTTGAACAGGTGACCTTGGGTATTCACTTAACTTTTCTGAGCCTCCCATTTCTTCATTTATAAAATGGAGATAATGATAGGATTTCCCTTGTAGGGTAGCTGGATGGAAACAAAGAATGATATAAAATAAATACGTATCACTGTCCCAGCTTATAGCAAATGCTCAGTGAATGTTTACTAGTAATGATGGTGCGATTTTGTTGTCAGCAGGGAACACCTTGTGTTGGGTTGTCGGAAAAGTCATGACGTATTTTTTTCTGTGTTTTCCGTTGCAAAAATGCGTCATGACTTTTCCGACAACGCAATAAATCAGTAGTGACTATCGATTATGAGGAAGCAAATGCAATCTTCCAGAAAGAGGGACTTGCTATTAAAAAAAAAAACACAAAAAACGAGGCGATGAGTCTTGGCCGGCCCCTGCAGGATTACAGGGCTGGGACTGCTCTTTGAAAGAATGAACGTAAATTAATGGGAGCTGTCAAAATGACAGAGATCAGGGCGGTGGAGGTGGAAAGGCTGAAACCCTGCCCCGTGTGATCCCTAGCAACAGCGGGTTTGTTCAGCACAGCGCTGAAGAGGATATGGTCTGTAGCAGGGCCTGGCAAGTTTTTCTGCAAAAGACCCAATAGTAAATATTTTCGGTTTTGCAGGCCCTGCGGTCTCTGTCACAACTACTCAGCTCTGCCCTTGAGGTGCGAAAGCATCCACAGACAATTGCATAAATGAATGGGTATGGTTGTAGTTCTGTAAAACTTCATTTGTAAAAACAGGTGGAGGGCCAGATTTGGGCTTGTGGATTGTCAATCGCTGGTCTATAGGATCCTATCGTGAGATGGTCGAAGGCATGTCTGAAAGAGGACTGGAGTGTCCTGAGGGTACCCAAGGGTGAGAAGTGGAGCTGGAGGAAGGAAAGCAGGCCTACAGATTCCGTTTCCTTTAAGGAAGATGTTCAGACAAGCAGAGCTTCTGGCCCCGCCCGGTCCCGATGGGCTGCCCATGGCAGAAGGCTACGCGTCCTCACCTGTGGATTTGTTCAGACAAAAGCTAGTGGAACATGGTGGAGAATGTATTCAGATACTGGGTAAGTGGTTGATTCAACCCTTGGCAACTTTCAAATTCCCTCATTATCGGGATAGTCTGAGGCAGGGGTTGGCAAACTTTTGAGATGGAAGAGCCGGCTGAGCTATATGCATATGGACATTCAGGGAAACAAAATCACAGATTTGGTACCTCTCCAATGAGTGGGTCATTGAAACTGCAGATTGAAGACCATTTTATTATTTAATTGTATCACCGAACAGGTTTTGTGCACATATCTGTGGGTGGAAACCAACATGAAGGCATGTCAACTTCATTCAGAATGTAATCCATCTCAGTATTCATTCGGGTCTCTTATGAAGACCCCGGCACTAACCATAAACTGTAATCACTGTGCCACTAACAAAATAGCATGAGGAATGTATGAGGATTTATTTTCCATTTAGAGGCGAGAATGGCAAACATCTGGCACAGGGGCCTCTACTCCTCTAACCTCCACGTATTTGAAAACATCGCTAATTAGTCTTGACTCTCTTTATTCCTGAACCTTGGCCTCAAATAGTTAAGGTTGTAGAATTTTTATAAGAAGAGAGACTTAGGACCATCTGCCTCACTGGAATAGGGGTGAGGGTGTGGGATGCAGCTGAATTATGTTAAAAAGTGGAGAAGAACCCCAAAGACCCTCCCTGGTCCCCCACTGCCCCAGAATCCTTCCCAACACATTGCTGCAGGCAGCTGCCATCAATTTACTGGAGGTGGCTATTTATCATCTCTGGTTTAGAAAGTTCAGGTGCAACAATTGGCATTTCCTATAACCTCCTGGAAGTTGGCCAGCGGACAGTAAGTTGATAACCTGATTCCCTGTTGAGAATCCTGTACTGAGCATCAGGAGGGCACGATCTCGCAGCATCTTTGACGTGAGGACATCTTAATGAGCTAGGTACGGGAAGTGACACAAAACTTTTGGGTGCAGGAATATCCTTGGGTCACTACCCTAAGCCAGGTGCTGGCAAGGGTGGGGCGATAAGTTGATGACACCTCTTCACCTGACCTCTTTCTGTGTGCTAGGACCACTGTGCGCACGCCCAAGTGAGTTGTAGGGCTGAAGGGTGAGACCTTTGGGAGGATAGACTTTGGCGAGAAGAGTTGGGGAGCAGTGGTCTCATCCATGTGTCCGCTTCAATCTGAATATGGGCTCGAGGTAGGAGAGCAACAGTGGGGGCAGATGTAGTGCATGCATGTTTAGGGAGGTGGGATGAGCCCAGTGAGAACACCTTTCAGGAGGGTAGCCCCAATGTTAGAAGTTGACGTGGAAATCGCCACGGTCCTGTCGTAGAAAATGGTACCCAACATCAAATCCCAAAGGTGACAGTGTAAATGGTGGGATGGGCGCAAGGCTAACCACTGGAAGGGGTGGTTGCCTATTGGAATTCGGTGTGATGGGTGGATGGATGGATGGATTTTGAAATGATGAAGGTACTTTTGTGTTTGCACCTAACTCAGGATAAAATATGAAGATGCTGCCATAGCCCAGGGTTTCTCAGCTTTGCTGTTACTGACGTGGGGCCAGATAATTTTTAGCTGTGTGAAGGCTGCCCCCTACATTGTAGGATGTTTAGCAGCACCCCTGGTCTCAGCCCACTAGATGCCAGTGGTACCTCCCCCATCCCCGCCATGACATCCACCCGTGCCTCCAGACATTGCCAGATGCCCCTTGGAGGCGGGTCACCCCAGCTGAGAACCACTGCCTAGCCCGCCAGGCTATGGCTCACGGTGCATGTTCTGGGGTACAGAGGGACTTAGCAGTCCCGACTGGAGTGGGGGGTCTGGAAGAAATGGAAGAGCCTTAGGGGCCTGCAAATGTACCCATTTCAAAGCTTAGGACAGGTTCCCTCAGAACAAATGCCACCTTCCCGGGTTCCATCTTCCTGACTTAGAGGCAGCATCACCTCAGTTCCCACTGAACATCACAAACGTTCCCGGTAAAGCTACTGGTTTCTTGTGTTGTCAATATTTGCACGCTTTACCCATAAGACTTTAAATCCCTCTAGTGCGTGCTTTTCTCTTTGTGTTCGCAGGACCTAGCATGGTTGCTCATTGGATGTTTTCTAATGAACGAATGAACGAATGAACGAATGAATGAAGTAGTGATTTCGAGATTACTCCTCCCGGCACCGCAGGTGGACGGGAATCCTGAATCAGCATCGCAGAGCAAATTTCAGAACTGGAAAATGACGAGTCTTTTCCTTCTGGAAAAAACATAAGTCAGCCTAGGGATGAGGTTCCTGAGTCACTGAGGCGAAATAAACCCAGAATGGGGACAAGCGGGCCGAGCTCGGGTTGGGGACCAGGCCAGGGAAGCCAAGTCAGCAGGCCTTACACCCCGAGAGCGGCCAAGGCCCGAGTCCCAGTGTCTGCAGCCCGGTCCACAGCAGCTGCGCTGACACTGACCAGCTGCCCGCCGCAGCCTCAGCCCCTCCAAAGCGACTGCTGCTCGCCTAGCCCAGCAGCTGGGAGCACATGCACCAGTTAATGGGCCTCTTGAAGGGGGGCGATCAGGAGCCATCAGCACAGCTCCCTATCCAACAGGCCTCCCGAAGCAGTGATTTCAATTAAAGGGCCATTACCGTGAAACCCTATCCAGCCCCAGCTCCCACCGGCCAGCGGGAGGCCTTTCGTCTCCTTGTCCCAGGCCCTGCTCTGTGGTTACCGAGCAGCCCTCTCACTGGGCCCACCGCCTTCGCTAAAACACAGCAGCTGCTGCTAATAAACAAACATATTGATCATACAGATATGGGATGTCAGGGACTTAATTCATGAATGAAGTGAGCTTTAAGAGTGCCCGGTGGGAGCTGCCTCTATTTAAAGGGCCAGCAGCTGCCTGAGTGCTCCTGAGGTGAGAATGGGCCTCTCTGACCTGTGTGCCGTGGTGCCCGGTTAGCATGGCGTGGGGTCTTCTAGTCCACGGATACCACTTCCCTTGGCCCTCCGCCTTTCTCTCCCGGGACCCTCTTTGCAACTTGGGCATAGTTGGGTGAGGCTGGAGTGCTCGGTGGCTGACCGAACAGGGCTGGGGCCCGGTGGAGAGGGGCAGGGGGGCGGGGAAGAGGACTTACCCAGGCTGCCCCATCTCAGACCCTTGGGCTCCAGATGACGATGGCTGTGATGATATGGCTTCAGTCCTGAGAGCTGGTCTCCACCAGGAACTGCCATCTCACTGAACCAGATGGGGTACAGCCTTGGGAACCCTCATGAAGGGTCCATTTGGGGACGTCAGAGGTCCTGGGCGTTTCTCAGTGCAATCATTTCCAAGCCAGACAGCCCACCCCCTTGTCAATTTTAGCGTATAGTCAATAGCAAATGCTCTGGAGTCAGACTGCCAGGCTTTGAATCCCAGCTCTGTCACTCATAAGCTGTGTGACCTCAGGCAAGTTTCCTAACTTCTCTGTGCCTTATCTGTACAAAGGGAAAATGGTTGATGTGGAGATTAAAATGATTCAGCATGTACCATGCTTGTGATACTGCCGGGCACAGAGTTAGTGTTTCGTAATGGTCTCGTCCCCAGCCTCAGCCTGCTGTGATGGCCCCTGACATGCCCTGAATTCCTCTGCCATGTCTCCATACCACTCAGGGGAAGGAGGTGACTTCATGGAGGTGCAATATTCCTCCATTCCCAGTGCCCAGATGGGCAACTTCAGCCCATTCCCTGTCCAAGCTCCTGCCTGGAAGCTAGGGTAGGCGGCACCTGCACGTGGGCTGGAATCCAGCCAGCTAGAGTCCTCCAGGACCTAGAGTCCTGAGCTTCTGACTGTTTTCCACCCTGGACTGCTGCTGGGGAAGGGCTGGTCCTTCAGCCTCTGTCTCCCCTCAGCTTTGTCTCGAGCTGCACTGACCCAATATGGTAACCACCACTAGCCATTTGCGGATATTTAAGTTTGCATTGGAGTGAGTTATAGTGAAATAAAAATTTCAAAACTCATTTCCTCAGTCACGCTAGCTAAATGTGGCGACCATCTTGGACAGTACATCTCTGCCGAAAGTTAGTGCTGCCCTGGAGGTTGTGTGACAAGAAGGGGGGTACCTCCACCTAGCTCTTTAAGCCCTTCCCACTTAAAGTGAGGTCCACAGTGGAGTCTGTGTCACCTGGAAGCTTGTGAGACATGCAGACTCTCAGGCCGCAGCCCAGCCTGAGACAGAGTGTGGTTCGTGTGCGTACGCAGGTCTGAGAGCCACTGCTCTAAGCCTCAGTTTCCTGCTCTGAAAAGTGGGACTGATGCCTGATCGGATTAAATGAGGCATGCTACGTAGCGTTCTTGCCAAACAGAAAGTGCCCACGGAAGACGAAACCCCGTGGCTGACTTCATGGGCCCCAGCGGAGTGGCGGAGGCCTTCCTATCATTGCGCCCCGGGACTGCATGTTTTGTGGAGACTGGAGGGGACCCCCTGTTGTCCTCTGCTGCTGAGGAGGCTGTGCCTGAGGTGAGGAAGGGGGCCTGCATCTCTTCCCAACACCTGGGCATGTTGACCTTCCAGAGCCCGAGCTGGAAAACCTCCAAGGTCAACGGCTCAGAGATGCGGATCAGATGGGTTCAAACTCAGCACCCGAGTCGGTGGCTGGGGACTGCGGTTAAAGAAAACCGTTGTCTTTGGCCCACAGCAACATGATGGATAGACAAGTAAACAGGTTATTGTAACGCAGTGTGCTTCGGGAAAGGAAAGCGCGATGTCCAGGTGGCTGTGGGAGCTGAGAGGCGCGGTGCCGGGGGCAGCAAAAGTGCCAGGGAAGCTTCCGGGAGCCAGTGGCTCTGCAGTCCAGATGAGACGGTTGCAGAGCAGGCGTTGGCAGGGGAGATGCGGTGGGCACAGCGGGAGAGACAGCCTGCAGAACTAAGGGGTGGACTTGTGAAGGCAGCTGGGAGGCAGCGAAGCACAGGCTGTGCGTTTCTGCTGGAAGATGAAGGATCCGGGCAGGTGGAGTGGGGTTCCGAGAGTGGTTCAGGCTGGAGATGGGCAGTTCAGACGCCGGTCGTGTCCGCCATGACTGTGAGGCCATGTTTGTGAATTAGATCCACGTGGTGGAGAAGGGGCTGGAGGGAGGGAGATTATTAGGGGTTAGAGTCCAAGCTCAGGGAGAGAGGGCGCAGGCCTGGCCACTGGCAGCTGGGTTAGGGCAAGAGAAAAACCTTAAGAACATAGTTAGTGTTAACCTGTCAGCTGCACATCTCTTTAATTTTGAAATTGTGATCACTTCCCGAAAGGTCTATGCTTAGGTTTACTTGCATTCAGAAATCTTTCCTTAGAGAGGGTGTATGTCCCCAGGTCTATCAGACTCAGTGAAAGCTGTTTTCAGAGGAAAATGTATAGCCTTACATGCGTTCATTATTAATGAAGAAAGATCCTCCTCCCGCCCAAAAGGGGTTGCGTTAGGTCATCATCTTAAGAAATTAGAAAGGAACAGCTGAGTAAGCGCAAAGGAAACGGAGAAAGGATATTAGTAAAGGCAAAAGCAGAGATTAATGGAATAAAAACCAAAGTATGTCAGAAAGTATACATAAAACCCTAAGCTTGTTTTTTGAAAACACTCGTCAGATAGATGAATCTGTTTTGAGAGCCTGATTAAGGGGAGGGCGAGATATTACTGAGAGAGAAAACAGAGATGATATAAATTAATTGCCTCAGCAAGGCTGTTGGGAGAACATTATAAGTACAGCACTTGAGATTCAGCTGCCTCCAGCGCTCTTTGTACCCCAACAATGGCTGTGGGAACCCCAGTCCATGCTCAGTCCCCCATTCCCGAAAGCCCGAGGATAGCAGCAATATTTCGTTAATGTCATTCTCCCTATAAAAAATAATAGTGACGCACATTTATCTAGCAATTTTTTTTTCTATATGCCAGCACGATGCTCTCTGCTTTGCATGGGTTTCCTTTTGATCCTTCCATCAGTTGAACCAGGTGAACCAGGACTCGTATGACACCCATTTTACAGATGAGAAAATCAAATTTAGCCTGATGGGGTCATTTGCCCTAAGCTCCTATGTCTCAAAAGCTGGAGGCAGCATCGGTCCTGTGGCAGCCTGACTCCTGGGCTGGTGGCGGTCTGCTGTTTAACTCCTGGCTCGCCCCTGCAGGACCCCGCCTCCTGGGTGAGCATGGTGGAGGCTGTTGTGCCTGTGGCAGCAGCGCTTAGGTGCCCCGGGCCCTGGGCCCCAGTCATGGCTTTGGCACGTAGATGCTCAGCTGGCTCGTTTCACTTTCTGGCCCAAGATCCCATCCAGGAAACATGTCGCATTTGGCCGTGTCGTTCCAGTCCCCTCCAGTCTGGAGCATTGTCTTAGCAGTTCCCTGACATTCAAAGGCAGTGTGAAGAGTACAGGTCTTCCCTTCTGTAGGGTGGACCTCAACCTGCAGCAGTGTGAGGTTGCCTCATGACAAAGGTCAGGTTTCCTGAGGTTTAATTTACATACGGAAATATTCATCCTTTTTGGTTCACGGTTCCACGAATTTTGACAAATGCATAGCACTGTGTAACCACCACCACAAGAAATAAATAGAACATTTCCATCCAGGGCTGGCATTGTGGGCATGTGGCCTGTGTCGTTGCATAAGTCCCCGTGCTTAGAAGGGCCCTGTGCTTGGTTTATTGCTTTCTTGCCACCATCTTGAAATTCTTAACAATTTTTGAGCAAGGGATTGTGCATTTTCATTTTTCACAGGGCCTTGCAAATTCTGTAGTCGGTCCTGTTTCCCGTTACCCCAAAGAGTGTCCTCCTGCCTCCCTTCTAAGACCCTTGGTAACAATCGATTGGTTTTCTGTTCCTGTAGTTTTGCCTTTTCCAGATGGCATTTAAACGGGATCACATAGTGTGGAGCCTTTTGAGCCTGGCTTCTTTTACTTAGCATAGTCCATCTGAGGTTCATCTGTACTGTTCCATGTGTCAGTTGTTCCTTTTTAATTGCTAAGTATTATGCTCTGGTGTGGAGGTATCACAGCCTGTTTATTTATTCACCAGTTGAAGGACGTTTCAGTTGTTTTCAATATTGGGCAATTATGATTAAAGTCATAATAATGCTCACATACAGGTTTTTGTGTAAACATGTGTTTTTATTTCTCTTGGATAAATAGTGATAATAAGCAGACCAGGATTGCTGAGTTGAATGGTCAGTGTATGTGTAACTCTATGAGAAACTGCCAAACTGTTTTGCAAAGTGGCCAGACCACTTTGCATCCTATTAGAAATCTATGAGAACTCCAGCTGCTCCACGTCTTCGTCAGCACTGTGTGTTGGCATTATTTTTTATTTTAGCCATTTCAATAGGTGGGTAGTAATTTCATTTTACATCTCCCAAATGACTAATGATATTGAGCATCTTTTCATGTGCTCATTTGCCATCTGTATATCTTCTTAGTTCGTGAATTGTTTTTGTTTTTTTTTAATTATCAACTTCTGAGAATTTTTAAAATCTACATTCTGGATACGAGTCCTTTGTCAGATATGTGTTTCATAAATATCTTGTTCTGAAGTAGTTTGGAGACACTCACGTGTTTAGAGCTGATACTCAGAGGGAACTTCTAGGCTGGTGAATTAGAATTCTAGAATTAAGTTGAGAATGTGCCTTAATTGGTGTGTAAATTGAAACTGAGCACACAGGCGTGGGCACAGGTGCTGCGGGAGAAAGAACAGCATCGAAAGAGGAGACAGCTTCCGACTAAGCCCTTAGGAATTACACAATTTTGTAGCCAGGTAGGATGGGATGAGCTAGGACAGGAGATTGAAAAAGAGCTACCAGAACTGTAGGAGGAACCCAGGAAAGTGTGAGGACAAAGAGGACAAGAGGAAGGGCTGTTTCCGGAAGAAGGGAATGGCCAAGAGAGTCAGACACAGCTGAGGGATGAAGATGAGGCCTGAAAAATATCCTTACCAGATTTGGGGACGTGGCGGTCATCGATGACCTTATTCCTGTGGAGTGATGGAGCAAGGGTGGAATTCACCCCATGTCTAATGATACAGCCATGCGAGTCTTTAGGATATTGAAATACCTGTGCACTGATTGGTAAATAGCTACCACCCAAACTCCCTAAGTGATCCCTGATCATCCCAGGCCATTGGCCCTTTCCTGGCTCAGCCGTGGACTTCCCCGTGGTCCAGTGGGGGTTCTCTGGGACCCTGCCAGGACATTATGGTTAGTTGATTGGTTTCCAGGCCACCCATATTGGTGACTGAATATCTTGAAGGTCACTGCTGGATAGAAGCCATATTGAAGTGGATAGTGAAAAAACTGAGATAATGACAATGAAGGATTCTTTATAGAGCGTTGGTTCCGAAGGAGAGGAGAGAGACAGACAGGTGGAAACTGGAGGAGGATGTGAGGCCCCTGAGGTTAGATTGTTTTTCTTTTTCAGATGAGAGAGACTTGAGCATGTTTAAAAGCCATGGGAAGGCCCTTCACAAGGAGACATGGCTCTAGTCAGACAGATCCAGGCACTCGAGTCTGTGTGGCCATTATGTTTACACATTTTTCAATGTAAATTAATAAATTAGAGTCCAGTTTGCATATCTATCCAAAGAACTTAGTTGATGTCAGTTGTCTCCAAATGACAGGCGGACTCTCCGTATGTTATCGCATCTAGTTTCTGAGCCTCTCTATTTGAGGACCAGATCCTGGATTCTGGTGAATTCACTGGTACAAAAGCTGCCCTGGGAGGCCTGTTGGCCTGTGGCATCTCCTACTCTCCCTGCTGGAGACCCGTTGGATCTTCTTAACACCCCACACAAATCTAGGTTGGGCAAGACCGCTGCCCAATGTCTCGGGCAAGCCCCAGTAGCTGTGTGCTGACCCTGGAGATGGCTGAGTGTGTGGGCCGTGGAGTCCGGATAAGACATGAACCATGCCTCCAAGGAGCTCATCTTGTAGGAGAGACAAGGCAGTGCTAAATGAACTTGAGCTAATACAAGGAAGACTGCAGCATGTGCCATCATAAATGCAAACAGGACAGTGGGAGCCCAGAGCAGGGAGAGGCGGCTCTGCTAGGGGACGATAACTACTGTCTGAGTCATAACGGGGTGTCCTTCTCCCCACCCTGCATCTTATCTCCTGGGACTCCGTGCACTCGCATTCACATTCCAGGTCCAAGGAAGCTGTGTCCCGGGATGGCACCTCTGGACACATCCTTCATCTGCACAGCTGCACTGTCAGGATTGGGTCAGACGTGCCTCTTGGACTCAGGACCCAGTCACATGCGCTTCCTTTGGACTGCCTTTAGACCTTCCGAGCTCAGAGGTCCACCTCTGCCAGGACCTCTCACAAGCCATTTCTCTCTGTCTTGTGAAGTCCTTCACCCCTTTAGTGGTTGAGGGTTATTCACACTTCCAGATTGACTTTCAATCCCTCCCAGCGAGTCTTTCCACCACCTCACCCCCTAGAGAAAGAGGAGAATACGAGCTTGATTCTCAGTGAGGCATTTCCATACAGAATGTACTTGCTTCATCCCAACTGGGAGGCCAAGTCCCCTTTTTTGACAGAATTTTCTCTAGGTGTCCATGCAGCCCTTTGCTCACCCACCCCCAAATTCCTGAGGTTTCCTTCCCTCTGGATGGAAGTCCCCTCACTTTCCCTAGCTAGCCCAGGAAGGAGTTGTACTGGGTGGTGCCGAGGCCTCTTCCAGCTCTGCTGGCTCACCAGCCTTTGTCCTTTGTGGTGTGTATCCGCTCCGAGCCAAGGACACCCAGGCTCTGCCATACATTTGCCCACTTGAAACAGCCGCCTACACAGAGCACCATCAAGAGGCCACCTGGTCTTGTGGTGTTTCAACGGCAAGGTTACAAAGTAGGGATAATGGGAACTAATGCCTCCTCATCATTTTTAACCTTTCTGAGTAATGCTGCTGTGCATAAACTGGAGGTTTTCATTTTAAAATCAATTGTGCTCTTTGGAAAAATAAATAAGGAGCTGGGAAGAAACAAGTGGGATCCAGGGCTTATTAACACAAAGAGGCTGGAGTGGGGTGTGGGACTGTGGTCCTGTAGCCTAGACTGCTATTGTCCTGGAGGACGCGGTTAGCAGCCAAAACCCCCAAGTGGTTGCTATGGGAGAAGAGAGCTTCTCACGCTACAAAAATGTACCAGACATATGTGGGCAAAGCAGCTGTCTTCTATTACCCTCAGGCGCCCTGAGAACCTCCAGCCCATAGCAGGGAAAACAGGGCCCTCATCCCCTGGAAGGCCTTTTAGGTCGAAAGATCAGGCATCAAATCCAAGTGCAGCCACTTATTAGCTGTGTGGCCTTGGGAGGTCACTTGGTATCTTCTGCAGAAAGGAGGGAGCCGTGTCTATTGCCTGGAGTTCAGAGAGCACGGGGACTGCAGACATGGAGCCGGTATGGCGTGTGTGGGGCCCATGGCTGTGAAAGCCCCAGAGAGTGTGCGGAAGTATGGGTGGCTGGGGCCGAGGGCTGCTAACTCGAGAACCAAGTCAAGCTCAGAGGATGCAAGCGAGGCTGTGATCTCAGCTCTGAACCCAACTGGCTTGGCAGCGGCTTGGGCGACTATGGAATTCTAGTGACAGCACTTGGAGCAGTGGAAACTCTACCATGCATGGCTCTGAGGTGTCCATCCTGGGTTCTCTGTTGAGCCAGACAACACACACACACACACACACACACACACACACACACACACACACACACACACACACACACACACACAGTGTACCATCTGCCCTCAGCCCCATCCAACACTTAGAACCTCATACGGCTTTTCCAAATCTTCTCCCACTTCTTAGAGAAGAAAGGAAGGAAACTCTTTACCCTTTGCAGGGGGAAAACGTGAAGAAGGTGGCTTGTTCATTGTGTAACACCCACCGAATGTATGGCCCAGAGCAGGCCATCCAAGAGGCCAGTTCGCTTCCCTGGCCAAGCCCTTAGCGTCTCCTTTTGGCTCCTGCAGACTTTGATAGGAGTAGGGATGGTCGTTTGCCAACCTGAGCCTCAGTGATGGCAAAGAGATCTTACAGGAGAGGCTGCACCCAGACTTCCATCCCAGTGGTCTGCATCTACCTGCCTTCTGCCCTTTTCTAGGCTCCTGTATTTGTGACCTGTGCCCCAATGGGACTGAAGGCAGAGGGTGGAGTGAGAGAAAAGGGATGCAAAATATAACTGTTCTTGCTCACTAAAGATTATTCACGAAGCATGATCAACTGGGTTCAGGGTCATTTTCATCCTCTGCCTGGTAAGACAGGTGAGAATGAAGCAGAGCTGGGCTTGGGGGAGCAGATGAGCGGGTTGTGTGTGTGTGTGTGTGTGTGTGTGTGTGTGTGTGTGTGTGTGTGACTCTCAGAGACCTGGGGCAGTGTCGAAGGTTCCACAGTGGCTTCTGATTGTTCTGGGGACCAAGCCCTTCTTCTTAGACCCCCTTCACCAACGTGGGCACCCTCTCAGTGCACCACCATGTGGTCTGTGGAGATGGCATCCCTGACGCTCGCCATGGCCCAAGCTCCAGCTGCAGTGGCATCACTGTGGGTCTGCCCTTCCTGCTGCCATATGTTGAAGCCTTTTGCCTAGAATGGCTGTTTCCCTCTCATATCACAAAACTTGCTCTGTAATATTTATGTCATCCTAGAACTCTAAACTCACCCGAGAAGGAATCCCACACATCCAAAAGACATGCATGGCTCAACTTTACCCACATAAATGACCATCTTACTGGTTGGGGCAGACACCAACGATTGCCTAGCTAACAGACCTCTCTGTACCCCAAATCCCTCTTTGATGGTAGAGGTAGTCTTTTACCATTGGGGTTACTGTCATATACTCACTTTCCCAGGCTCCCTTGCATCAAGTGTATGGACAATGAGATCTACATTTTGTCAGTGGGACCTAAAAGGAATTGTGCAGGGACGTTTCCAAGAAAAGTTTTCCTCCCTGATAAAATGAGACACAGGAAAAAAATGTCCCTTTTCTTATTATTATGAATACAGTTGTGTGAGGATATGGAACTACAGCGGTCATCTTGGGACCATGAGTGGACATGCCTGAAGAAAACTGATGGTAATGGAAGAGCAGGAGGAAAGAACAGAACCTTGTTCTTTGGGGACATAGTTGAACCTCTGGATAGGCCTTTGAACCTCCATGCTGCTGTAATTTATTAGATTAGGTAATTACATGTTCTTCTTGACTAATCTTTATCGGGTGCTCAAATAGGGGAGACCCTGTTCTAGTGTCACCCACTGGTTAGTGGAAAAGGCTGCCTTGAGTCAACATCCTGGACCCCCAGTTCAGTGCGCCCTAGGTGACATGGATCCGTTTCATGGGTGCCCAAGACAGCTGGAGTAAAGACACGGGAAATTCGTGTGCTCGTGAAAGTTGGGGCTGAGGGCAGACAGATTAACCTGAGTATTTTACCTTCTCAGACTCTTTATTACCTTCCCAAAGCACCATAATTGATACTCCCACCTGCCACAATGAATGTGTGGAGCTATGTGGTGGGGGAAGGGAGTGCTGGGTTAGTAGTCTAGGTGTCAGTTCCAGCACCTTTTTTTTTTTTTAGGATTTTTATTGGGGAATTGGGGGAGGGGAACAGCATTGGGGAATCGGGGAAGGGGGGCAGACAAGTTGCTGTCCTTTTGTTCTTCAGTCTAGTTGTGGAGGACGTTGCTTCACTGGCCCATGTTGGTATTATCATTGCACTCTTCCCAGGTGAGGCAGATTGGTCGCCGGCTATTGGATGGCTGCTCACGGCAGCTCATGTTGGCTGCCGGCCACTCATGGTAGCTCACTGCAGCACACTGCAGCCCCACTGAAGCCTATGCCAACGCTCGCAGGCGACTCATGGCAGCCCAGCTCCAGGTCGAGCTGTTTTTCACCATCTTCGCTGTAGAGGGCGCACTGTCACTGACCCTCATGTGGGATCCGAACCGGGGCTCTGCTGCTCAGAGCTGGCGTCCCAAGCCAACTCCTAACCAACGCGCCACTCTGCCAGCCCTCCAGCACCTTCTTGTGATGAGTCAGGAGTTGGTAGAAAATAGCTTAGAGGGTCAGGCTAGACCCCAGTTCTTGTTGAAAACTGGAGTGGGTTCAAAAATCAGGCACTAGGAACAAGCTCATTGCCATTGTGCTGGGCAGAGAAGGTATAGCATTTCTCTCTTGAAACTGTCCAGGTAGCTACTCTGACCTCCACGCCCACCTAGAAGATGGCACTCGAGTCCTAGAGCACCTCCAAAACTCCTTCTCAGGTGAGTGGAGCGGAGATCTGAACAAGCCGTGTGGCTGGCTCTTCGTGGCTCAGGACTGGCCAGGATGAGCCTGCACTTGGCAGGGCTCAGAATCCACAAAGGACATGGTGGCGGCCTGGAAAGGCTTAGCTGGGGTGTGGTCTGAGGCCGTTGGCTACATTCTGATCTTTGCTCTTTGAATTTTTCATGCTGTCCCTGCCTCTACCAAGTAGCTGTGAAAAGGCAGTCTGTACCCTGCTTTGTCTGCTGAGGCTCAAGTTACCCTTTGAGGAAACATCCTTGTCTAGAGCAGGAGCTCTTGCTGCAAAGGCAGGACTCTTCAAACCCCGTCTGCCAAATGGAGACTATCTGTTGGAGTCGCAGAATGTTAGAAGTGAGGATGCTGAGGCCCAAATAGGGAGAGACCCTGTTCCAGCGTCACCCGCTGGTTCGTGGAAAGCCTGTCTTGAGTCAACATCTTAGACACCCATTCGGTGCAAGAGGGTGACATGGAACCGTTTCATGGGTGCCCAAGAGACATGGGAAAGTGTGTCCATGAAAGTTGGGGCTGAGGGCAGACAGCTTTATCTGAGCATCTTACCCTCTCAGACTCTTTCTTACATTCCAAGATGTGGGCTTAGGCACTGGGAGAAAGATGGCAACTTGGGAGTTCTGAGACATATGCGTGAGAGGCCCTCAGGTTTTGATGGGTGCATCTCTTTTAGAATTAATTTTTACAGATGACAGTGGGTCTGATTTGGGGTGGCATGGACGAATAACTGACCTCTGGTACTTTCTGAAAATCAGACATCACTCATGGGTGTTCTGTCAAAAGCAGTGCAGTCTTTCCGTTAATTCTGGTGATGATTTTCGTTTGCAGGAGCTCCACGGATAGGTAGCTGCTGGGATCTTTCCCCTGTTGAAGTGGTTTACAGACTAAAATAATTCAAGAACTACTGTCATTCTTTGTGCCTTGTAGGTCACTCAAATGAAAATTTAAGGACCAATGAAGCAATCCATATTTGTCAGGAAAAGAGCAGACCCCGGTGTTAAAAAGTCCTCAGGGGGATAGGTTGAACTCCGAGTGACTAGAATAGCTGACTCTGGTGTGCTTTGAATGTAGATGGCCTACATCTGCCTGCGTGGCATGTAATACACCTCCACACAGTCATGTGTCTTCTGACAGGGGAGCGCCATCCCCAAACTCACACCTACACCTGCACAGACACCCAGAACTGGGGCATGGGGTACATGCAGGCAGGTACACAGACCTTAGAGCTAAGCAGACCTGGGCCCCGCTTCCAGCCCACCAGCAGATTGTCTTTTGTTCTCTGGGTCTCGGTGGGGATCATTCTATCAACCCCTCCAGATTTTAGTAAAGATTAAACAGGATCACCTATGAAAAAAGTGTACAGCATGTAGTAGGGCCTCAACACATGCCGATTTCCTTTCTTCTTTCCTTTTCCCTCACAATCGCTGGCCACTCGAGGAAGTTCGGCTCCACCCCCTGGAAGGCCTCTCAGGTCATAGCTTTACAGTCACGTGGTCAAGACCCAGTGTGGCCACTGGAGAAGCAGCAGGAACAGGAGGCTTTCCCCGGCCCTTCCCATTCCTCATGCAGATGTACCTGCTTCTTGGCAAACAGCGGTCACATTCCTCTTTGTCCCAAAGGGCACCCGACTTCTGAGACCTCTTTAGGTGTTGGGTGTCAGGGTAATAATAGGAATAGCTTCCGTCCATTGCATTTTTACTATGTGCCAAGCATCGTGTTAAGTGCTTTATGTGCTTTCTTCCCACGAGCCTATCAATGATGCAGCAATGGACAGCATCAGGGCAAGGAAACCCAGGCCTGGAGAAACTAAGATGCTTATCTAGAGTTACAACTGAGAAGAACTGGAGTCAGGATGTAAACCCCCAACAAGCCGTCGCTCTTAATCCAGGGTCCCAGTAAAACGTACGTGGTATGCATGCACCTTTTCGTTGATGTAACATGCGTGTGTATTACAGCTGTGGTCAGTATTGGATAGGCATTGACTGTGTGCATTTAAAAATTTCAGACTCTAGCATAACTCAGACCCGTATTAGGTGATGTTTGCCCTCACCCCTGCATGTTCAAATGTGTGTTTATAAATTGTAAGTAAGTGCTACTCCAAGTGTGCTCCCAGCTGCATTGGGGGTCCTGCTAGAAATGCAAATTCTCAGGCCCCACCCCAGGCCCTCTGAACCAGACCAGGGGTGGGCCCAGGGATCCGTGTTTGAATGAGTCTCCAGGTGATTCGGAAGTGTGAGAGGCACTAGTTATGGATGTTTCTTTGAGACAGTCAGCATACAGCCTTGCAGGTAAGTGGAGAATTTAAACCCGTCTTCTGATTGGCTCCGTCCCCTGGTGAGAGGTTCGTGCATTGTGCTAAAGAGCTCACAATGTTCAGCTTTCTGAGGACCCAAGACAGGCCTGTTGTTTTGCTGAGAACTGATAAATGAAGAACGAACCATCTATTTCTTTTTTGACTGAGACGCCCTCCATATCCCTTTCATCCAGCGACAATGGCAGCAAAGCATGGCCACGCTCTGAAAGATTTAAATACTCAATTAATCAATGGAATATTCCATTAGTGGGATAATCAGTTGCCATTGCCCTGATCTATAGTTACATCTCAGCTGGGCCTCACAAATTGATTCCTGATGAAGTTCTAATTGACTGGACCATCTGATAAAGGGCCAGTTGGAGTTTATTGAAATACCTGGTGAGCAGTCCCTGGTGAGCAGTCCCTGGGGCTGGGGCCTTCCTTGGGGGAAGGCAGGGAGTGGGAAGAGGGCAGAGAAGCGCGATTTATGACCTATCTCCAGTTCTCACTGCATCTTCTCTCCAACACAATGTTTATAGGTCCCAGGCGGGGGATGAGCTCGCGGAGCTGGAGCCCTGGGACGAGACGGCCCCTCTGAGCCCATCCCCCGCTCTGGGCAGCAGGTGGCCAGAATGGGATTTGCCCAGGAGCCCTTGGTTGGGGCACTGGTTCTCATACTTGAGTGTGCTTAAGAATGCCCCAAAGAACTTCTTAGAAATGTGGGATCCAGCTCTTGGTCTCAGATATTCAGATATATTCTCCGGGCCTGGGGTAGGGCCTAGGAATATGCATTTTGGCAGATTTTTCATCGATCCTGATATCGCTGGCCTGCCTTTGAGAAATCCTGCGCTAGGAGCCGGTGGCTTCGCAGCAGACCGTCTCCAGGGCTCTGCCTCCCCGGGGAGATTTGGGTTTCTTAGGCTCTGTGTGGAGGGACAGATGTGATGTGCACGGTTAGAGGCGCCTAGCCTCTTTGTTGCCTAGCACCCCTTGCATTATTTTCTTGACTTGTTTTCAGTGATTTTAACTTTCAGATAATCTATATTTACTGGCAATAGATGAGCCTTCCCATTTCGATTACTCCAAGGTTTATATAACAAAGGATGTAATTCAAACAGTGTACTCATAATCTCACCTTTATTTGTTTCATTTATTCACTGACTGACTCTCAGCCATCTTTTCAGGATCCTTATGTGTCAGGCAGTGAGGATTTTTTTTTTTTTTTTAAAGTGAGATCAATCAAATGCAGGGTTCCCAAAAAGAGCTCATATTCCTTTGGGAGAGACAGGCAGGGAAATGAAATGGAGCGTTAGAGGTGAGTAAGGACCCTGCTAGGGGGCCGCAGGTAATTTAGTAGGTTTTGTCGTGGGAAAATATATGATACCCATTAGGGTTTTTTTGGGAAATTTGGAAATCGTTCCCAGATCTCTGTATCTATGTTTGAGGATTCTCACAGCCCAGGGAGTCCCGAGTGAAATGAAGGCCCTGACAGCTTACGATGCCCCTGGGCAGTCCACGAGCATGCGTGGGAATGGTTCTTTCTGTGGGATCTGGAGACACTCGGTGATCTTAGGGGGCTAGAGTTAGATATAAATGACCCAAAGCTCTGGGTGTCTAAAGAGGCGCTCCGACATATTCCTGTTACGTAGGAAAAAATCACTATGCGCTGGCCAGAGCCCCTATCAGATTTCAGATAGTCCCCTTTGTTCTTTTATCTTCGCTTCTTCCCCCGTTTTCCATTTTTTCTTTGCCTTTTCTCTTCCTGATTTGTCCCTCTCTCCCCGCCTTTAGTACACTGTGTTTTTGTATATATGCAGCTTTAATCTGTGTTTAGGTACAAATGTCCAATGTTCTTTCTGTGAAAATACTTTCTGGTATTTTGGATGACGTGGGGCAGGGCTTAGAGCCTCAGAATGCCTTCATCTGGCCCCGGAGCTATTGAATGTTTTAATTCCTTTAGACACAGCCCTGCCCCAAAGTGCCACAGTAGCTGTCTGGTAGACAGAACCCTGAGTGTGGTTTAACATTCTAATCCCATTCCCTTTGTCATGAGGCTCTGCTTCTGGCAGAAACCGCCAACTAGGTCACAGAATGTTCCCTGCCATGCCTTCACTCATGTACCGTGTATTACGTGGTTCCTATATGTGAAGCACCATGGGAGATGTGACTGTCATTAGGACGTGGTCCTGGCCACCAGAGACCCAGGGTCTAGGATGGCGGCCCCCGAGTGGGTGTGAATCGCACTGGTGGGCACTGGGAATCACTTAAGGGCACCGTGAGCGTGCACTAGAGCGCAGAATTGCCCGGTGGGAACGGTGTTCCCTTTCGATTCTTTTACAATCCTTATGATTATTTTAAGGTGTTAAGTCTCAGTGTGGTATCAGCTCACTTTTAACACTTCTCCAATACTTGCTAATCTCCCCTTTAAACAGAGAACAAATAGCAAACCTCACGCCCAGAGTCTAAGACAGGTTAGAGAGTCTAGCTGGGCTTAAATAATACTGTTAGCTTTTCATTGTATTTATCTTCTATTTGTGGCGAGCGTGATGGTGAATTTTAGGTGTCAACTTGACTGGGCCACAGAGTGCCCAGACGTTTGGTCAAACGTGATTCCCACTGTGTCGGTGAGGGTGTTTCTGGGTGAGGTTACCATGTGAATGTTAGACTGAGCAGCGCAGATTGTCCGTCCCTCTGTGGGTGGCCCCATCCAGTCAGTGGAGGCCTGAACAAACAGAACAAAAAGGCCGATCCTCCTTGTAAGAGGGAATTTCCTCCGGCCTGACTACATAGTGCTAAGACATTGCTTTTTTTCCTGCCTTTGGACTTGAAACATTCGCTTTTCTGGGGTCTTGAGTCTGCAGGCCTTGGGCAGGAACTACACGTCAGCTCTCCTGGTTCTCCAACCTGTCAATTGCAGATCTGGGGACTTGTCGGCCTTTGTAATTGTGTGAGTCACTTCCTTATAATAAATCTCTGTATCTATAGCTATGTCATCTCTATCTCTATCCCTGTCTCTGTCTTTGTCTCTATCTCTCTATTTCTATCTCTCTATCTCTATCTCTATCTCTGTCTCTGTCTCTATCTCTATTTCTGTCTTTCTCTATAGATTCTGTTTCCCTGGAGAACTCTGACAAATACAGCAAGTAATACTAGTATTCCATTTAAGAAGTTACAGAAGGTGTCCTTTGCAATCTATTTGTTTAAATGCAAAAGGAGTCCATTTAAGGAAAGATATTAAGTGTATGATACTAGAGGTAGGTATTGGATTTGGCAAAAGTGGTGAAAAGAATTTGGGAACTGCAGAGGCTGCGGGAGGGCTGCACAGAGCCACAGACCTGCAGGAATGAGGCGGGGTCAGGAAGCCAGGCTGACACCCTGACGGCTTGCCCTGCCCTCTGGGGATAGGGTGGGGGACACAGATGACAAGCAGGGAGGCTGGGCAGTGTCTGCAGTGTTTGGACAGTTGAGTGGCTGGTGTTAGGGTGTACTAACTGCTGTCACAATCTCAAAATCTCTGCAGCGTACCCCAATCAAAGGTCATTTCTTGTTCACTCACAGTAGTCCTCGTAAAGGGCAGTTGTGGCGGAGGGGGACTCTGCTCCAGGCCGTTCGTTGTTCAAGGGCCAGACCTCGCGCAGCATGGCTCCACAGAGCAGCTTTGCCCTAGAGCTTCTGCCATGATGCCCATGTTCTCTATCTGTGCTCTCGTGATTGGGTGCTTGAAATGTGGTGAACTGAAATGTTAATTTCTTTCACTTTAAGTAATTGAAATAATCACATGTAGCTACTGGCTGCCATATTGGGCAGTGCAGTCTAGAGCCTCATCCTATTTGCAGTCATCCAGTGAGTGAGACCCGAGGAGACTGAACAAGAAGTTTTGTGGGCCGGGCTTGGAGGTGACGTATAGGAATTCATCACTTCGTCCCACATGCCACTGGTCAGAATGCAGTCATGTGGCTGCACTGTATTCTCCAGAATGAAGGTCAGGTATGTGCCAGGAGAGAGGGGGCATGGGTTTGGTGAGAATGCAGCCAGTCTCTACCACTACATCCAGCAGAAGGGAGTGACATGGCCTGATAACCAGCATTCGGGGGGGAGGCGCTGGGCAGCGGCAGGGCGCAGTGGAGAGGCTGGGCCTCTGGCGGCAGAGTTGCAGTCCTGTGATGGAAGGTCAGTGTTGGGATTCTAGTCTCTGGGTAGAAGGAAGCCAAACTATGGAGGAGGCGGAGAACTGGGACTGTAGTTATGCCTGAGACCTGGAAAAAGCATAAACCCTGGTCTCAGGATCAAGGCAAAAGCAGACTAGAACAGAGGCAAGGAACAGAGAAGGCCTCCAGCAAGGTGGCCCCCCCTGACTGATTCCCTGCCCATGCAGGGGGGAAAGGGGGGCTCCCATCGGCCCCTTTGATTTTCCTTCCCTTTGCCGTAGCTCTGAGGTGGGGAGTGGCGGAGGGCAGGAGGCACTCAGGGGTTCTAGCAGTGGGAGGCGGCGTGGTGAGAGGTACTGTGGGGAGTCAGCTCGTTAGCTCAGAGGGAGCCAGGAAGGGAGACAGTACAACCAGCTGTGGGAGAGTCATTCATTCATTTCTTCAATCACTGATTCAACAAGCAAATGGAAGACCTGCCATGGGGCGGGCAGAGACCCGAAGACTTTGATGAAATTGTTTCAACAGTGAAACATTTGGATGCACTGAAAAACCAAATCTTTATACTCCCGGCTATTTTCTAACTAAGACATCTTCAGTCCATCTCCAAACCTTGTGCCCTGGTCAGCCCTCACCCCTAGGGTGAGTGTCAGGGATGGGTGGGAATTAGAATTAGCAAGGACTCCGGGACTTTAAACATGGACTTGGTTGAGCCAAATCAGTTACATTGCAAAGATTGTGTCAAGTTGGTGATGTGAAAATGTCCTGCTTCTGCCAGTGTCTGTGCTCGGTGTGGGCAGTTTTGTGTAGGAGGTGATACCTGAGCTGGACTTTCAAGGTGAGCGGGGATTTGACAGGTAGAGATGGAGGGGTGGACAGTCTAGGTAGAGAGTGTAGAATGAGACAATTTAGGAAGAAGGAGTGTGGGTGTGTGCACAGGGGGCGCAGAGTAGCTCAGGTGGCTGGAGGGTACGTGGGTGCCATGAAGGACACAGCTAGAAAGATATACTGGGCCAGCTTGGTCTCGAATGCCAGGCTAAAGTGATCGCCTGTATTCTGGAGGCAGTGGAGGGCCACCGAGGGGCTTTGAGCAAGGCACTGGCACGGCCAGCCTCTGGAAGTGTGCAGGGCTTGGTCCGCGGGGAGAGGTGAATGGTGTGAGATGTGATAAGAGGCTATTGCAGTAGCTGGAGAGGGGCGCGGACCAGTATGCTGGCACAGACAGTGGAGAGGGCTGTGTGCGTGTGTCTAGGGGTTAGTCATTAAAGACCCCAGTGCAGGGTTTGGTTTAACAGCTCGACAAATAGGTTCGCGTCTAACCTGCGCTTGTTCAGGCACGACTGGCTCTTGGTTATGTGGACGCGTCAAGAGAGTGAGGGCTGGTCCCATATTGCCATCTCTCTTCCAGAAGAGAAACCCGAGGAGTGCACTGCTTGCTTAGGGGAAGAGGTGGGTACTGTGGTTTTCTTCGAAACCAGCAACCTCCATCTGAGCCAGAGAGGCAGCTCCTGGGATGGAAGGTCCATGATTCGTGGGGGGATCAAGAAAGGGCGAGGATGGAAGGTGCTTCTCAGCTTGGGTGCCCAGGGGAGCCCCACACAGGCCTAAGGAGGTGAGAAGGCAGGTGGATGGGGAGCGCACTAAGCTAGAGGAGAGCCGGGTGGGAAGAGGTGAGGTCCTCCTGGCCGCCTTGATGCCTGAGATGGAAGCATGGACGCTGTAGAACTGGGTGGTTTGCATCACAGTACGGGATGCTCTGCATCTACAGAGGACTTTGGAGATTAAATCTGAGTCTGTGACAGCAACCTGACTCTTTTACCAAGGCCAGCTGGGGACTTGGGAGAGAGAGTCCCTTTGCCACCCAAGACTTGCAGTGTGGAAACCCAAAGCAGTCTCGACAGGAATAATAGGCGTTCCGTGCAGGACTAGGAAGACAGCCATTTCCTCATGGCGTGTGTGTTTCTGTAAGCCCAGAGGCCCACATTCCCGCCCTAGGTATGTGCCCAATGAGAGAGCTTTCCAAGGGGGGAGAGCCTACAAGGTACTTGGGTTAACGGGGCTGTTGTGATTCAGTTTTTCTTTTTTTCTTTTCCATTGTGGTTTGAATCCCAAATGGAAGAGGCAGGAAAGGCAGTGAGTTATCTAGGTGAAGTTTATCTCCTGCTCGTTACAGCACAGGGAGAAGCTGGCAGGGCCTCCAGCAGTGCATCTCCTTCCCCACGCGAGTGGGCTGCGAATGCGTGGGTGGGGCTGGAGCCACCCAGGCACCTACTGCTAGATTTGCAGAAAAACCCTGTTCGGACGATGAGCGAGGCCGATCATTTTACCTCCGGCTCCAGCAACGCTCCATGCCCCTCAGCCCTCGGGGATGAGCCCCGATCAGGGCGAGTTCTCAGCAGCCTCCCGAGCGCCTTCTCCAGGCTTCTGCGCCCATTCCCCGAGTGCTTGAGCAGTCAGAAATGTGGGGATCGCCGTCATCCATAAGCACGTCACGCGAATCCCAGCTCTGTACTGAGTGACCTTGATGGAGTTGGGCTGGCTCTTGGCTTTAGCGCCTGTGAACTGTGGGACTTGGAACAAATTATTTCAGTGGCAGGAACTTTATTTTCTTCCTCTGAATAATGGGAGTGACAATAGCGCCTATGGCATCGGGCGGTGGGAGGACTGACTGAAACAGTTGATGTGCAGGATCAAGGGTAACACTCTCAGGGCTCCCAGCACGTGTGCAGCACGGCTCTAAGCACTTTCCATAGTGGCCGGTTGACCAGACAGACAGACACCCAGCACTTGCTATGCACCTGTGCACCTGGCACCTGGCACCTGGGGTGGAATGGAAAACACGAAGTTGTGGTCACTGCTCCCCCGTGTTACAGTCAAGGTGGGGAAACAGGGTGACCAGACGCATAGCACGAGGAGTGCTTCAGTGAGGGGGACACAGGCCGCTGCAGGAACACATAAAGGGGGTGCATTGTCTCTGAGACACTTCTTTCAGGAAGAGAGGTTAGGAGCATGGAGTGTTTCTGGGGCTGGGGGCAGCTGCCATAGCCTATGGGGCGTGGGGTCCTGAGCATGGGGCGCTGGTCAGCAGGGCTGAAATGGGGCTGCTTTTTGAGGGGCCGTCTGAGCTGAGAGGCAGGGGTGCCTGAAATGCCAGCATCTGACCCCAGGAGCACATGTTGCAGACTCCAGCCCAGGGGGATTGCCTGCAGGTCCCAGGGGCAGGTCCCAGGGCAGAGCAGGAGGAGGGAGCCCCCTTCCCCCATAGGTGAGGGGCTGCCCCTCTCCTGCTACCCTTGGGCAGGTGTTTTGTAGAGGGCATCCCTTCCCATTAAGCTTTCCCCACAGGCCTGCATTCCTGGGCAGCTCAGCATTTGGATGGAATCCGCAGGAGATAGAGAGAGGGGGGAGGGGTGTCCAGCCCAAAGCACGCCACAGATGCCCACGGAGAGCTGGGGACGATTAGAGCAAATCATTAATTGTCATGAATATGCTGGGGCGTGACAGCCCTGGGTTTATTTTTACACCGAAGCCCAGACGTGCCTTGCGCATGTCCCTGGGTCCCCGGCTTGAGGTGACAAGGGAAAACTGGTCTCGCATATCATCTGCTAGGTTCTGCAGGACTGGACAGCAGGCCTTCAGCTTGGCTCCCTGGCCTGGCCGGAGCCATGGCTTCCAAGGGGACCCTGCCCTCCATCCCTCCTTGGCTGTTCCCCCTGCCCAAGGAGGCTTTCTGCCAATGCAGGGCCTGGCTCTCCATAGCCCATTGACTTATCCGCCAAGGTCCTAGAGGGTGAAGGGGGCCGTTCAGAGAGAAGGTGAAAGATATTACAGGGAAGGCCACCATTCAGAAGATCAGACTGCCACCAAGAAGTGCAGTGTATCAGAAAGAAAATGCTGAAGAGCGGGACTTTTACAGACGCCAACCTCTGTACGGGCAAACGGAATCCCGAGGTGCCTTTCCTTTCACATAGTTCTTTGAGAACCCAGATTTTACTCCAAAATTCATCAGGTAGCTCTTAGGAAAAGCTGATAGCTCTGACTTGCCGGAGGAAGCTGATGGTGTCGTCATGGAGACACTCATGTAAGTTACTACTGTCCTATGAGGCTAGAGGCCCCACAGGAAGTCAGTGGGGGTGGGGGTGGGGGTCCAGGAAGCCATGAGCAGTTGGCCTTTACTCTCTGTCAGCACCGAGCTAGGCCCATGGCTTCATGACACTCAGCAAAGCTAGCAGGAGTATGAGGTGCTCCACCAGTGGGGAGCAGTGGAGCTGCACTCCGAGTGGCGGCGGTCCTGGCATCGCTCCTTTTCCGATCCTCCTGCTAGCTTTCCTTCCGGGGCTGTGTCCTTTCCCCTTTGTCAGCATGTGGGAGAACTTTTTCAGGTTTGTGTGACTGCTGTAACAAATAACCACAAACTTGGTGGCCTATAACACAACACACGCCATTTTGTAGTTCCGTAGGTCAGAAGTCCAACACGGGTCTCACCGGGCTGAAATCAAGGTGTCGGCTGGGTTCCTTTCTGGGGGCTCTAGGGCTGAATCTGCTTCCCTGCCTTTTCTAGCTTCTAGAGGCCGCCCTCGCTCCTTGGCTCATGGCCGCTCCCTCCATCTTCAAAGCCAGCAACGTTGCATCTCTGTGCCTTCCTGCCGTAGTCACGTCTCCGTCTGACTGTCCTCTTCTGCGTCCCTCTTCCCCATTTAAGGTCCCCTGTGATGACACTGGGCCCACCGGGTAATCCAGGATTGTCTCTGTATTTGCAGGACAGCTGATTAAGAACCGTAATTCCATCTGCAAACTTATTTCCCCTTTGCCATGTAACAACGTGCTCACAGGTTCTGGGGATTAGGATGTGGACATCTTTGGGGGGCGGCGGGCATTATTCTGCTAACACAAAGATGGTTCGATCACCATCCTTTGGCCGCACTGCCAGCCCCTACTCCATGTACCTGTGTCTGTGTGGATGTAGAGATCCCGTCCCTGTCACTGCCGAGGCTGAAAGAGCATGCTCGTGTCCTGGAGAGAGTCCTACACAGCAGGGTGGGAGCTGATGCGCTTAGAGAGCCTTCCTGCTCTGAGGGCTGTGCTTTGGACTGAACAGCGTCTGCCCCAAGTTCCTATGTTGAAGCCTTAATCTTATTGTGGTGGTATCTGGAGACAGGGCTTTTAAAGAGGTAATTAGGGTTAAATGAGGTTGTATAGGTGGGGCTCTAATCCAACAGGACTGGTGTCCTTCTAAGAGCAGGAGGAGACACCAGGGCTGTGCATGCACAGAGGAGAGGCCACGTGAGGACACGGTGAGGTAGCTGTCTGCAAGCCAAGGAGGGGGCACTCAGGAGAAACCAGACCTGTTACCACCTTGGACTTCCAACCTCCAGGACTGTGCAAAATAAACCTCAGTTGTTTCAGCCACCCGGTCTGTGGTGACCCTAGCAACCAGAACACCTGTCTGGAACAGGGTGACATCGCCATCTCACCTGGGTCAGCACCGTGGAGAAAGTTTATCACTGGTGTGCAGCCTCCGTTGACACGTCCCTCCTTCAGTTCATATTCTTGCATCTTCCTTTACCCAAAGGCAGTTCTTTGGAACAAACATCACTTTCTCTGCCTGCATTCCTCTGGTTTTTGTTTTTTGTATTTTTCCTGGCTGCTGGAAGGTTTGTTGTGACTCATTTGAGAATACCCTTGATGAAACCAAGAACTGCAGATATCTGGAAGTCTCCTGGACATAGTTTGTAATGGAAAGAGTCAAGAGACCTTTCTGAAGGTCACTTAAAACACTCAACAGCATGACTTGACCTTGGACCTCACTGTCCTTACCTTGAAACAAAGAGGCGAGATCAGATCAGGGATGACGAAGATCAGAGCTGACCAGTAACAATCAATTCCGAGTGGCTGCCCGGAACCACAGCAGGAAGGATGCTGTGACCAGGTAGGCGTGTCTGCCAAGGGGCTCTGGACGAGAGAGAGGTAGTACGTATGTCAGGTACCCGCCATCCCAGAGTCAGATGCGTTTTAGGGCCTCTTCGAGCTCCAAGTTTCTCAAACTTTTGTTGCTCACAGGTTCGTGCAGACCCAGGGTCCGAATGTGCCCTGATATTGTGCCTGGGGTCCTCTCCCTGCCCCACCACCTTGGACCACCTGCATCCTTGCCGTCGACTACTGCCGTTGCTCTTTCCCGGGCTCTTTCCTTCCTGGCACCTTCACTAAGTCCTCGCGAGCGTCCCTCGCATTGCTGATTAAGGTATTTTCTCTGAGCCTGTTGTTTAGTAACTCGTACAGCCAGCCCTTCATCCCACAGCCCCCAGGTTCCCGCTGGGCTCCAGCTCTGATTCCATTAAGACTGGCTCTGTTGCCAGTGGCCATTAGCAGAAGATCAGCTTTTGGACTGGAAAACCGCTCAACCCCTTTGAAGTCCATCTTTACCACAATCCAATCAGGGCGGACGTAGGGGTTGGATTTTTTTTTTTAAAGAAAGAAGTGCTATGTGTATGTGTATGTGTGTTTATTTTTTTCCCCAAAGAAAGCATTTCAAATGCTCATTAGACCAAAATATCTATTTTATATGCCCTGCACTTGTTCTACCTAAGACAAAATATGTTATTTTTCTTAAGTGAAGCTACAGGCAGTTTATTAGTGGAGCTAATTAACCCACCATCAGCACTGGCTCACCTTGAATCACAACCTGCTTGCATCTTCACAGGCAGCGTGGTGGTGCCACAGCACTTATATTTATAAATATGTGCGATGCAATATGAACTGTATTTATGCGGATGGCATCAACTCCGTTAGCCACGAAACCTGACCTACCTTAAACAGATGGCGAGAGAGCCACACTGCAGGTCTGGGGCTGGAGCCCGTGGCCTCTCATCTCTGTAGCAAGAGTCTTTTTTTTATTTTTTACCTTTCAGCCTGTGAGGTAGGTGCCCTTTCCTCCTGGGTGAAGGGTTGTCTTGTGCGTTGTGTGTTGCAAGCTGGCTGTCTCCTTGTGCGTGAGTGTCAGCCTCTCTCACACCCCACTCAGTTCCTACTGGAAGGAATGAATGGAGGTGTCCTGGTAAACTTGCAGCTGTCCTGGCCAGGTGGGTTGTTTGAGGAAGGTAGACAAGTCTCTGAAGGAGCTTGAACAAAGGTTAAGTCTGGAGGAATTTCTCTAGGTGTCCAAGGAACACTGCCAGGCCAGGCGGAAGTTGTCTCATTGGTGGTCAGTGGCCCAAATTCGTTGCAAGTCTGATGGTCTGTCTGCCACAGACCCAGGAAGGCTCATGTCTTGACCTGATAGGTTTCCAGATATTGACTGGGAGTAAAGAAGCACTTGACTCATAGCTGGGCTGATGCTGGACGCCATGGTGAAGAATGCCTTAAAGCCGGAATGCAAATCTGACCTAGAGGTGCCTCGTGGGAGTGGAATCACATGGTACCTGTCTTTTCGTGACTGGTTTATTTCACAGAGCATGTCTTCAGGTTTCATCCGTGCAACGCAGCTTTGGAGCTATTCTGTGGACATACCTTCTAACTGTGCTGCTTCAGCTGTTGGCTGAAGTTTCTTGGCAAGTTTCCTTTTCTCGATGAGATTTACTCTCAAGACCACCCACGTGTCATCGACATGGCCGGGGATGGAATGCCTGGACTGGCCAGGCCAGGGCCACTTGCCCACCTGTGAAACACAGCATGGGGCCACCACACCTGTACCCCCACTCATGGGCTGAGTTTGAGGGAGGGGTTGGTCCCCGAAGGAGAAGTGGATGCTGTTACAAGAAGAGGGAGCAGAGGTGGGTCAGGCAGTGACAATAGGTACACCTGTCAAAGCCCATGTATGATGCATATGAGATGGGCAAGGAGCTCCTGGAGCTTGGCATTTCCCTGAGCTCATGCATACCCCCTTCTCTTGCCTTCCCTACCACAGCCAGTGTCTCCCCTAGTTTCTGTGCCCCGTGTTGGTCTTCCCTCTTGGCTCTGCTCTCTCTCTAGCCCAGAGGCTGGTGACCCCATTTCAGTTCATCTGGTCTCCCTTCTGGATAGGACCTTCAGTGTCTGCCTTCTGCGTCCCCTGTCACCCTAACCCAGGCCACCTGACATGGGAGGGGACTCAAGTCCGGGGCCTCAGGGAAAGTGCCCTAGTTTGGGGACACTCACCTTTGGAGACCTCAGTCTCACCTCCCTTACCGGGCTAAGACTCAGAGCCTTAACCTTTTCTCCTCCCCCTCAAGTTATTTTTTCAATTTGTCAGGTCCCTGTTCTGACATGTGGCATTGGTTGCCGGGTGGTGTTGGTTTGTTATTTTCACCCTGCTCTGTGTGCTGACACTTCCCAGAGGTGTGGGCACATTCTAAAATAATGAGCTCTCCATGGCTGAGAGAGCCTGACCCCTCTGCAGTGGTTGGAGTAGCTCTGGTCTGGGGGAGAGGCCAGTGGTTTCACTTGGGTCCAAGTGGTGGAGGGGCTGGCCTGAGCCCCCGGGGACAGAAGAGAATGCCCTGTGGGGGTGCAGAGAGGAAGGAGGGAATGGAACAGGTCTAGGTGGCCGGGCCTTAGAGATGCTGGTCCGTGTCGGCAGCAACCCCCCAGGTGAGCCTGAGGTTGCTGAGGGCATCAGGCCCCGAGGAAAGGCTCATGATATCTGAGCTCTCTAGGTGCTCTAGAAGAGCAGTGGCTGATTTTCCATGGAGGGTCTGCACAGGGAAGGAGGCGGATAGGAGCGGGGGTCCCAGGTCACGAATGCCCACAGGTGCGTCCCACCTTGCCAGTATAAAGGTACAGGGATTATTCCCTCATTCAAAGGTGGCCCAGTGTCTCTGAGGGTGGCATGTGTTCTGCCAGACCCAGTTCTTGCTGCAGTCAGGTTCCTGACCCTCAGGGGTCCCCTGTCCTGTGTCCTTGCGGGAGGCAAATGGCCTCTCTCCACGGTGGACCAGGTGCCGACCATCCCTCGCCAGGGAAGGCCTTGGGCCCTTTGACCATCCCTGCTCCCCATTCTTCCTCCCACAAGGCCTCTCTCTGTTGGCTGCTTCTGCCATGGTGATTCACTCCACTCATAGTTCAGTGGTATCTTGTTTAACATGTTACAGCTCCCAGGTTTAAGATGATGCTTCTTACAAGGGCCTGGCGTGAGCTACTCAGCTTCTATAAGCCTTAGCTTCTTTGTGAGCAAATTGCGATGACAGGACTATCTTTCTTTTAGGGCTGTTGTGTGGATTCAATAAAGCAAACAGTTATTCCCTCAACAACTACAGTTGACCCTTGAACAATGCAAGGGCGAGGGGCGCTGAACCCTGCATGGTCAAAAGTCCTCATATAACTTCTGACTCCCCCTACACTTAACTACTAACAGCCTACTGTTGGCTGGAAGCCTTACAACATACATAGTCAATTAACACATATTTTGTATGTTATACGAATAATAATAATAGTAATTCTTATAGTAAAGTAAGCTAGAGAAAAAAATGTTATCAAGAAAATCATAAGGAAGAGAAAATACATTTACAGTGTTTATTGGAAAAAAATTGCATATAAGTGGACCCATGCAGCCCAAACCCGTGTTGTTCAAGGATCAGCTGTATTACTGAGTGCCCAGCACATGCCGGGCACCGTTTTAGAACTTTGCTGCACTGAACGCAAGAGTTCTAGTGGATGTAATGCATGTGATGATGCACATAAAGGAACTTGGCAGAGCGGCAGGTCCTTGATGAAAGAAAGGGGGGCACCTTGCTCGTACCTCACAGTGGGTTTGGGAAGGGTTTCCATGGCTGTGAATGCTGTTGGAGACCCTGACGCGTGCCCACCCAGAAGTGGGGCTGGACCGGCCTTGCCGCTAGGTGTGGGACAGGGTCTGCAGTCCTGCCCCTCACTCGTGTGGAGACAGCTCTGGTTAACCAGAGGGCGGTTTCCCAGGACGCCCGGGGCCTCTTCCCACAGGCCTGTGGGGGTCTTGTTTTTCGGACCAAAGCCAGGTGAAAACCACGGTGTATCACCCATGAGCCCGTGGCTGGGCAGCCTTTTCCTTGCTCCTGCTGCTGGCTGCTCGGGGCGCAGCATGCACACACAGCCCGTCTCCCACGCCCTGGCCCACACTCCCCCAGTGTGGCCTCTGTGGGTGCAGTGCTGGCCGTGACCTCACAGCTCAGGTGCTCTCTGAGGGGGGAGCGGAAGGAAGGGGCCTCCAGATCCAGAGGGAAGGAGAGCCCGATGGACTAGCGATTGAAGATGCCATTTGGGCCCAGAGCCGTGGGGCAGGGCCGGGGGCTGCACCTCCTGTGCAGTCGGCAGGGAACACCCCGTTTCAGGCTCATACCCGCTCCTCACCTGGCTCATCTCCACCTCTGGAGGCAGAGTCCCCTCCCCTTCCTCCCAGGAAGCCAGCGGAGATGCTAAGGGGCCGAGAAGAAATGGAGCCGTGAGGAGCCAGTGGGGCAGCCTGGCAGGGAGGGCGCTTGCTCCTTTCACGTGCACCCCCAGGAGGCGAAGGGCAGCCCTCTGACCCCAGAGCACTGGCCTCCTCCCACAGCGGTCAGGCCTCTCCCCGGCCCCGGCTTATCTCCCTGCCGGGGTCAGAAATTCAATTTGCAGAGATTTCCCCTGGACAGGCCATGGCTCCCTTGCCTCCTCTCCCTGGCTACTGCTGAGTCCGGCCCCCGCCTTCCCTTCCCTGTTTCCTTTCAGATTTCACGGGTGAAATTGATTCTCCGTAAGCCTCTCACCACGATGCAGCTCAGAGCAGTGGGGCCAGTGAACATTTTCTTTAGCAAGCTGTCTCCCTCATCTGATGACTGGTGCCCACTAAACCCTCAGACCTGGTGTGTGTGTATGTGTGTGTGTGTGTGTGTGTGTGTGTGTGTGTGAGTGTGTGTGAGAGAGAGAGAGAGAGAGAGAGAGAGAGAGAGATATGAGGTAGATGGCAGGTGGGAAGGAACTGAAGGAGGGAGTGCAGCTCTCTTCACAGAGACGAATGTGATGCCCCAAAGGACAGCAGTTCTGCACGCACCCCCCAGGACTGGCAGGGTCAGGATAGAGCAGCAGGCTCTGTGGTCATCTGTGTAGACTGCCCCTGCCCCTGGAAACGGACGGAGGCAGGCAGACGAACTCTCAATCTCAGGAACACCAGGAACAGAGGTTTCTAGGGAAAACTCAGGCTCAAAAGTCCTCTCAGCTCCTCTGTGTCTCCTTCCCCCAGAGGTTGCTGACAGGTTTTCCGAAGGCCTGCGCCATTGGTGTCCTCCCATTTTCCTGGCCACGCGCGTCCTTCTTAGACCTGCAGGGCTCCACGTGCAGTTTGCTGCAGTGAGCTCCCAATAGGACCCTTTTCCTCTTCTCTTCCATCCACCTGGAGTTTCCAGAACCTGCCACATTGGTGCTCAGCCTGCTTTTATTTACTCTACCCTCCCGCCTCCCCTGGCCTTGCTGCACAGCTGATGCCTGTCTTCCTTCAAGACCCTGGTGAAGTTATGCTCTCTCCATGAAGTCTCTGTGGTCCATGCTCTCCATCCGTCAAGGCCTTTACCAGTCTGCCACCTGAGTTGTCCGGTGGACAGCATGGACTTCGGAACAGTACCATTTTACTCCATGTGTGATGCAGAGCCAGTTTTCTCGTAGTTTTTTCTGGTCTTAATTTTCTGAGCCTCAGATTACTCATCTGGAAAATGGAACTAAGAACACCTACTCCATAGAATTAGCATAAGAAATTCATGAAATAAAATGGAGAAAGATCCTGGAATAGAGACTGGCACATAGTAGAGGCTCAGCTACTGGAGGTTCCTTTCCCTTTGTGAATATGTGTCATTGCGCTAGAGAGCAGATGGACCCTATTTTAGCTCAGGGCCCCAAAGCCTAGCACAAAACTATCTCTCAGTTGTTGTGGACTGAATATTTGTGTCCCTCCCCCCAAATTCATATGCTGAAATCCTAACCTCCAATGTGATGGTATTAGAAGGTGGACCTTCGGGAGGAGATAAGGTCACAAGCGTGGAACCTTCACAAATGGGATGAGTGCCCTTATAAAAGGGATCCCTGAGAGCGTACTCGTCCCCTTCCACTATGTGAGGACACAGTGAGGAAACCGCTGTCCATGAACGGCCATCACCAGGCACTGGATCGTAGACTTTCCAGCCTACAGAATAATGAGAAATAAGTTTGTTGGTTAAGCCACCCGATCTATGGTAATTTGTTATAGCCGCCTGAAGTAAGATAGTAAGTGTTCCATAAACGTGGTACGGAGTCTTTGGTCTTGCTCCTGTCTGCAGCCCTGGGATTTTCTGCCACTGCTTTCTCTTTTCTCCACACCAACTATCCTGGACTGTCTACTGCCCATCTAGAGCAGGTTCCTCAGTTTCTCAGTCTCGGTACTATCAACATTTTGGGCCAGATAATTCTTTGTTATGGGATGGAGGCTGCCCTGTGCGTTGTGAGATGCTTGGGAGCATCTCTGGCCTCTTCTCACCGGATGTCAATGGTCCCTCCAAGTCGTGACAACCAAAATGTCTCCAGATATTGTCAGATGTCCCCTCAAGGGCACAACCACCCCAATGAAAAATCACGGCTGTAGAACTTTGTTTTCTCTCACGTTTTTATGCCTTTACGCATGCAGTTGCCTCTGCCTAGCACAGACTTCCCTTATTCACCTCTCCAACTCCTAATCACCTTTGGAAACCCAGGCCAGATGTCAGCTCCCTGAGATCTCCGACCCCCACGGAGGCCCTTCTTCTAAATCCCGCATCTCTGCGTGCTTCCCGCTGTGCTATCCCTCTTCATCCCTTATTGCAGTTGCCTGTTTTTGTGTCAGTCTTTTATGCATTGTCATTTGACCTCTTCAAAGGCAGAATCTGCAATATATTTACCTTTTTATCTTTGGAACATAACTTAGGGTCTGGAATATAGTATGTGGTCAAAAGGTATTGAGTGGATGAATGGAAGAGTGGGTGAAAGGCTTGATGGATTGATGGAGGGTAAGTTGATAGATAAATTTATAGATAAGTAGGTGGGAGTGTACTTGCATGGAGGTGAATAGGTGGATAGAAGAGTGGATGGGATTTAGGACTAAAGTAATAAATAGATGAATGAATAGGTGTGTGGTTTGATGAATGGATGGGAGGATAGGTATATGAATGGATGAATGGAGAGATGACTGGGTAGATAGATAAATGGGTGGGTGGGTAGATAGATGAATAAGTAAGTGAAGGAACAGATGGATGAATGAATAGGTGGAGGTTAAATGGATGGCTATGTGGGTGAATAGATGTATAGGTGGGTGGATGGATGGAAGGATGGATGAAATTTATGACTAAGTCGTGAGTGGATGAATGGAGAGGTGTGTGGCTTGATGAATGGATGGGAGGATAGATGAATGAGTGAATAGATAGATAGATGAGTAATTAATAGGTTGGTGGGTAGATGGATGGGTGTGTGGGTGAACGGATATATAGGTGAATGTTTAAGTGAATTAACCCAATTAAAGGATAAAAGGAGTCTGTGAATGGGTGGATGGAATGAAGGTGAATGGAAGAATCTATGAATGAGGCAATGTGAAGAGGAGAGTACATCTGCGTGTGCTTGTCTCCTCATTTGGATGATCTGGGGGAAGAACCTGAATTAATGGGGTGAGGACATCCTGAGGACCTGGAATTGTGAGGGAACCCCAAATTCCAACCTTATATTTATAGGCAATCTTTCCATATACAGTAATACCTTGGTTTGCGAGTATAATTCGTTCTGGAAACAAAGTACTCGTATTGCAAGACATCGCTCGTTTACCCAGTTAAAATGTATTAGAAATGTTTGCTCGTCTTGCGGAACACTCGCAAACCAAGTTACTTGCAATCCAAAGTCTTACTGTATCTCCTTTTGAGTTTCTTCTCATTGAATGTCCAACCGCTATGCTGTACACCTGAAACTAATCTAAAATAGTATTGAATGTCAACTATAATTAAAAAAATAGTCATGGGGATGTGTAGTACAGCATGGGGAATATAGTCAGTAATGTCCTAGTACCTATGTTCGGTGTCAGATGGGTAGTAGACTTGTCGCGGTTATCACTTTGTGAGTTATGTAAATGTCCGGTCAGTATGTTGTTCTATACACCTGAAATTAATAAAAAAAAAATCCCTCTTATGTTAGGTGAAGACAGGCAGGCTCTTTTAAGAAGTGTCCTTTTGTTCCATTTTAGAGATGGAAATTGAGCCATGGAGCAGGTCAGAACCACTGGGTGTGGAATCCAAATTTCTAACCCCCAGCTGCTACTCCTTGGAAAAGCATGCCCTGCCCTGGGGCTTAAGCCAGCCTGGCCAGGGGCTGGCAATGTTTCAGTATAGCACAGCAGAGAAGGGCCTAGAACAGCGGCTCAAAGAGCACAGTTTTCAAAGTCAGAGAGTCTGTGTGTGGTTCCTGGCTCCGTTAATATGTAGCTGTGCGATCCTGGGAAAGACGTGGACAACTCTGAGCCTCCGTCTCCTCATCTGTCAAACAGGACCAGTACTGGTTCTCACAGAATTGATGCGAGGGTGAAATAAGGTGATCTGTGTGACACACAGCACAGTGCCTGGCGTATAACACACTCTCAACAAAACAAATATTGGTTCTTTTTTTTTTTTTAAACTTATTAATTTCATTAGCATGGTGGCCATTATCATCCTTTTGTATAAAGGACCTGTGTCCCAGTGTGGAATGACAGAACTTACGGGGGACATGAGGGGTCACCTGGTCCAGCCTTTTCCACAATGCAGACCCCAGAGCATAGAGGTGAAATGACCTGTCTGCGTCCGAGCGGCTGGTGAGTGACAGAGCCGGGGGCGCCGCAGACCCTGTCAGTTCTCTTTCCACTGCCCCACGCTGCCTCCCCTGAGAGCCCAAGCTGTGGTGTCCTGGTGGGAGGAACTAGTTCCACTCAGGGTGAGTATTTCACCCCAGGTGAAGGATCTGAATGAACCACAGCTCTCCCTTCCTTCCTGCGGGGTGAGCTGTCATCTTGCTCACCCCCAGAATGTCTGTCTGGTCTCCTGAGTCCCTCAGGACTCAGAGCGAAATGAGGTAGCCAAGTGTGTGTCTCTGTGTGTGTGTGTGTGTGGGGGGCACAGGTGACATACCGAACCTGTCAGAGCCTCGATTTCCTCATCTGTAAAACGGTGACAATGATAGAGTCCTAGCACAATGCCTGGCATGGCGAAGAACCTCAGCAAATGCTAGTTCCTTTGCTTTTCTGAGAGGCTGGGGCTGGGAGCTGTGGGGTGTCAGGCCAGCGACAGTCTCATTCTGGATTCAAGGCTGAGCCCCAAGAGGAGGAGGGTGCAGGGATAGATGCGGGAAACGTCAGCTGGCAGGAACCCTGCCCTGCACCAGGGCGCCAGAGCCGATCCGGGTGCTAGAACTGCTGGCGACACTCTGCCAGCCCAGCCAGGCTCCCGTTCAGGAGCGAGGGTGTTCATCTGCCTGAATCAGCAGCGAAGACCTCAGATCCTTACGCTGGGCTCACGACCCCCAGGAACCCAGTGGGGAGGAAGCTTCCTAAATTAGAATCTGAGTGCAAGGCTGGGGTCACACCTCAGAGCAAGGGTCAAGCGGGGAGCTGCTTCATTAGGGCACAGGGCGACTCAAGACAGGCTGGTGGGGAGCGGCCACTTCTGCCTCTGTCACAGACAGCAGACTGGGGACCTGTGACCTGGAGGGCACACGTGACTCCGTTGAGGGACCCGCCTGTGGGGCCCCTGGGGCATGGAGCAGAGGCCCATTTAGCTTCTTGCAGAGGGAGAGAGGGGCAGGGTGAGGGGCCAGGCCGGGTGAGGGGACAGGCAATTAGGCTGCCTGAGCTGCCAGCAGAGGCTGCAAGGATGCGACGGGCGTCCTCCCCCTCGCTGGTGAGCGTCCTTCATTAGCTGCTGAGCTGCTGCTGTCTCCAGCACCTTGGCACAGCCTTGGCAGGCGGGGATGGCAGACAGCGTCAGGTGGCATGGGAGCTGATTAATAAAAACACAGGGACGAGGGCTGTGCTTGCTGCGCTCAGCTGGCGACTTCAGACATCCGAGGTCCCCCGCCATGGCCTGGCCCCACGCACTCTTCCTGCCCAGGACAGGGAGCGTGCTCTTGGCTGGACTCCAGTCACCTGCCCACGTCGGCTCCTTTCTGCAGCCCTTTGGCCACAGCCTGAGGCACTGGCAGGGCTCTGGACCCGCTGAGTGGTGCAGGGGTTTGAGAAAGGAAAGGGGGCCCAGAGGTTTCGCTTTCATTCCGACAAAGGATGGCTGACTGCTGGGGTTTGGCTGAGAACTGAAGATAATTTTGATTTATAGTCTATATTTTTCAGGGATATCCAGTTTCCTCTTTCTTGTACACATATGCAGATATTATTATTATTATTTATAGTTTTGGAGGGACAGTCAAGTTCAAAGGATATTAGTAAAGCCCTCTGCTCGGTGTATCCATGCTGTGACAGGCCAGATCCTGGGAAGCAGGCCTCCCACGTTCCTTTTTATCCGAGACCCTGAACCCAAAGCGTAGGGACTCTGGTTGGCTTTGTCTATGCCTGGCATTGATCACTTGAAGGGGTAAAAAGAAACCCGGCACGCTCCAAGGGCGCCTGGAATGTCCCAGCACAGGGGCGGTTGCTGCGGTTCCGGGGGAAAGTTTGGCTGGGATTCAAACTGCAGCCTTACATCTGTGGGAAGAGAGAGGGACACTCTGTGGATGGGATCTAAATGCGGGTGTGTGTCCTTCCAGCCCCTGAGGGAGGCGATCTGAGGGGCTGAGGGGCTGGGGGGGGGCTCCCGGATGCAGAGACCTGATTCTGGGCGGGGCTGGTGCATAAAGAACTGGGCGTTGGGGGCTTTGCTTGAGGTACGGAGACCCCCAGGGTGGGGACGGAGTTTAGAGCCTCTCTCTGGCTCATTCTCTTCATTTTATACACTGGGAAAATGGACACTAGTATGGAGAAGAACCGAGTGACAATCTGGCAGAGCCCAATGCAGAGAAGTCTTATGTTGAGGCCGAGGCCTTCAGAGGCGCTGGGGACCCCTGAAAACGGAGGGCAAAATTAGAACGAACGTATGCGTTTTCCTGGGGAGCTTTCTACGCATTCGCCAGGTGCTTGCCGCCAGAACTGGTCGGCACCGCAGACCTAACGGTGGACAGATCTAACAGGGAGCAGGGACCGGAGGTGTTTTGTGGCTACGAGCCCAGAGATGGGGTGGCAGCCAGGGAAGGGAAAGTGGGCTCGAAAGGCAGCCCCCATCTAAGCGCGCTCCACCCTCCATTGTCCCCACCCCCAGTCCCACCCCCTGAAGACATGCAGGGCCCAGCTGATGAGATGTGTTTGCGGCCAGACCAGAGCCCTTTTGTTAAGCAAACACAGCAGCCTCCATTTAGCAGAAATAGCTCTGGAGCAAAGAGAGTGAGTGTGTCCACAAACCCATTTGCCGTTTAGGTGTCAGAAATAAATTTTACCACTGGAGTCTGTAGCATCTGATTAGTGAATTATTCAGTTGGGATATTGCGTTCCCTCTGACCTCATTAGTAACCCTGAGGTGAGAGGGATGCATTAGAGTAACCACCAGGCTGTCATGGGGAGCAGAGTGGGGGCATTAAAGTGGATTAAAGTGCTTTACCAAGAACTACAGCACAACTCATAAAAACAGCGCATTGTTAAACCAGGCTCAGCAAATAAACAGGCGGGTAGACGCCACACCACGGGGTGGGGGGAGGGGAGGGCCACAGGGCAGGGGGAGGGGGAGAGGCACAGAGCTCTATCAGCAGTTGTGCCTGCCTGGTTGGGGGCCCTGGGGCCCCGAGCCTAGGGAGGGGGTGCTCTCCCAGCCCGACTCAGTTGATTTTTGTGTGAACCCCTTTCCCAAAGCACCTGACGCCTTCCACGGTCATCCTTTTAGCCCTCCTTTGCCAGTGGGTCTCACAGTGCCGGAGAGTGAATACATTTAGAGTAAACAAGACCTTATTGAACATCTACTATGTTCTGGCCTCTGGGATTTTAGTCAAATCTCCTGCTTCCACCGGCCAATATAAACAGTCAGCTGGTGGCGCTGGCCGGCTGCGCCAATCTCTCGGTACTCTCAGTGCCCCAGGTTTCCTGTGTACCCCCAACATGGAGAGAAGACACCCCCGTGTCTGGAAGGGGTGCTAGGAGGATCTGGCTGGTCCACACATCAAAGGGGGCACTGGGTCAGGAGGTGGATGGGCCTTCTGTTTCCTTCCTCCCGAGAAGTTCAAATCCTCTTTGTGAGATCGTTGGGGCTTTGTGTGTTCCAATCCCTACCCTCGACCCTTAAACCAGGCCTACCTGACCAGGCCTTTGGACCTGGCACCCTACAGAACAAATGGAGGACGGAGGGGGAGCGTTGGAGTGACAGCCCCGTTTCTGCTTATCCACAACAAGGGCTCTTCAGATCTCCCTCTGGCCCTTCGTTTGGGGGAAATGGAACCTGTTGCATAACCCTTCACACACGGGAGCACTGCCTCCCTCCGACGAGGGACTCATAAGCCACGGATGAATTAGATAAGCAGGATCTGATTCTGAAAGCGGATCTCTAAACAGTTGTTACCAAGACAGACGACGAGGCCGGCAGCTCATCTCTGTTCATCACGGAACATGGCTCACCGAGGTGAAAGTGTGGAGATCTCCTCCTTGCCAAGAACCAAGACACGAAAGAGGAAAGGCAAGGAGGTGGACGGCTGCAGTGTTCCAGGCCTGGATTTACCTACAGAGACCAAGATGGGGCTGCCGAGGGCACATCCTCCCTCCTTTGCTTGGGGCTGGGGCTCCTGGCTGGAGTTCAGGGCTGTCCCAGGAGACCCCAAGCCCCAGCTAGTGACCGGCGTGTTTGCTATTGTTTGTTCAGCAGCAGTCGCAAATGGATGCTAAAAGGCTTTGTGGTTCATTGATGGTCGTGCTCCCCTCCAGCCCATTCTTCATCCATTTCTTAGGTGAGCCACAAACCCTATGTTGGCAGCCCCCACTGTCGTTCGCGCTGGGCGCTGGGTCCTAAACCCTGCCTGCTGGCATCCCTCCTCCCTACCCACAATCCCGAGAGCTGGAGCGTTCGCCCCGGCCGCGTTTCGGAGCCCCTGGCGAGGCTAGGGGTCCTGCTGGCGTGCTCCTCAGATCCTCCCCTCCTGTCTGAGCGCATGGTAACTGGGCAGGGCAGGTCCACATGGGGGGCTCGTAAGGTCCAGCAGAGGAAGTAGGTCACTCAGGACCCCCACGAGGCACTTCATCACACAAGGAAAGAGGCCAGAGAGTGGGGCTGCTGGGAGCTCCATTACCATTTCTCTTTGGACTCGGGGTCCAGTTGCTGATCCCGCTGCACAAATCATGAATGGGATGACTAGGTGCAATGACTGTGATGGCAGGAGCGCCTTTCTACGTGCAGAGACTGTCCCCCATAATTGGGGATGAAGGTAACGGAAGCGGAAAAGGATTTCTCCGGCTTGAGGATACCTTGAGATGTTAACCTGTGCATCTGCTCCAACACGAATGAACCTTGAAACATGATGCTCGGTGAAAGAGGCCAGACACAAAAGGCCGCGTGTTGTATGATTTCATTTATATGAGACGTCCAGAATGAGCAACTCTATAGAGACAGAAAGACGAGTGGTTGCCAGGCACTGGGAGGCCTGGGTGGACTGGGGGATGACAGCTAAGGGACGGGGGTTCTTTTTGGAGCAATGAAATCTTCCAGAATTGACTGCAGTGATGATGATAGCACAACTCTGTCACTAAAAGCCACTGCATTGTGTGGTTTAAATGGCTGACTTGTATGCTGCGTGAATTACTTCTCAATAAAGCTGTTAAAAATAATCTATGCACTTTTTTTTTTTTTTTGCCCTCCCGGGGGATGTTTTTCCCTTTCCTTTCTCCCATTGAAGTACGTCCCTGGCTTTGTGCGTCTTCCCCTAGGGGAGAGATGGTGGGAAACGTGAAAAGCCTGCGCGCCTCATAGGTTTTTGTGCTTCAAAGGCCTAAACCATTAGGCAGAGTTCGATGAGTTACGGAGGAGGTGAGAGGAAGAAGGACAGAGATGCTTGGGCAGAAACAGAGTGTCATGGAGAAGCAAAGAAGAAAGCTAGACGCTCCCCACTGGACTGGACAGAGCTCCCCGGGCAGGAGAGAGGAGTAGGGAGGGTGCCAGTTCCAGATGCGGGGAGGGGGGAACTCATTCCTGTTCCCTGGCAGTGTCCCCAGGAGGGAGGCACGGCCCCAGACAGGCGTGTCTGCTTAGTGATGCATTTGGTGGCCGGTCCATTTGTCTCTGCTCCACGATGCCTGGGGAGAGTCCGAGGCTGGGGGTGACATGGCGTAGAGGCTGGAATCTTTTGGAAGCTTGTTCACTCATGTGTCTAGTAGTGGCTGCTGGCTGTGGGAGGGGATCTCAGCTGGAACCCCCCCACCCCCATGTCTCCTTTTGTGGCTACTTGGGCTTCCTCACAGCATAGTCGCTTAGGCTCTAAGAACAAACATTCAAAGAGAGCCAGACAGACCTGAACCTCCCTGTAGGGTCACATAATGCCACTTCTGCCATAGCCACGAGAGCGCCACCTCTTGATAGGAAGAGTTTCAAAGTCATATTGTCAACAGAGTACGTGGGATGGAAGATACTGGTGTGGTCATCGTTAGACAATACACCCTGCCCAATGGGACTACGTGCAGCCTTGAAAATGGGTCCTTGTCTCAAGTACCATGCAGAAGCGGTGAGCCATCAGACCCAAATGGGCACGCACAGAGTGACAGCGGTGGTAATCTGAGTGGACAGGTGGCTGACAGCAGCCCTCACACTGCATATGTCCCCATCTTGGCACAGCCAGGACCCAGAAACCCAGACCAAATGCTGAGGAGTAGGGTGGTCTTCCAGCCAGGAGGAAGGGGGCTCAAGACTGGAAATGAATGCAGAGTGCTAGAATTACGGTCTGCCAATGTCTTGCACACTTGGAGTTGGTAGCATGAGCTTTGTTTGCACTTGCTCTGCATTCATCCATCTCTATAAAGAGGTGACCAAGGATAAGGGACAGGTGCCCAAACTGGCAGGTATGCTAAGGGCTACACCGGTCTTTCAGCCTCCCCAGGTCTCCGTTTCCCCCGGCGTGGTGAGATTACGTCCGTGATGTGTGAGGCCTAACATACGGTGTGCTCTCTAGCTCCGTGTCCTCAACATAGTGACGCTTGACATACACGAGCCATCGTCGTCATTCTTGAAGCCCAGGGGCCAAGGGTTAGGTCCCAAGCTGGGAAGTGGCCCCACTTGAGTCCAAAAGAGTCGTATTCCTTCCCCCAGATCCTCGGAAGGTCACCAGTCTCTTTCCTGTAACATGAAAGCAACCTGCCTATTGTTAGGTCAGTGGTTCCCAATGAGGGGTGGTTTTGCCCCCCAGGGGACATTTGACAATGTCTGGAGACAATTTCCATTGTCACAACACTGAGGGGATGCTACTGGCATCTTGTGAATAGAGCCCAGGGACGCTGCTATACATCCTTCAATGCATGGTCAGCCCCCACATCCAAGAATGATCCGGCCCAAAATGTCAGTAGGGCTGGGTGCAAAACACTGGCCTAGGGGCCCCAATAAGAAATAGATCTTTAACGGAAATCTGCGAACCGTTGTCCACTTTCACACTCCCTATCAGAACGATAGCTCTGTCCTCACCTCAAGGTAGTGACGATCTTTTCACTCTTTTCCCGGAGGAAGACCAGCCAGACGGAGCTCCTTAGAAGCAGTACATTTGAGTCGGCAGGTGATTTCTTTTTGCCTTTTGCAATCCTTCTTAACACTGGATATAATTTTTTTATTTTTAAGGCATCATAAAACCTGCTTTCCTTATAGACCAAAGATGTCATCCAAGGTCACAGTGAGTTTTATAAACTGGAAACATATGCCTGCTTGACAGGGAAAAGGATGGTGGGACCAGGGTCCAGGTGACTTAACTCGGGGTTTGGAGTAATGAGTGTGGAGAAACTGGAAAGAAAGATCCGGAACGAGTCGTTGATTCTGGTTTTGGGGAAGGAGTGGTCAGAGGAGGCTTAAAGACGGAGCGTGTGGGTGGACATAGGCTCTGGGGAAGGAGAGGGGCCGGTCAGGGCTGTTCTTCGGCCGTGTGTGGACGGGGAGGCCAGTCCTAGGACCTGTGGGGACCAGAGGCGGAGAGGCGGGTGGCTGTGTGAAGCTCAGGGTAGACCTAGAACTTGAGAATGGACTTGACTTCCTAAGAGATCAGCGAAGGATCTGAGACGGAGAGAGAAAGATGAAGGAGAAGGAAGGATGTGAGAGGGGAGGGGTGGACAGCACTGCCTGCCAGTGAGGGAGCTGGAGGGATGAAGTGGGTGAGTGGGGACCTGCGTGAGCCTGTGCACATTCCAGGTCTCGGCGCGTCTAGCCAAGTAGCTTTGTGTCTCTGGCTGACTGGCAGGGGGTGGTCTTAATGGTAGGACCTCTGCAGAAAGGGAGCCAGGGGAAGCACAGGGGGAGAGCAGAGGCTGGGAGGTCGGGGTCAGGACATTTGGGAGGGAGCCCCGAGGCCCTTGCAGTCTGGCGCAGTCAGGGGTGCCGCCCGGGAGCCTCCTGTCCCCTAAGCCGATGGCTTTGTGCGCAAGGATGGAGCCGTGTTTCTGTGTGACAAAGACACATGGCAGAACCCGCAGGAGCTCCACTCCCCGCGCTTGGAGAGCTGTTATCAGAAGCCCCTGTCTGTCCCTGGGAGAAGACTGGCAGAGGGAACCTGCTTGCAGGGGAGAGGGGGCGCGGGGCACGGAGGGAGGCTGCGCCCCTCCTGGGTACTTGCTATTTCGGACCCACCGAAAGTCTGTTCCTCCTGGGTCTCCACTCAAATGCTGGTGACGAGGCTCCTCACAGCCATCTCTTTATTTAACCCCTTTTGCTGGGCCATCTGTTCAGAGCGCTGATGTCTGTTCCTCCTCGGAGCAGGAATGACATTATTCAGGCCCCTTGCCTGGCACAGAATCTGTCCTTCACGGCTGCCCCTGCCCCACGCAACAACCCAGCCACTTGCTCACGTCCCGAGTGACATGGATACTGGCAGGCCCGTGGGCGAGTGGATCACAGTTGAGCAAAAAATACTGGAATCCTGGCTCCCTCCTCTTCGTCCCTTCGGAGTGTAGCTTATGCCTCGCCTCCATCGACTCCCCCAGGCTGGCTTTAAAAAGTGTCCCTCTGCCGTGTTCCGGTGATGCCGCGTGTCCCCATCACAGTCAGCGGGGAGCTGGGCTGCACCCGACATTTCACATCATACCCTGATCCTTGTGGAGACTCTTTGGGGAGCCTGTCTTCCCCCCAGGGGTTCTCCAGGCTCCCAGAAAGCCTCACCCTCCCCTCTCTTTCTTTCTAGCCCTTACCTATCCCCATTGATATTCCTTCCAGGATAGACTTTCTAGAGCAATACTGTGCAACAGGACTTTCTGCTGTGATGGACATGCATATCCACACTGTCCAATACGGCAGCCACTCGCCACATGTGGCCTCTGAACCCCAGAAAGGTGGCCAGTGGGACCAAGCAGCTGTATTTTTACATGAAATTGGAATTGACGTCAATGTAAACTTACATAGCCCCAGAGCAGCAGCAGCTGTACCTGGGAACTTGTTAGAAAGGCAGACTCTCCGGCCTCGCCCCACACCAGCTGGGTCAGCATTTCTGGGGTGGGGTCCAACCACCCCCCTCACCCCCCGTGGTTTGATGCACAGTGAGTCTGAGAAGCACTAATCTAACGCCCATTCCTGGCAGGCCCCAGCCCACCTCTGAATGGCTGCCACCCCGTCACCGGGACCTTTGCAGAGCCAGAGCTCCAGAAGATGGCCCCGACCCACCTGTGGCCCCCGCACAGGGTTTGCTGTCCACACCTCAGGCACAGAAGGTGCAACAGGCCTCGGCTGGTGCTTCTCACACACCCCCGCAGCAGGCATCGGGCTGTGGGAAGGTCTCAATCATGGACGCCGCAGAGAGGGGTGCTGGCTTTTTCCGTTCGCTCGCTGAGTGCCTTCCCCGTGGGTGAGGTGCGCAGTCATCACCCACCCGGGAACAGTCTTCCCCGTGAGAACAGGCCTCGCCCAACCTTCCCTGCCTCGCCCACAGGAGGCTGCGAGCTGGCTGGGGGAGGCTGTGAGCCAGGCCTGAGAACTCCAGGCAAGGGACCGCGGGGCGCTCAGCGACAAAGCCTTGGCTCCTTTTCTTTTCCTAGCCAGTATTTATTGAGCTTATCTCCCAGGTACCGTGCTACGTGGGTGGGAGTGCTTACCCTTTACAGCAGCCCTGTGGCTTGGTGTTGTTACCCGGTTCTTAGACGAGAAGCCCAAGGCTCAGAGCGGTTACGTGGCCGGCCCAGCGTCGGCGGCTGGTCTGTCTGAGTCCAGAGCCCGGCTTTTGCGCGCAGTCCCGTACACCCCTCCCCAGACAGCAGGCGGGTGTGGGCTCCACTGTGGAGCCCCAGGGAGAATGTGGACCAGCACGTTCTGCTCGTGCCCAGGCGTCTGCTCGTGCCCAGGAGGCTGTCTGCTGAGCAGAAACCCCTGAGCCGGTGATTGAAAACGGAAGGATGCTTAATTGCAGTTTAGTCTTGCGTAGGGAACCTTATGTGCGGTTCATTTCATACCAGGTCGCGTTGAATCCCTCACCCCTGCTCCCTTTTCTCTGCTCCCGGCTAGGAATACCTGGAGCTGGGCAGTAAGTAGGGTGCTTCCGACTCTGGCTGTGGGAGCAGCGTCGGGCGAGGGCCGGCCCGCCTGAAGTTACAGGCTGGGGGCCCAGAGCATCTGCGTCCAAGAGGAGGACATTGTCTGGCGTGGGTCACCTTTTGGTTCCTGGCCTGCAGTGGCTGGAATGTGACCCCTTTCTGGGGTCTCAGTATCCCCAGGACAGCTCAGTCTTTTCCTCTCCAGGACGACTCCACATTACCTTCTAGCACCTTCCATGTCTCTGATGCCCGGTTCCAGCCCCCCTTCACCGTCCTGCTCTCTCTTTTTTCCGCTTTCCCAGCTCCTATTCTGCAATGGCCTCTGTCTCATCCCCCTCAGGCTTTCGGTACAGACTGTCCCTGGGTCTGAGGGCACCAGCCGGCTCTGTGGTTTCCTGTTTCCTTCTTTCTGAGCGTCCTTGTCACCTTCAACGTTTGCCTTCTGCCCTTGGATGGAGGATGGGGTCCAGAGGATGATCAGTGTGTGAAGGGGTGTGACAGCCGGGCCTGGAGTGATTTCCGGAGGCCTGGGGGAGAGGCGGCGGCTCAGCCTTCGCTTTTCCCCTGGTGGCCAGTAGGTGGTGCTAGATGCCAACCATGGCCCTGCTGGGGCCTCGGAGGAGAAAACCCGCAGCCGGCTTGCAAGAAGGGCTCTGCCTGCCAGCCAGGACACAGGGAGAGCGAGGGGAGTGCAGTTGTCCTCTCACTAAGCCCTGTGGCCCTTACAGGCTGGCCTCCCCTCCAGGAATTGGGAGTGACTTGAAAAGAGCGCCTGCCCCACCTTTTCCACCCCAAGGGGATGAGATCAACTGGGACACAGGAACTTGCCTCCATGTCTGCTTACCTGTCACCTCCTCAAAGCAGGGGTAGGCTTCTCCGCTGTGGGTGCTCATAGCCAGCTGTACTTGACCCCATTGGGGGTACTTCACACATGGCAAAAATGAGTTGTTTCCACGCCCCCTTCCTCAGGAGACTGTCGGCTCCTGGAGGTCACTTTCTAATCCCGTCCATGTCCCTTCTCCCCAGCGCCTGCCCAGGGCGGCACACAGCACACGCTCAGTACCTGAGTGCCCGGCCGAGGGACGGAGACTGTGTTGCCTGTCCCCATGGAGACCTTTAAGAACACAGGTTGTCCCTCTGCTTCGGGTGTGGGGACTGGCCCAGTGGATGGACAGTGGGAAGGACGCCTTGAAGTCCCCCGGAAGCCACCGCCTAGCTCAGAACTCACGTGTCTGTCGAATATGCTTCATTTTCCTTCTGCTGATGAGCATGTATCGCATGACTACAAATGTCAGGTCCGTCTCTAAGAAAAGAAACCTCCCCAGCCACAAGGAGAGGGGTGACGCGTAGCCTGGGCAGTGGGGTGCTGGCACTTTGGTCTTAGCGCCCCGGTCCCCAGAGCTTGGGGAAATGCTGGACTTTGGGGGCTGGCCAGTCAAAGTGGACAGGGAGGCCTTCGCTGGGAGCTCCGCTGGACAGGAGCTGGGCCGGCGCGCTCACTGTGCCCAGCAGTCTGTGGAGGGAGGGGATAATGTCCAGCCAGGGACGTGAACAGGCATTGAAGTCACCTGGGTGGGCAGCAGCTCCTCAGACCAAAGTGATTTTTCTCCAACTTTGCAGAGTGTGCAGTGTGTTATTGAAGGCTTGTGAAGTAGGCCAAACGAAGTCGTAGCTGAGGTGGAATAGGCAAGGGGCAGGCGATTTTCTGGGTCTCCAAAGGGGGGGATGAGTCAGCGAGGTGTGGGGTAGGCAGCAGGGGCGAAAGGAAAGCCGGCCGGATGCAGGAGGCGTGCTTTCAGCGTTCCTCACGTGAAGACCTTAGTAGGGCTTCTAATCCACGAGAGTCAGTGGGGGACCTAGGAGAGGAGTGAAAATGACTTCGTGTGGGGGGACCGTTCAGCGTGAACATCGGAGCTCCCGCCTGCTCTGGCCGACTACTCTTGGAATGTTCCACTGAGTTCCAGGGAACTTTATATGTGGTTCATTTCGTACCAGCTCACGTCGAATCCCTCGCCTCTGTCCCTTCTCCCTTTGTCACCTTCCAATCTTTATTGCAATCTCCCGACGAAGAGCTAGAGCTGTCCTTTTAAAGACACGATGTGCTGACACAGATGCCAAGGGGAGCAAGCAGGGGGAGAGACTCGAAACCCGCTGACGTGAGAAACCACTGAAGGAACTCAAGTTCTCTGTCTCGGGAGCTCGAGGCTGCGAATACGCGAGTCTGCTTGTGTTGAGATGGCCGATTGAGTGGACATGGCACAGGCCCCTGGGGGGGGGAACGGGGTGAGCTCCCCGGAGGTCTGCAAGTCAGGATGGGGTTGCATTGGAAGCCCTTGTGTTTCCTTATGGGCCTCAGAGACTAAAAGCAAGTCTCTCCCGACCCCTCTGCACCCTGGGGCTTTCTTGGGGGCCACTTGGCTGTAGCCTGAAGCAGCCGTAAGGGTCAGTGGCCTCATAGTGCCACCTCTCTCGCTGGCCCTGTGACAAGGGCCAGCCGCAGAGCTCACAGGCTCATGGGTCCCAGAGGAAGGATGGCTGTGATATGCAGGCTTCTGCTAGTCCCTCCTGCTCCCTTCCCAGCAAGGGCCCAGGTTCAAATCCTAGCTCTGTGATGGTGGGCAGGTCAGGCGGCTTCTCTGAGCCTCAGCACGAGTGCTTGCTGGTGGGGCAGGCACCCTCACATGGGCTGGCCCTCGGAGCCCCCCTCTCCACCGCTCACGCTGTAATGTGAGGCACCTCCAAGCAGACGCTGTGGGGTTCTGGCCCAGCCACATCTGCTGGGCTGGGGTGACCCATGTGCCTGGTTTACCCTAGAAGGAGGGGTTCCTGGGATGCGGGACTTTCAGTACTAAAACCTGGAAAGTCCTGGGCAGAGCAGGACAAGTTGGCACCTTAGCTGGAGTCCCCATCCACCCCCCTCTTCCCTGCCTTCTGTCGGCCCTCAGCCAATGATTCGCAGAAGGACGGCTGGGGCAGACTTTGAGGACGGATGCCCTGTCCCTGTGTTCAGCACTGCGTGACATCCCCCCAAAGCTAGGAGCTGAGAGTAGCATCTCCCGTGGTGTGGGTTTGCCTTTCCCTTCTCACTTTTCCCCTGAAATGTCTCATGAATCTTGAAATGACCCTGGCCTTTCCCCTCCGTTCATCCCGCATCGGGAACCGGTGCCCTGGGCTGTCCGCTGCTGGAAGGAGGAGGACCTTGCCGGGGACACCAGCCTGCGCTCTTCCAGGATGGGGAAAAGCTGACGTTGGGCTCAGTGCATGACTTGCCATGGAGCAGGGACGTCCCTGTGGGTGCAGATATTTTGACTTCCTTTCAAGTTGTTCGAAGGCCCTGTGGGAACACGAGGCCGGGTTCCCAATAAGCATGGGATCCCACATCACTGAGACCCCTTCCGTAGAAGCACCGACACCAGCTTCACACAGAGTTAGACAGTGGACTCAGCCCCACCTGCCTTGAACTTGAAGCTCTGTCCAAAGACCGTTGCTCAGTCTGCAAGTCGTCCCCGACACCCAAAGAAAGATTCCGCTGGGACGGAGGGTGGGGGAAGAAAAGACGAAGACACACGATTTTCTGGCTTAATGTTCTAGTTTAATTCAAAGTATATTAGAGCAACACAGGTGCTGGGCCCTGTGCGATGAACTAGCCCTGGTTCTAAGGAACCTGGCGTCCTGGGAGGATGGCAGAAGTCGGCACGGCCACCACTGAGCCATGGCCAGCTCCGGTCCAGGCTGTGATAGATGCTGGGCTGGCACGCTCTGAACACACAGGGCCGCAAAGGTTGGTAGGAGACATTGGGGAGGCTTGTTACGGAGGTAGGATGCCCAGGGCCTTGAAAGCTAGGCGGGGCTTTGACGGGCACAGGCTGCGGGAACATAAGGAATGAAAGTGCAGAGATGGGCATGGGGAGGGCCCGGCGAGGCACTCAGTCAGCTGGAGCCCAGGCGCTGGGGACCAGGGCAGCCCAATGGCCCAGGAGGCTGAAAAGGAAGGCGAGGCCAGATCCTGGAAAGTGTTGGATGCTGGGCAGAGGAGCCTGGAATGGGGTCCTGTAGGTAGCGGGGATCCACGGAAGGGTTTAAGGCAGGAGAGAGCCAGAAACCCAGCCATCTTTTGACAAAATGTCCGTCACCTGCCTGCGACGTCCATCTCTTGCTGTCTTTTCCTTTTTATTCGCTCCTGGGAGCTGGACCAGCCTTTCCTGCACAGAGCATGTAGAGGAGGGAGGCCTCGGCCATTGGCCCCACTCCACGCCCACGCCTGGAGTTGTCCTGTCTGCTCTTTTTGAGGTCTGCAGACCCAAGTTTGCTCCTGGCCCTCTCACTGTGTGCCTTCAGACTTAACCTCTCTGAGGGTCCGGTTCTTTACCTGCAAAAGACAGGTAACGAGAGAGCTCACCGGGGGGCTAGGAGTCCGCGGGCACCAGCACGGATGGGCTTCTGCGCAGTGATGGCTTCTTCCCCTGCCCGGTCAGGTTGGCCGGTGGCCCTTCAGGGAGGCCGGTCACTTTGGCTGGGGAGCCCGTGGGCAGCTCCCGTGGCCGTGGGGCTCCTGCCGAGCACCCCAGGATGCTGCCGGCCTTATAAGCTGCCTCCCTGCCTCCCGTGTGGGATACCATGAGCATGCATCAGGAGCTGTCAGCGTTCATTTCCATCCTTGGGTGGACGGCGCCCTGACCTAGCAAGGCTCCAGGCCTGCGTGTGGAGAGCCGGCTCCCTAAAGCCGGGTAGGATGATGGGCCGGGGCCGGGGGTCAGTTTAGGCGCCAGTGGGGCCACAGAGCTGCACGAGAAGGAGCCGGCATGTGCTGTGACTCCCTAGTGTGTCTGTCCCCTGGCCTATCTCTCTGGCCTCAGGTCTGGGTCAGAAGCCAGGAGTATCAGACCGGTGGAGACTAGAAGCTTCTCCCAGAATGCTAGGCTGCCAGGGTGAGATTTAGGCTTGCCAGGGGCTGTCTGCACAGAGACCCCCCGCCCCCAGGGGCAGCTGCCCGCTTCCTCTTCTCCTTCGAGGGGATTCGTGGCACCAGAAGCAAGGCTGGCTCTAAGAGAGTCAGCTAAGATAATTCCGCTTGTGAGTGGTACCACAGAACCTCGGGACTTGGGCTAGAGAGCCCCCAACTCCCGCCAGCACCCAGCTAGCCGGGGTGTGCCAGGTGGGAGGCGTTTCTGAAACCTCCCAGTTTCAATCTGCCCATTTGACAGAAAAGGAAAAGGAGAACCAGGCAGCACCCGACTTGCTTCCCAGGGTCTTACCAGCCGCTGCCAAAGGAGCTCACATTACATAGAGCTGGCACCCAGCAAACAGAGGAAATGAGGAGTAAAAACAAGTGAGTGAACAGCTCTTCCCACTCAGAACGAGCCCCTCTCTCGAATGCTCCTGCTGTTTGCTAAGTGGCACAGGTGGCAGTCCGCTGTTCTCCTTAGCTGGGCTGGCAGACCAGGAGCCCTGTGAGACCAGAGTCCAAGCCTGACCTTTCCCCGATCTTGCCCAGCACGTGGCATTGCCCGTAGTAGCCTCTGAGACGCTCCCGGACTCTTCTGCATTTTCACTGGGTCCCTCAGAAGCGAGGGATACTGGAAGTGAGAGGATATTCCCATTCGGTCCCGCTGCAGCCCAGGAGTCAGCTGGAGAGAAACGGAAGGCCGTTCTGCCCACTGGCCCCTGCACAGAGTCAGCAAATTGGCCATCCTTAGGAAAGGTCAGCTGACTCAGCCCCCTGCAAGAAACGGGCTTGGTATTTTTAGAAGCTTTTCAAGCTTGTGCTCCTGAGCTCAGCAGGAGGCACTCATACCCTTTGCCCATTCAACTCCACCCCAGTCCAGACCCAGCTCAGCCCAACTCAGCCCAGCCAAGCCCCAGGTCAGCCCCAGCCCAGCTCAGCCCCAGTTCATCCCAGCTCAGCCCCAGTTCATCCCAGCTCAGCCGCAGCTCATCCCCAGCCCAGCCCAGCCCAGCCCAGCGCAGCTAAGCCCAGCCTCACTCTCTCATCGCTCAGGCAATGCAGGTGGTTGCCTCTAAGCAGAAGCAGATACAATCAGCTTCTAGTAAAGCCTGACCTCTTTGGACTGTATAATATGAGCTTGAGATCCCATCCACTTCACCGCCCAAAGTCTATCATGTGGCCCTGAAAAAGTCATGCCCCCACATTATTCCCATCTGTGCAATGGAGAGGTCACCATATTTACCTGCAAATCCATTTCGCAAAGGAGGCAGGGTAAATAGGAATCCAGTAAACACCCCAAATTGCTGCACTCTGCTGAATTCTGGGAGATCGTCGCAAGGCCTGAGTGAGTCTGTGGTGGGGAATTCTGGGGAATTTTGTGTTCCTTGGAGAAAGATGCTTAGAGAGATGATGTCATAAAAATCTGTCAAAAAATGCTGCTAGGCTAAAATGGTACCTTTCCATTTGGGAAGGGAGGTATGTGGTCCAGGAGGGGCCAGCTGAGCTGGGGACATGAGGTTCTGAGAGCTCTTCCAGGATATTTTGTCATCGTCGTTGCTTTGCTTTTGTTTTTGTGTTGTTTGGGATGACAGCATGGATGCCTTAGAAGTGTTTGGCTCTGGTCCTAACTAGCTGTGTGGCCTTGGGGACATAACTTAGTCATCTTGGGCCTAATTTTTCTACCCATAAAATGGCAGGGATAAGGGAGGTGGGGTTTGGACTAAATGTGTGCTTTTTTTAAAGTGGTGAGTTTCCACGGAGGGTTTTGTGTCAAAACACCAGGGTCTGTGAGGGCACAGGGATCATAAACGTAGCACGCGCCTTCCAGGAGCACCTATTGTGCTCCACCGAGAGGTTTGAAAACGTCAGTTTTATATACCAAAACACATGCGGACATATTATGCAGTAGAATGACACGCTCACATAAATTTTAAAAATAAAATGTGAGACTTGAAGGAAGTTTCATGCTGCTGCAGCCCTCGCCCCGTCTCCCCCTTTTCCTCCCCCACCCATGGGTGGGGGGGTTCACGCCCCTCTCTGCTGGGGGCTCTGGTTGGAGAAGCATGAATGAGAAGAATAACAGTGAACTGGTTAATCTCCTAAGATGTTTTCAAATGCTAGCGTTCTACAATTACACAATCTGCTATATTATTATTATTATTATTATTATTATTATTTGTGTGTGTGTGTGTGTGTGTGTGTGTGTCTGTGTGTTGGGGGAGCTGGGTTCATGATAAACTGACCTTATGGAAAGACAATTTCATATCTTTTGTCTTCTTCCGAAAGCCCCCCGGCCTGGAAGCTTCCAATGGGAGCTGAAGGGAAAGGAACTGGCTCCCTTGGCCAACGGGGAGTAAAAAGAGAGAGAAAAGGGAGTCAGGAAGCGGGGTTGATATTTAAGATGTTCTGTTTTGTAATCTTCGTACCCAAGAGCTAACAGATTAGAAGCAGGGCTTCTAGCGCAGTGTGCCGCAGGGAGTGGAGATCCCCGAGCACCTCTTATTAAGCAGCCTCATTTGCCCCGGGCCCCAGCTCTTGCCCGCACCACACACACTACCACCCCGGCACCCCGGCACCCCGGCACCCCGGCACCCCGGAGCCCTGCCTTCCTGCCGCCTGCCCACGTATGTGCACACCCACCCGCCACCCACTCCCCCTCGCTCACCTGCACAGACCCCCGCCCCCCCACGCCCACCCCAGGCTGGGGGTTCCTGCCACCAGTGTCATGCCCACCCCTGCCCACCCCTGCCCACCTCTGCTCGCCTCGCTCACCTCTCTCACCTCTCTGTCACTGCCCACACTTCCCCCAGGCTCTGAGCACACACTTGTTCACCTCGTGTAAGATCAAAAATAAACTCTCTCTGGAATCTGTTCAAAGGCTAATGTGCATCCTCTCTTAATTATTGATCTGTTTATTACAGACGCCCCGGTAGGACATTCAGTGTGGCTGCTGTGCCAAGGGCCTAGCTCTACCATTCCTGCCCTTCTCCAGGAGGGAGCTGGGACAGTGTTCTCCTCTCGGGAAGGATTGGTTGGGGGTTAGGCGAAACCCGCCCACAGGGCAGGCTGCAGACTACCCGCACAGCTGCACTAGCCCCGGTGCAGCCAGTGGTCACTCCTGGGGTCTCCCCGCCCCCCGCCCTTTCCTTCCCTTCCCTGTTACAGGGGAAAGCCCTGGTAGAGGGCCCGTGGGGTGCAAAAGGGCAGGACTGTCCCTTTCCCCTGCAGAAGTGACAGCCTCCCCTCTCCTCACTGCCTCACTGAGGGGCAGCTTGACGTAAGATGTGGTCATGGTTAGGGTTACAACCTGGCCGGGTGACCTGGGACCAGCGGTTTACCCTCTCTGTCTGTTTCCTCACCTGTGAAACAGGGCGTTTTTGAGGATTCAGTGGAACTGTGCATGGAAAGAGTGTAGAAAAACGCCTCACACGGAAGTCCGTGCGCCGCGGCTGCCATCGCCATCGTCCCCATCATGGTGTTCATCTTCATCCCTGGAAACCCAGGATCGCAGGAGAGGGCCTATTAGAATGTGGGTGCCCCCTCTGGAGGCCCCTGTTACATCTACACAAGCTGGGGCACTGAACCCTGGGGCGACCGTTCAGGAGAGGTCACGTCTTCAGGTGAGCGCTCTGGGGAAGGCCACCCAGCCCTGGGCCCCCGGAAAGGGTCACAGCCACCCAGCCATAAGCGTGGGCTCCTGGGTGCTTTTTCTTGGAGTCCTGGAGAATGGCTCTGGAACTTGACACCAGGAAGAGGGCATCCAAGAGGAAAATCAAGCGTCCCCTCCTTTTGAGGGTCATCTGGCTTCTACCAGCTGGAGGTCTTCCAGCTGTGTCTTCAGCTGTGTGTCTCCTCCAGGTGTGTCTCCAGGCCAGGCCTCAGGGTCCCCCTGCGCACGGCACACCGCACCCTCACCCCATAGCCGTAGCTCGTAGCTCGGAGGGTCTGACCCAGCTTGGTCCCCACCTTCCCCCACTGCCACCTTCCTTCCCTGTCCCACCCCCTTCCCGGAACTCCCTGGGCTGGGCTTTTGTTCCCTCGGTTCCCAGGCAGTGCAGCTGGTGCTGTGGGCTGGGGAGGGGGTGGAGGACGTGGCAGAGCGCCTGTGGGAGGGAGCTGTCTCTTCTTCCAACGGCGGTGAGCATGGATCCTCATGGCGCCCTGCCCCCAGCACAAATTCCCACACTGGTGTCTCGGCAAATAAGACTCAGTTTTTTGGGGGGACAGGGGGTTTCCACTTGTTCTTGGTACCTACTTCAGTGTGTGTGTGTGTGTGTGTTCCGTTCCCAGGAACCATCAGCGCCAGAGGAAACTGGAGCAGGTTTGCTGGTTTCTTTCTTTGAGCCCCAGATCTGTTGGCAGCCTCCTGTTCCCTGAGCCCGAGGACTTTGGGGCACTGCCTCTCCAGCCCTCTAAGCTGTTGGAGGCCTGTGCTGTTAAAAGAAACAGAAGCCAGGATGGTTTCCAGCAAGCAGGGAGGGCAGAGTTTGTGAGCACCCTAACATGGCGGCTGAACCATCTGGTAAAGGGTGGGCCCCCGAAGGAAGAATGGAGAGAGAGAGGAAGAAGGAAACTGTTAGTGACTGTATGCCAAACCCCAGGCTGGGTGCAGTTGGCACGTTTTGCGACTGCATCCCCAAACTACCTCGCACGGGAAATATCCATGAGTGGTATTCAGGAACACGCGTTTCAGGTGAGAGCGAGTGGCTGCTGGAGCTGGGGTCTGAACCTGGTCTGCCTGGGGCTAACGCCCGCGCTTTACCGGACCTTCTGAAGAGAGAGCGTAATGCGTGGTGTGGCTGGAGGCTGCTGCCGTGGTGTTTCCCCCACTCTGAGGTCACCTGGCGGCTGATAACTGTAGGCGGGTCAGGTATGAAAAGCTGCTGTGACAGAGTGTGCCAAGGTCCTGGTGTCCGCTGCCTGGTTAGGCGGAAGCAGTGGCCGCCATTTATGCCGTGTTCAACGTACACGAAGCGATTTTCTGTGTAATGTCCTGTTTGGTCGTTGGGATCATTGGACCCCCTTGCTGCTGGAGGAGGAAGTGGAGGGTCAGAGAAGTTAAATGACATGCCCAAGGTGACACAGCCCAATGTGTTTTTAATACCAAATGAGTGAATGAATGGGGAGCTGGGTCTGAGCCTGGGCCAGGGGTGTGACAGGCTGCTTCGGTGAGACGGAAGCCGGTGGAGCGAAGGGCCCTGGGGGAGGTGGTGAAGGCATAGGCAGGAAGCTGGGGGCTGAGCTGGAGAGGGAGGATGGAGGGGGGGGCCCCCCCCCCCCCCCCCCCGAGATGAGGAGAAGGGCTTGGCTTCCGGCAGGACACAGGACACAGTAACAGGGCTGCTGGGTCTGGGGTCAGCCCCAGCCCCTGTGGGGGTTGCATGGGGAGGACCTGGGGGGTCTGGCCTTGCCCAGGAAGCTGCTGTTCCCAACCTTCTCCCGACCTTGGAGCTGAGAACATGAGCTACCCTTCTCTCTGCTTCCAGAGCCCCTTGATATTTGTCCTGCCAGGGACAAGCAGGAGCAAGTGTAACTCTGGGGCTCAGCTCAAAGCACCCCACTTTCTGCCCCAGACTGCTCTCGTGGACACACATGTGGTTTCAGGCAATGAAAGGGTTCCTCAACTCACCCCCCAAACATGTGGTGTCCACTCTGGGGCTGGCGCTGAGGGAGGGCCTTGGGGGAATGTGGTGAGCCGCGGGGACGTGTGTCCTGGCCATCTCGGTGCTCGCAGTCCAGGGACGGACACTGAGCCCTCATTTGTAGTGTGCGGAGCGGGTCAGGTGAGCAGGGGTTCGTTTAACATGCGTAGAGCGCCTGTTTCGCTCTCAGTGCTGGTGGGTCAGTCAGGGAAACAGGCTGGGGCCGTGTCCTCAGGGAACTTACATGTAAAAAAGCCGGCAGCAGGAGTCAGGAGGCACCCAGATGTCTCTGCCCGCCCCCCCTTTGTCAGTTTCAGCTGCCCCCTCTGCCAAATGAAGGCCCTTGTTCCGGCTGTCCTCTGGCCAGTCGCTAGGTAAATGTCTGGGTACTGTGTGAAGTGAGGGTGATGGGCGTTACCGTGGGGGAGCATCTGGGAAGCCTGTGTCCATGATGGAGGGTGGGTGTGAGGGTGCCCCCATTGCCTGTCAGCCAATCGCCTTCTGGTTACTCACCCCTCTGGCTCTCCCAAAGCCTGGTGGTTTTGATGCCTTGATTTTATTCCTTGAATCCAGCTGTCTGTAGGAGGTGCAGTGGTTCCACATGGGAAACCCCCACACGCCACTGCCCACTGCCCAAGGGACCGGGGACCTTGTTGAGTTTCCCACCCAGCCCACTGCTGATAGCCAGTAGTGACTCAGCAGGGACTATCCCCCTCCAGGAGGACCAAAGCCAGCCCCCCACCCAGAGCTGGCAAGGGAAGAAGGGAGGGCCGGGGGATTGCTTCTCAGTGGCGATGGACCAGCCTGCACCCAGCTGTCTTCCGCAAGGACCTGGGGCTCACACCCTCCCTGGCCACTGGTGACTCGGGTCTAGTAGCTGAGCCAGAGAGCATCTGTGGGCGGAGGCCGCGTCTGACAGCCCCAAAGCCTAGTCCTAAACGTGAACTTGCCGGAGGCGCTGCTCTTTACGTGAGGAGCAGCATTAGGGTGGCGGCGTGTTTCGCTGGGAATAGACAACTAACTGGTGCTCGGGTGTCCTGGCTGGGGCAGCACAACCCTGTGGGAACCTCAGAAGTGCCAGACTGAAGTTAACCCTGACAGAATGCCTCCCGGTGCCAGGCCCTGTGCAAAGTGCATCACCACATTATCTCACAGTAGCCTCGTGACTTAGATACGGCTCCATCCTGATTTGGCAGGTGGGGAAACTGAGGCACAGAGCATTAAGTGCCTCGCTGAGGCTCAGACGCTGCTGGGTGGTGAATTCAGCCCAGCGGGCCTGTTACATGAAACTGTATTTAGTCCTAGTATAGCTGCCCACGCCCTGTGTCCCCAAGTTTCAGAGTACCTGAAACCTGCGTGATTTCGAGTCACCTTTTAAAGGGGACATTGACAGACCTGAATGCATTGCCCCTGACCGGAGTAGGGGAGGATCAGAGAGCTGTGCTTTTGCAGTACAGGGAAGGGACTGAGGCTATTTCGCTCAGAGAAGAGGTGGGAGGTGGGCAGCCTCCCGACGGGCTCCTAGAAAAGAGACCTACTTTTCGCTGGGGTTCTTGCTGGCCGCACTAGTACCAAGGGCGGAAGCTTCAGGAAGCTGGCTTCGTGATTTCAAACTGAAGCCTGTCCAAGGAATAAAGCTGTGTGAGGACACAGTGGGAGCCCTGGGTGGCATGAGCTCCCTGTCCCTGCAGGTGACCCAGCAGGACAGACTGGGTGCCTGGGGTGCTGTTGACGGGATGTCTGCATCAGGTGGGATTGTGGGTGTTGGGTCTTGGGAGTCCTCTCCAGCCCAGAGCTTCTAGGAACCTATCATTCAGGGTAAGTAAAATAAGTGGGGAGCATGGCTGGGGAGGCCGCCAGGCTCCCCCACGCCAGACATCTCCAGAGGGCAGGACAGGAGACTCTAGGTATCGCTCAGCGAGTCTTCTTCAATGGACAGGGGTGAGACACCAGGTGGCTCTGACCCCCTGACAGGCAGCCCCAACCTTCTGGCACATGTGTGTGTCTAAGATCTTGGTCCTGAGTCAGGGTCCTGAGCTGGCACCTCCTGTGGTTGGATTTTCCTGCTTTCAGGGACCACCCTAGTGCTTGACTGTCCCCCTTCACGGGTGGGCTTTCACTCTCCATGTAGGGCTGAAGTCCCTCCTTGGCTCCTGGCCCCCTGGATACCGTTACCTGTTTTCAGCCTCCAGGCACGTCTTTTTTCCCTCGTGTCTTAGCCTGGGCCACCCAGGAAACAGGCCTGTTTCTCGGACCCACGTCCAAGCCTGCCAGCTCCCGACAGCTCTTTGGACTGGCGCGTTCTTCAGGGCCTAGTTTTCCCTTCCTTTTCTCTTGTGCTCCCCCAGTCCCTACCCAGTACCACAGCTCCTTTTCCAGCTGAGAGAGGGGACGGTGGGTCCCATTTCTGCTCACACTGGAGGGTTGTGCAGCTGAGCTCCTGGATTTAGCCAAACACTGCAGGAGCAGGGTGTGGTGGGCGAATCCAAAATGCCCAGGGCCTGGCTTGTGTCCCAGTAAGGCTGACTTGGGGGTGTGGTTTTATTGGAAAAGGGGGGCGTGGCTGGCTCCGAAAGGCAGACATGTGAGTGGCAGGCCAGCAGGGGTCTGCAGTGGGGGAGGCACTGGGAGGCCATGGCTTCCAGGTCAGCATCTTGTGTTTGTACATCTCCCGATTCTCCTCTCCCTTCCTTCTTTTCTAGAGGGCAAAGAATTTTGGCTTTGGGGGTGTTAGAGAAACAAACAGTCAACGAGAAATCTCAGGTGCTCACGCAGCTAGAACATGCCCTTGGGGAAAGAGACCTGTTCAGTTTCTCTGGGTGTCAGGAAGGTTGAACCACTGTGCTCTGGGAAGCAGCCCCCTCTCTGGCCTCTCTGGTGGGAGACCACCTCCAAATCTTGGGGCCGTCCCCATCTTCTCCAAACCCCTGGCACTAGAACGCATCTATCTGCTCAGTTGTAGAGGGTTTCTAAAGCTTTCCTTCCCGTTCAAGAAACTTTGCCCATTCCTGCCTCTTGCTGGTCAGCAGGGGATACACTGGGGAGTTTCCTCATTTCTAAGACTGCAGCTGGCCGCAGAGGAGAGGGGGGTGGTTGTCCCCTAACGGGTGGGATGCTGAGCTGCGTCATGGTCTCTGTAGGACCCAGTGATGGCTGCAGGCTGGGAATCACGGTGGTGTCAGCAGGCATTCTCCATTGTCAACCAGGGCGTTCTTACCGAGAAGACAAGACACCCCAAATGCTCTGGACCCCTGCTGACCAAGGAAAGGGTGTCTGTGCCGCAGACTTGCTCCGGCTTCCTCACCCAAACCTGGCCTGTCTCTCGGAGGTTAAGAAGTAATGAGGCATGAGTGCCTTTCCCTGGGCAGGGCGAGCACCGCCTGGCGCTTGTAGTGAAACCTCATGGGTCCGCTCTTGACAAGCTCCTTGCATCTGCGATTCCACACCACCGAGCCCTCCTCCTGTTCAGCTGGAAGGGACTTTGAGAGTCATCTCAGCACTTCCCTGACTGTGACTCCTAGAGTCACCTGGGGAGCGTGTGAACACGGACATTCTGGTTTGATAGGTCCTAACGGAGCCTCAAGAGCTGCGTTTCTAACCAGCCTCCAGGCGGTATGGGTGCTGCTGGTCAGAGGCCATGCTTTGGGCCGCGAGGTCCAACCGAGTCATTTTACAGGCATGAAAGCCGAGGCCCAGAAGGCCGAAGTGATCTGCCTGTGGCCCAAAACCGAACGCTGCTCTCCCCGCTCCCAGTCCATCTTCTGGCTTTCCAAAAGGCCTTCCTCCTCGTCAGCTGCCACTTCCTGCTCAGGCCCACAGCTCTAGCATAAACATAACATCCCATCGTAATCCCATTTCACCGGCAGGATGAAAGACCTCTTGTTCCATCAGGGCCTCTTGCTTCACGGCCTGCATTTTTACTATCTCCAAAGGGGTTTTTTAAGGTTTTTATTGTTCTGACTTACAGACACCTCCCTGTCTCCACTGGAAATGTTCTCTCTCTCAAAAAACGTGTGCTGGGCATTTCTGAGATAAAACCATTGCAAGTCCAGGCTGGAGACCCAATGCTGGGCTCACCCCGCGTGGCCTCCCCTGCTTGTTGGCACCTCCCCTGGAGTGATGAGCAAGGTTCCCTGTGTTTCTCTGCTGCCACCCGCCACCTTCTGAGAGAGGCCAAGCTAGAGCTTTGACGATGCCTGCCTCAGTTTCCCTAGCTCTCGAACATCCGAGAGCCCGTCACAAAATGGCCCTTGAAGTGGCAGGGAGGGATAAACGGAGGGTATCTGGATTGGCCTAGGGCCAGCAGGAACTGGTTTGAGAGTCTAAGGAGGTCTCCACTCTCTGTCCCCTCCTGCTGGTAGGAGGGCAAAATGCCAGTCTGGGGACAAGGCCATCCTGGCACCAGGGGGTAAAAGTCTCACTGAGGCCAAAGGAAGGCGGAATGTAAGGGGGAGTCAAGGCAAACTGCCTTTTATAGACATGTTCTTTCCTTTTTCTTTTTTCTCTTCCAAGTTTACTCACAGCAACAGTGCCACTCGCAGGCAGGCGCCTGGCCTGTCTGTGGTTGCGCCTGGGGTAGGCGGGTGGCACCCCCATACCCCTTCCCCCACCTTCCCTGCAAGTTGCATGACCTGCCTCGGAATCCACGGGGGGTGGGGCGGGGGCGGGGGAGAGCCCTTTCAGAAGCTGGCTGCAGTTGAATTCCCGGTCTTTGCTTCCTCGCCTGCCCTCACCCAAGCGCCGGGAGCAGAGCCGGGCTTTCTTCTGCGTGTGAATGAATGCTGTAGTGTGTGCGCCTGATCGGACTCCCCTAACCCTTTCTTCTCCTTTCCCACAGCGAATGCTCTTTTCAGCAAACAGCTCACACTTGGCATTTTGACGTTATGTTTTTATTTTAAAAAAATCCTTACCAAGGTAAAAAACGGGGCACCACCCCCGACCCCCACCCCTTGCTCTCCCATTGGGATCTGAGCTTGACTCCTAGGCTGGTTGCACCTGCTTTGCGCCCCTACCAGGAAGGGGTGCTTGGGTGGGAGGGGAGGAGGGAGGTTCTGCGCCCCCGAATCCGGAGAAAGCAGCCCGCCCACCCCTCCCCCGGCAGCCAGCACAGCGCACCCGACAGCCGAGCCCCAGAAGCCAGCCTCTGACGGTGCTGGCCTGGCGCTTGCCAAAAAATGCCCCTTGCATCTCAATTTTCCCGGCCGTTTCTCTTGCTTGCACCGCTCGCCCCCGGCCACCTCGGCTCTCCAGCGCAGCCCTCTCGGGGCTTGTGCCTTCCTTACCCGCTCCCCGCCTGCCCGAGGCCGAACGCAAACCCCACCGCCAAGGAGGCGCCGGGGGGCGCGGGGGCACCTACCCCGCCGTGCCCCGTAGCCTCCTACCAGACTCCCGATTACGGAAATGAGTGCCAGTTAGACCGAGAGCCACGCGTCCGCAGCCCCAGTACCCGGCTCTGGATGCCCGTCCGGCGCTTCTGTGCGCTCCCGGGTGCCCTGTCGCCGTCAGCTAGGCTGTGTGCCCCCTGCCCAGGCTCGGTAGCGCTCGCCGGTCACCTCGACCGCCTTCGTGTCCCTTCCTCCCACGGTCCTGATTGCAGCAAAACCGGGCAGCGCGAGGGCCAAAAAGTGGACAGGAGGAGCCTGTCTTTCCGCGCGTGGCGCAGCCAGCTCGCCAACTCCCCCCACCCGGGTCCAGATCCTCGCAATCCCAACTGCAACTTTTTCCCTTCGGTCTCCGTTTCCCCTGGGCTGCGGCGAGCGGGCGCCTGGCCGCGAGGCGTGGAGCAGGCGGGCGGGCGCGCGGCCGCGGGTGGCGGTGCAGGCGAGAGCCGCGAGCCTGCGAGTGGGTGGGTG
>NW_017731786.1:329435-367026 GCF_001890085.2 Hipposideros armiger
AGATGGATGTCTCTCTTTGCCCAGCCAAGTGTAGTTTCTGGCGGATTTTCTTGCTGGGAAGCGTTTGGCTGGACTATGTGGGCTCCGTGCTGGCTTGCCCTGCAAATTGTGTCTGCAGCAAGACTGAGATCAATTGCCGGCGGCCGGACGATGGGAACCTCTTCCCCCTCCTGGAAGGGCAGGATTCGGGGAACAGCACCGGGAACGCCAGCATCAACATCACGGACATCTCAAGGAACATCACTTCCATGTAAGTCAGGCGGCCGCTCCCCGCCCGCCTCCCCCGGGCTCCACAGCTCCCTCTCGCCCGCCCGCTGCCTGCAGCCGGGAGCCGGCTCTGCGCCCACCCCAGCTCGCCGCCCGCCGGGTGCGCGTCAGGCTCGCTCTGGCTCGGGAGATGCTCTCGGGCTGCGTCTCCAGGTGACTCCGGCCCTGGCGAGGCGTGATGGGGTGATGCGTAGGTGCCTCTCCCGGGAGAGGACCCCAGCCGGCGAGGGCAAGCGGGCCCAGCGCCCGCCCCCGGTCCCCCCACCCCACACCCGCCCGCTGTGTCTCGTTCGGAGGGTGCCAATCCAGTGCTTTGCCCCCCACTAAATAGCAACAGTTTGGCCACGCTCAAGCGGAATAAAGTAGACGAGGTTCGAGTCCCTGGCAGCAGAGGCAGCAACAGTGGCGGCGGTGCTTAGCCGGGAGGGAAGGTGACAGATAGGCGCTGATCGCCACCCGGCCAAGACCAAGACGTTTAACCGTTTCCGTTTGGAAACAGCAAAACACGCTGACAAGTAAACAAGTTGGGAGCTGGCTGCTGCGGGGAGACTTTGAGCATGTCGAGGCCGTCATGGACGCCCACCCCCTCCCTTCCCTCTCGCGCCCTCTCCAACCCCATTTTGGGCATTTCCGAGCCGTCCTCCCCCTTTCCCCACCCTCCTCTGCATGTGGGCGCCTCCAGATCGTGTGCCTGTTTGGGCTCCGAGAACTGCTCCGGAATTCCCAGTCAGGATGGTGAAGGGACGGGGAGAGAGGCTGGCGTGTTTGGCAGTCGGGGGCTCTGATATGATTGTGCACAAACGTTTATTTGGAACATTGAACTCGCCCTGGCGTTTGCGTGGCTGTGCCCCGCGTGAGTGAAACCTGTGGTGGCCAGCTCCTGTCTGGTTATTTTTCCCCGGCCAGAAGCATGGGCCGGGAGAAAGAAGACCTTGGGGTCCAGGAAGCCTGCTCACCCTTCCTCCCACTGACCTCTGCCAGGTGACCCCCTCCGTTCCCCGCATCCAGAGAAGGGTGGAGATGGCACTGGGACGGCTCAGGGGACAGCTCTCCCCCCTCTCCCCCAAGGCCCCCACCCCTTGGAGACTCTTGAAGTGGGTGGGATGCTGACGGGGTTTGACTGAAATTCTAGCTGGGGTCTGAGGACGGCATTTGGGCGGACTCCAGAGGGGCGAATCTGCCATTGGCGCTGCTCTCCCTGACGCCAGCCCTCCCTTTGCCTCAGCCCAAGCGAGATGGGGCTGCAAAGCCGGGAGGAATCGCAGCCCTGCTCTCTCAAAGCCCGCCAGCCCTCTTGGCTTAATGGAGACTGTGCTAGCTAGCGTTCTTGCAGCCAATAATTTGTGGGGAATGCACCGCCCCGGGAGACGTCCCTGACTTCTGGCCTAGGAGGCAAGCTTGACCCATATCTTGGCACGGCCCGTTCACCCCTTCCCCACCTCAGCCCTGCTGGCTGGAGATGCTAGATAAACAGCAAGGGGGGTGGGGGCAGGAGAAACAGGATGGACCCAACTCCGCCTCTCCTGCCCTGCAGGCCACAGCATCCCAGCATCCCAGAGGATGCAGGGAGGAGGGGCCTGAGTGCGATTGTTAGGGAAACTCCGACTTGGAAGTACACTGTCAGGGTTGTCTGCCTCTGTGTGTGTGTGTGTGTGTGTGTGTGTGTGTGTGTGTGTGTGTGTGTGTGTAGGTGGGAGCTTAGCAGTGGGTCCAGGGTCTCAGGAGCTGGACCCTGGGATTCCCAGGGGATTGCGTGGGCCGAGGGTTGGAGAGAAGGCGCCCCGGGGTGCCCAGTGTGGGCTCTGGGAGCCAGTGAGCCTCGTCTAGCTTGTTCTCTGCTCCGAGGATGTGTGTATCTGTAGGAAGCCGGCGGGAGGCAGGGGTGGCCACAACTGCGGAGGCTCTTCACAGCCACGCAGAGATGTTCTCCTCGGAAAATGATGCTGTGGAAGCAGTTTGATAAGGACGAGTGGGGATGGCCTTTCCGGGTAGAGGGTCCAAGATGGGGATGCTGGAAAGGTCGGTGATGGGATGGCCTGTTGTCCCCTTTAACCACTGGAGGACCCCAGGAGGGCATCTGGAGGGACAGTGAGCAGGGAGTGGATTGGAAGCCCCCCTGTTTCGGTCCCCATCCTTGTTTCAGGACTTGGACTCTGTCAGAAGTCAGGACTCTATCCCTTAAATCTACCCCAACACCTGGGAGCCAGGGAACTGGATTCCCACAGGAGCTGCGTGAGTGACAGGTGGGGAAAGGTCAGAGGTCATGGGTTGGATGACCCTTCGTCACCTGGGCTTCTCCCTAGTGCCCTCTTACATCTATGGCTGGTATTGACTGAACTCAGGAAGGGCCCTATCTTCAAGCCCAGAGGCAGAGGACCGGAGAGAGAGATGGAGTGGAATCGCACTCATCCTTGGAAGCAGATGTCACCATCCCTGCTTTATCCCTGAGGGAATGGAGGCTCAGGGTGGCAAAGTAACTTCCCCTGGGGCACACAGCCTGAGCTTAGACCTCCGTCTGTCCCACAAGGAAGCCCAGGCCCTCCACTCAGGAAGCAGACTGGAGCGAGGGGCTAAGGACAGAGAGGAGCCCTCCAGCAGGGGAGGTGGCCTTACTTTAGCTGACTTGGGAAAGAGGTTTTCAGGGAAGCCTGGGCTTTGGTGGAGAGGAGTGTGACGCTGTCAGAGATCAGGAATCAAGGCATCCTCCGGCCTTCCATCAGCCGGAAGCTCTTGATACTGGTGTATGCCTAGGGGTGCCGCTTGGGCAGACTCTGGGCATGAGGAAGAGGCTAGGCAGATGCTCGATTTCCATGCAGCCTAGCTAAGGGGACCGGGGTACCCTCCGCGGATTCGCCCTCCCATTCTTGGGGCTGTGGTGTCCTCAGATCCCTGAACTGATCGTATGTGAGCTCTAAGAGGGGCAAGAAATGCTCTGTGGTCCTTCCTATCAGGGGTGGCGTGTGGAGTGGCTCCTGTGTACCCGTCGAGGCTGGCTGAGGGTGCCTCTGATGGGAGAAGCTGCCAGGCGGAGATGAGCTGTAAGCATCAGAGCAGAAGTGTGGGGTCTCACGTCCACCCCTCCCAGCGCCAAGCTGCTCCAAAGGGCCCTCCCTTTTGGCCTCGGTCTGTTCAGGAAGCCCATCCCTTTACCATGGAAACTCTGACCCACAGTAACTTACCTAGAAGGGTCTATGTGCAGCCGCGCCCAGCCAGGCTCTGACGTCACAAAGGCAGGAGGGTGGCGGCTGGGAGGTGGCTGTCAGGGCCACCATCCCTCTAGACCGGGCCTGGTTGGAGCTGGGTTAGAATGGCACATTCTTTGACTGTTAGAAGATCAAAGGGGAGAAGATGGCATCTCTGGGCTGGGTGTCCTTGGACTTGGCTTCCTGGATTCGTGAAGACCGTGAGATCTTGAGTGGAGCTAGTAGCCAGCAGCTGGCTCTCTCCGCGAGCCGCTGTAGGGTCTGTTATTTCCCCTGCCCTCCCTGCAGGCCCTCCCAGGCTGGGCGAAGGGTCATTCAGAGCTTTGGCTGCTGTCCTAGCTCCTTGATTCTCAGTCTTTCCAAGGATCGGTTGGAAAGATTGAGGCTTGGACAGCCAGCCTTGACAGTTACCAGTGGGCGCTGGGATGAAGGCAGAGGCGTGGGCCAGGCCAAAAGGCATCATGGGGCTTAGTCAAGAGCCTTAGGATCTGGGATAGGCCTGAAGGAGGTAGATCAAGAGGTGAGGGGCCTTTGAGGTAGGGTTTAGAAGGCAGAGTGATGACAGCCCTGGGGAAGGAGGTACTTCCAGGAGCAAAGCTGGGGACCCTGGACTCCAAAGGCCCTGGGGTTTTGCCTGGAGGCTGGACTGTGGTGGGCTCCAGGCCTTCCTTGGAGGGTCCACCCTGGCTCCAGAGCCTTCAGCCTCCGAAAGCCAAGGTCGGTCTTCTGAGACCCACCCTGGGTTCCAGGGCATGAGCTGTGCAGTGCCAGGGGACCTGAGCACATGACAGCTTGGGGCAAAACCAGCCCAGCCTGAGCCTAGCCTTGAGAACGCTTGTGAACTGGCCCCCGGAGGGCTGAGCCTGGAGTCCGGGAGACAAATCAGGGTCCCGCAAGTCTCCTGCCTGGCAGGGGTGGAGTGCGCTACTGTGGAGAAGGGCGGGGCCTGACACCTGTTCCTCTGATGCGCTCAGCCCTGGACTGTCTGTCCCTGTCTCCTGCCTCGTCCTCCCTCCCGTGTGACTGCAGGGATAGACCAGGCCCCAACCGGGCTGGCTCCTGGGTGGGAGAGCGGGTAGCGTGTGTCCCTCCCTCCGAATGGCTCTTGCCAGTATTCTCCGCTGCCGCCTGGGGTCCCCTCAAGTGCTCTGTTCAGCGGCTTGGACTGGGGTCGCAGGCGCCATGTCCAGCCTCTCCTCCGGGTGGGATTTGGGACCCACGAGCCCCACCCGTGGCTCTGCCCCAACCTGCTCTGTAATCTTTTGAGTCTGGAAATCCGACTGTGAATTGAGGCCACGGTGCTGTGTCCCTTCCCTCTCGGACACATGCCTCCCCAGGGTCCGGGGAACATCCCCAGGAGGCTCTGCAAGACAAGCTTCTGAGGGGTTGGTGCTGAGCCTTGCGATGCGACCAGGAGGCGGGCAGAGGGTGCTCCTTCCCTGGCCATTGGCCCTCCCTTCTTTCCGTTCCCACCTCTAGAGAACTCTGGGTCATCCAGGAAGTGCCAGCTGCCCAGAGTCAGTGCCACATGTAGCCAGGCTGCGCTGGGGCCTGCCGCCTTTCAGCCAGGGCCCCAGTGTCCCAGCTCCCCATGCACCCTGAGCTCAGGGCAGCGGGGAGAGGTCTCTGCATAGCTTCATTGCCCAAGTGGGGGCCCCGCTGGGCGCGAGAAGAAAATGTTAGAACTTCTAGTCCAAATCATTTTTTTGTCTGGAAAAGGGAATATTTAAGGTGCGGATTGAAGAGATAGAAGCATATAATTTGATAAAGATGAGTGTTTTGGGGTTACGAGATATATTTTTTTATTGCTAAAGCATACGTAATGAAGACAGCTTGCTGCCCACTGTTGTTGTGGTTGGAAGGCCTGAGCTTGAGAGGAAGGTGGGTGATGTAGGAGAGTTTGCCTTGACGCCCCTGGCTCCCCTGCTGGGCTCTGTCCCAAAGAGGAGTTGACTCACGGGGAGACGGCAGCGGGGCAAATGTGAGCGGGGCCCAGGGTGGGTTCCTGGGGCCCCCAGCCCCCGGGGGTCTGGCCGGTTCTCCCCAGACGGCCTCCCGGTCCCCTCAGCGCCCTGCCTTTGGTCCCCGGGTGGCAGATTCTTCATCTCGGTGAACACCCCACCATTCATTTCTACCGCGCTCCCCAGTTTACAGTGGTTGAGCTTATTTTTGTGACAGTTACTTGAGGTACGTAAGAGGGATCGTTAGTCCCATTTTACTGATGAACACATAAAATAAAGAAGAGAATTTGAGTCCCAGTGATCGAGTTATGTGCCTCCCAAAAGGAAAGATCTAGACGAGCCTTGTGGCCCCTCCTCTGGTGGTGCTCTCTCTGCCTCTCTGCTTCTGTCGGCTCCGTCCTCTCTCTGGCCATGGCCCTTCAGCCGGACGCCCTACAGCTTGTGGGGAAGGAGGTACAGAGCGTTTTCATCCAGAAAGTTCCTTTTCTCCCAAAGGGCAGCATGATGGGAATGGCCCATCTGTGAGGGACTTGGCGGAAGGGCGGAGGGCTTAGTGTCCTGGCCATCGGGTCCAAGCATGGCCTGAGTGGATGGAGGCTGGACTTGGTCCCCAGATCTGCTGGTGGCCAGCTGAGCTGTCAGCCCAAGTCATCTGTCAGCCCCAGAGCCTTGGGACACACGAAGACTCGTGGGGCTGGGCAGGTGGGCAGCTCCTCCTGCGTGGATCGGGCCATTAAGGGTGAGGTTTCCAGGGGAGCCCAAACAGAAGCTCAGTGCCCAGGGGAGCCCTCAAAACCCTCACGAGGATCCTCAGGCCTCTGCCTGCCCCCAACTTCAGGGCTCATGAGAAAGCAGAGCTGCGAGGGGCAGCTGCAATCACCGCCTGCCTCATGTTACCCACGGGGGTCCCCCGAGAGGCCCTGAGAGGGGCAGGGGCTTCTCTGCAGCCCCGCAGGGTGGTGGAAGACTCCATTTCCCAGGGGTGAGGCCGCCTTCTCCTACTCTGCCCTGGTGCCCCTTTTGGGCACTCTGTCAAAGTCAGAGCCTCGCCCACAACCCCGTCTCCCTCTGGGGTGATGTTTCCAAATTCAGGGTCCCCAGAGGCAGCAACTATGCAAGGCTGGCATCCCTGGGGCTCCTCGCGGCCGGCAGCCCACGCCAATTAGAAATCCACTCGGTGAGAGCTTCTGCTGAGCTCTGTTTACATCCAGGACTGGGAGCCTGTGGGCTCAGCCAGCTTGGGAGCCTGTCCGTTCTCTCAAGCCTCACCTCTGGCCCCCATCTATCTCCCAGCTGGCTTGTCCCATCGAAAGTTTCCTGGGGTCTGGGTGGTGGGAGATTTAGGATTCCTTCCCCACACAGGGATCATCAAGCACAGAGAGAAAGCTGGCAGCTGATTTCCCCAGCAGCTGTTCGGGGCCTGGCCTCACCTTAGCTTTGGACAAACCCCTTTCCTCCTGGGCCTCAATTTCCTTATCTGTAGGATGAGGTTAATAACGGCCTTATAGCAGCACCCTGAGGTTCAGTGCTGTGTCATACCTGACAAAGAGAAAGCCATCAGTATGTGATAAACAAGAATGGCCTTTACTGAGCACTTACTGTGTTCCAGAGACTGTTGCAAGCACTTTAGAGGTAATACCTCATGGCCTCACACCAACCCTATAAGAGAAGTACTGTTATTAATCCCATTTTATTGATGGGGAAATTGAGTCCAGAGACGGAGTTTGACTTGCTTATTTCATGCGGCCAGTGAATGGCAGAGCAGTCTGACATTTAGTGTTGAGCTCTGTTGCCTTATGCATACTAATGTATTGTGGTATATGCACGAATACACGTTCACGAATATGTGACCATCATGATATAAGAGTAATAAAAGGGTGGACGTGAAGGTCTTGAGGATTCTTCATGTGATAACATTCCAGTTCCCTAGGTGAGAATTGCCCTGGCTGGGGTTGGAGGGGAAGGCAGATGAGATAATGATGGATGTGGTGTTGGCCGCGCAGAGCTGACCAGCGCAGTCCCAGACAGGCTCCTAGCAGTGGGGGAGGCTTTGTGGCTCCGACAGTAGCCTCCCAGAGGCCATGTCTCAGCCAAGCCTCTTCCCAGGCCTTGACCAACCCATGGCACCTGACCTCTGAGGTCAGGTCAGCGTCCACAGGAGACCAGGTGCTAGCTGAGGCTGCAAGGGGTTGAGGAGGCTGGTGGCTGGGTCCCAGCCAGTGCCACTCTGGGCCGAGGCACCGTGAGCAGGACGGTGTCCCTGACTGCCATGGCCGGGGAGAGCCTAGATGAGAGAGCGGAGGGCTGGGTGGCCTCTTCCAGGTAGAGTTTGGGCCTCTGGCTGCAGAGCTGGAAGGTGTTTTTACAGCATCTTTCCTGGAGGGTGGATTCTGGTTCTTCCTGGCCCTTCTCTTGTTCTCTACTTAAATGGGCAGCAGGCTTTACTCTCCTCTGCCCCATCTCACTACCCCTACCGCTCATGGGCGCATCCAGCTCTCATGCTAGGGATGAGCTATGGCGTGGGGCATGGCTGCAGCTGTCCCTGTGGGGAGAGCTGGAGGACCCAGCCAACGGCCGAGATTGCAGGGCAAACCTCGGTGGGAACACCCCGTTTTTGCTGCATCTCAGCAGGATGAGCTCACCACAGGACAGGACCTCTCTGGCTTTGGTCTCCCCTCTGGGAGCTGGAGGCTGTCTGGCCCCACAGGGTCACTGTCAGAGCAGACATGCTCCCTGGGCGCTCTGAGCAGTTGGGCCTCAGGTTGGTTATTTCCATTTCTTGCAGCCTGGGTGTGTTTTTGAGTTAGAAGGAAAAGCAAGACTTTGAACCATAAATCATCCGATTTGGAACGGGGCTCAGAAATAATTTGAGCCAAACCTAGTTTTAGTGGAGGAGAAACCTGAGGCTCAAGACAGGTGACAGGGTTTGCTCAGTCACCGGTGAGTTCCTGGCACAACGTGGACCAGCATGTGGGGGATCAGCATGTAGGGGGACCAGCTCCCCCTCCCTGGGGGGTCCCCCAGCTGGTGTGGTCCCCCCCCCCTCCCGCCCCACTGTGAAGTGAACCTCTGCTCTGGTGCTGAGAGATTTCGTGGCTTCCAGAAGCAGGGGAAGGCGCGCTTAGCCTCCTGCAAACAGAGTGAGAACGAAGGGAAGCGGTCTTAGGGTTGCAGCCCTCATCCGCTGCCTCCCGTGGTAAACCGGGCTGCGTGCGCGTCTTGGGGGTGTCTTTGCGCACGCACAAGTGCAGCTCTTCTCGGTCTGTGCGCATTACGTCTGAGGTCTTGTAAACAATCCCTAAAGCCTTTGGCTTCTCGCCTGCTAAGATGGTTTGCGTCTAGACCCCCAGTGGCCACCAGAGGGCAGTGCTGTGCACAAGACGTCTGAGGCTGGTGGCAGCTTTCCCAGGCGGAGCTGGGATGTGACACTAGCCTGGTGAGATGTGCGTTGGCAGCCAGGCTTTCAGAGGCTGTACTGAGCCAGGCCTGAGCAGAGAGGTCAACTCTCCCCTAGGCGGGGCCTGTCTCCGCTGAGCTAGCCCTGCCTCCATCCATCATGGCTGCAGCCCAGGGATGTGAGTCTCCTGGACCCGAGCTTCCCAGGAGGTGGCTGGGAGCGTGCCCAGGGTGGACGGAAGTCGGCCTCAAGTGCCCATGTCACATGTCTCAGCAGCAGTGGGAGGGACCAGCACATTCGCATGGGGGTAACGGAGATGAATAAAATGGGACATAGTTTCTGCCCAGGCAGGTGAGCCCTGATGGGAACACAGAGAAACTGACAGATGGGTACACTGTGGGGTAAGTATTATGGAAGTAGTGAGCTTTATAAACGGCCTCAGGCCGTTTGATACGCTGGCCCAAGTGTGGGGGCATCTCTCATCTCTTCCTGCCTCCACCCCCTCATGCCACGGTTGGGAATCACTAGACCCCAAGTGGCCGGTCAGTGAGTACCAGTCCTGCTGTTGACCAGACATGAGAGCTTGGTGCTGTCTCTTCACCTCTGCAGACCCTGACTCTGCTCTCAGGGATGCCTGTCTAAAGCGATGGGTATGGAAGCGCCTTACACACCAGGGTCGCGGGCCTTGCCTGAACTGGTTAGTATTCACTTTCTGTGACAGTTCTGGCTCTCCTCTGCCAGTTCATACTTGGGCAGCCTCATATTTGGGCAGGTGCTGTCTTGTTTCATGCTCTGGTTGGTCCACGAATGAGCCTCGCTCCACACATGTGGTTATGGGCTTTGGAGACAGTGTCTTCCGCCTTGGGGGTGGGGCTGAGCTTACACAGTCGGGGCCTGTGACTCTGTCCTGAGGGCCAGCCCCTGGCTGCTGGGCCCCAGGCTGCATGCGGGACCCTCTCTGTTGTGGTCAGTCTTTCCCCACCTGCTTATTTCTGATACTTTTTCGAGGCTGGTGTCCTCAAGAGCAGGGATGAAGCTAACAGTTATGCCTCTCCTAGGCTAGAGATCATTTGCATATACAGTCATGCCTGTTGATGGCAATTTCTAAATTAAGTGTGAGGTCTCAATCACAACTTTCCCGCTTAACAGCTGTGACACTGGGCTAGCCACTTCTTTTGATCCTTAGTGTCCTCATCTGAAAAATGGAGATAATAATAATCCAGGGGTATTTTAAGATTTCAAAGAGAACGTGTGTGTGTGTGTATGTATGTATGTGTGTGTATGTGTTTGTGTGTGTGTATGTGTGTGTTTGTGTGTATGTGTGTGTATGTGTGTGTGTGTTTGTGTGTGTGTGTGTATGTGTGTGCGTATGTGTGTGTTTGTGTGTATGTGTGTGTATGTATGTGTTTGTGTATGTGTGCGTGTATGTGTGTGTATGTGTGTGTATGTATGTGTGTGTTTGTGTGTGTGTGTATGTGTGTGCATATGTGTGTGTTTGTACGTATGTGTGTGTATGTATGTGTTTGTGTATGTGTGCGTGTATGTATGCATGTGTGTTTGTGTGTGTGTATGCATGTGTGTGTTTGTGTGTGTGTATGTGTGTGTGTATGTATGTGTTTGTGTATGTGTGTGTATGTATGTGTGTATGTATGTGTATGTGTGTGTTTGTGTGCGTATGTGTGTGTTTGTGTGCATGCGTGTGTATGTATGTGTTTGTGTATGTGTGCGTGTATGCATGTGTGTGTATGTATGTGTGTGTGTGTGTATGTGTGTGTGTGTGTGTGTGTGTGTGTGTGTGTGTGTGTAAAACTCGTACTGCCGGTTCTTTCTCTGTCGTTTCCGCCCTCTCCGCATTAGCAGACTCCAGAACTTCATCCCCACCAGCATGGATACTTTTTATGGCCCTCATCTGTTTTTCTTGGTCCCAGTCTCTCCCTTTACACACCCTGACAGATTAATCTTCGAATCCAGGGTCTTCCATTAGAACAACTCCTGTGCCCGAGCTTTTCAATGGCTCTTTTGTCTGAGAGGCAGCCTAGTGCAGTGGGAGTAATAGTGGTTTCTTAGGCCAGACAGCCTTCGGTTTAAATGCTGGCTCTGTTCTTGTGTGTGTTTAGACAAGTTACTTAACTTCACTGAGCCTCAGTTTCCTCATCTGAAAAACCAGGCTAACTATATCCATCTTCATAGAATGGTTGTCAGGATTACATGAGATGGCATGTGATAGGTGCAAGGGCCAAACCGGCTAGTGGTACAGTGGGAGTCTCTCAGCCGTGATGGGCGGTGACATTTCTGGGTCCTTGAAAAGTGGGATTAGAGGAAGTTGGATGAGGAGAGCTAGCACCTGGGCCAAAGCTGAGGGCAACAGAAAGACCAAGATGGGGGATATTTGGAAAAGGTGACAAAGTAGCGGAGACACCTGTAGCTGAAAGAGCAGAGGGATTGTTATGGTTCCCACTGATAGACTCCGTTGGGGGTACCAAGCGGCCGAATTTTCTAGACAGAGCCTTCCTGCTTCCCGCCTTTCCCAGTCCCCAGCCCCAGGAGTATGGATGCCAGGAATCTCCACGCAGGATAACTCAGTGGCACCCACCCCTCACAGTATCATCTTATGTGGTTTTGCTGTTCTTCTCGCCTTAACATAGCTTCCCGTTCACTAGCTGATTCCCTCATGACTAAGCCTATCAGGTACAGATGGGGCCCCAGGACCGGCCCTGGGACAAAGAATCCAGGAATCCAGTGGGAAAGAGGGACCTCTGAGCCCCTCCAGTCCACCCTCAAGAGCCTCCCAGGTACATTCATTCCAGTTCCATGTTGGACCACCAGAGGGCACTAGACCATGATTTCTGCAGGGCTGGAGGCACTATTTAGCCAGTCCTGTCGTGACAGTGCCTTGGATCAAAGCTACACATGGTTTCCGCCCAGATGCCAGCATGTTTGAAGGCCATGGCAAACCCACTTGATTTAACCGGAGCCCATAGCACAGAGCCTGGCATCTCAACGGAAGTTACATTGTAGTAAAAGGTCATGGAATTTGGCATCAAACTTGGGCTCCAGTCCTTGCCCTCCTCTTTGCTTGCTTTTCTGAACTTTGAGTAGGTCACTAAATGTCTCTTGGTCTTCCCTTTTCTTCACCTGGAAAGTAAGGCATTATTGGGAGGTGTTGCTGTGAGGATTAAAGCATATGATGTGTGGAAAGTGTCTGGAACATGATGGGTCCTCCGTAATTGACCATCTGTTTCTTTCCGGAAGAAGGATGAAATTAGGACACAGCACAGGAGATATTTATGGGATCCTGTTGGCCTGCGGGGGTCACTTTACTCCCCCGGAAACGCTCTATGGTTCTAGCTCATTGGGGGCAGCAGTGACATCCGGTGGCTGGCATGGAGAACAGCAGAGCATTCTGATCTTATGGTGGGGTGGCGGTGGTGGGCATTGTTGGGGGGTCGTTGGGTATTGTTGGGACAGGTGAGCTGAGTCTGTGTCAGGGGATATCGGCACCAGTGGATCCATCAACTACAATTCTCTTCCCTTAAAATGCCAGTGGCTGGAGATGATTCTCGGAGGGTATCAGTGTGATGGTGGCCATTGGGGACATTTGTTGTTTGGGCTAATGGTCTGAGGTCACAACTGCAGAACACACGTGTACAACCGACCGGTTTTATTGCAGCCAACTAGTCCCGGCATCTAACAACCAGACCCTGTGGTGTCTTTCTGGGATACTGGTTTTGAAATGCTTCCACCCATTGTCTGTCTGGTTGGCCTCAGCCAAGAGGCTCAGGAGCTTGGAACCTCAGTATGTTTATCTGGGAAATGGGAAGGTTGGACTGGTTGACTTGAGGGCTCTTCCAGTTTGGGTTTGAGTTTCGGACCCCATTGCATAGCCTCTGCTCAGTGTGTGTGCGTGTGCGCGTATGTGGGTCTGTGCACATGCGCACATGGTGAGATCACATGGGAGGTGAGGTCGTGAGAACTGCTCAGCTTCAGGCTTTACTGGTGCAGGAACTCCAGCCCAGAGAAGGGAGGGGCTGTCCCTCAGTGGAGGTGTGTCCCTGAGGCTGGACTTGGGGTCTCTCTGGTTCCCCGTCTTGTGCAGCCTCTTCATTGTGCACCTGACACCCAGGAGGGAGCCTTGGCAGATGTGCCAGGCTCAGGAAGTTATTTAATACCAGCTTTGCTCCAGATTGCATTTCTGACTCCTTGCCACCTCTTAAGTGGCAGTCATTTTAACAAATGTGGCGAGAAGACACCAAGTGGGAAATAACATGAGGAATGGGGAGGGGGCCAGGGGCGTGCAGGAAGCGTGTGGCTTAATCCCTTGGCAGAAACCTTGTCTTTGATGCACTGGGAGTGAGGGAGTGACAGAGGAGGAGCTAGGGCCCCTGGAAGCCCCTGTCGGTGAAGGGGCGGGGTGGGAAGGAGTGCCCAGCCCCTGGGGCCTGGGGGCTATGGCTGCAGCGTGCCCTCCTCCAGGGGAGGGGCCTGTGTCCTCCGGGGGTGTCTGGCTCCTGTCCCTGGGGCAGGTGTTGGAGGAGAGGCCCTGGGTTCCATTTTTAAAGGACTGTCTTCCAAGTGGGTAACAGACAGCTAATGGTGAGCTAGCGTTGGTGGCATGTTCTGCCCACTGGATGCTGAGCTGCATCTGGACTCAGGGTGCAGGGTGCCTGGCGTCTGGCCGCCGGCCTCACCGCCTGCCCCGGCCCGTCCCGTCGCCATGTGCGAGGCTCAGCGCTAAGCCGTGGGGCGCGATGCTGAGGAAGTAAAGGCCATGGTCAAGTGGGCGTTAGACAGAGCACCGACCGCCGAAAAGGCCGTCTCCAGAGAAGCAGGGGAAGAAGTTTAGAAACTGTATCTAATGTAAAGTTTAGAGAAAAATGTATGTATGTACATGAACATGTAGCTTCCTTAAGGTGGAGAGGCTGAAAAAATTTCTAAACAGAGATTTAAAAATTCTAGATTTACCTGTTCCCGGTCCCCCCCTAAGGGTGACCACAGTGAAGGTCCTTGTCAGGGCTGTGGCCCCCGGCCAACAAGTTGGTTCATCCCCTTGCTGCGGCCACCCACGAATGGCCCCCTAGTATTTTAGGGGAAGCAACTTTGGGAAGGCATGAGAGGTGAATTGCATTCCTTCTCCCTTCACTTTCTGCGTGAGACAGAGGTGTCGGGGCAAGTAGTTTATTTGGAAGGTGACCCCAGGCGGCCTGGGGGCGGGACAGGGAGACAGGCAAGGGAAGAAAGCCAGGAACAGTGTGTTCACGAGCAGGTTGCCGAGTGCTCTCCCCAGGTACTCGTTACGTCTCGGTTTCTGCGTTTATTTAGCATGTTTATTTGAGAGCCTCCGATGGGCTGGCCCCTTTTGGGGGAGCTGGGAAAGCACTGGCGAGCCAGACAGATGAGGTCTAGCTAATTCTCCCCATAGCTCTGGGCGTGTAAGGTCAAGTCCCTCTCTCTTGGCACCTGGCCCCTGCTTGGGAGCCGGCTTCTAGGCTGTGGGGGAGGCAGGTGTGCCGAGGGGCGGCCAGACTCCCTCGGCCCCCCAGGGCAAGTTCCTGGAAGGAAGGTCCATCGGGTGATTTGGGGGTCAGCCACGTGATAGGTAGAAGAGTCTGGGGCGGGGTGAACGCCCAGGTTGGCACGCGAAGACTGGCTCCACAGGGTGTGACAGGGTCCGGCGCAGACCCAGCTGACCCTCTGCACAGCCAGCTGCTGGGCCTGCCCCGGCCAGGGAGGGACCGCAGGCCCCGCTCTCCCGTCCCAGCCCAAAGCAGTGCCCTGGGCCCTGGGGGAGCAGCAATGCAGGAAGAGTCACCTTCTTCCTCCCGGATTCTTGTCCAGGGACATTTTCTGTCTCCATGGAAATGGCTAGTCACTCCTCCTGCGTCCACGTCCATCTCTCCCAGTCCTGGGCCGCAAGCTGTGTTCCCATCCCAGTGACTTGCTGGTCTCTGCTCTCCTCCGTCAGTCACTCACTCAGGGCCGCTGTTGCGTAGACTCTGGTTGCTTGGGGCACCTTCTCTGGTGGCTGGCTTCACCTACGCAGGCGCATCATGATTGACAGAAGAGGGTGGCACAGACCCCCCCTGGAGTTCCACCCGTGTGCCCTGTGTGGCATCGGGCTGGTTAACACCAGGCGTGGGTCCTTGCTGCCTGTGAGCTCCAGGAGGCAGGCGTTGTGTTTTATCTGGCCTTATATCCCCAACAGCCAGCACCCAGGAGCGGCCCCGTGAAACCTGTCGGCTAGGACGGGCTCATGTCCTCTCCCACAGCGTGCCGCAGGCTGCAGAGCAGCCCCGCAGCTTGGTGACGGCGCACAGGCCTCTGCTCAGAGCACTGGCCACACTGTTCTGCTGGCTCTCTGTACCGGGCGGACCCTGGGCTCTGCCCTCAGTGGAGCAGCTTGTGGGAGGAACCCCCCGGGCAAACCTGCGCTCGTCACAGCGACAGCAGACCCAGCGCAGGACGGAATTCCAGGCGCATCCTAAGCACAGCTTATCCCCGTTTCGTTCCCAGCACAACCTGGTGAGGCAGGTACGGTTATCATCCTTGTTTTATGGATGGGGAAACTGAGGCAGGGAGCGGCGACGGAACTTGTCCTAGGTCACTCGGCTAGTGAGTGGCAGAGCTGGGGTTTGAACTCAGCAGTCTGGCTCCAGAGCCTCTGCCCCTCCCTCGGATGGTCGCTGCCTCGTATTTTCTGCCGGCCCCTTTTGCCGTGGGTCCTGGCCCAGCCCTCCTCCCACAGCTGCCAGCCCCCCCTCGGCTGATAGGACAGAAGGCCGTGCTGTTCTGGTTTTCCACTTTGGTAATGGGGGCGAGGGGATGTGGGAGGGCAGAAGGGGCCCTGGGACCCAGTGGAGTGTGGGATCCCTGAGTTTCATGGGCACAGGTGTTTTCGGCCACATCCTCAGAGAATGTCATCTGAGTGGGGGCAGAAGGGGAGAGTGGAGTGACCTTTTGGGTCCTGACACAGCCACCAACTTACTGGGTGTGTCCAGGCAAGGCATTGGCCATCTGTGCGCCTCTGTTTTCTTATATTTAAAATTAGGGGCCTCATCTGGTGATCTCTGAGGGCCCTCTGGCTCTGACTTCTGATATTTCTAACGTGGTGGTTGGGAATGGGGTGGAGGTTGGAGAGTGCTGACGCTGTAGAAGGATTTTGCTAGGGGCGGACCCTGTGGGGGAGAGGGTGTGGGAACAGACCCTGGTGGTCCTCACACTTGGGCGTACCCCCATCACTGGGAGGCCCCACCCCAGAGTTTCTGCTTCCGATTTATGGTGGGACCTGAGGCTGTCATTTCTAAGAAGTACCAGGTGCTGCAGACGCTGTGGGTGCAGGGGCCACACTTTGAGAATGACTGTTGCACGGATGGCTTTCAAGCTGTACTCCCCGGATCAGAGGTGGGGTGGTATTCTGTGTAAGATTTTCTAATGCAGGTTCCCAGGCTGCAAAAAGTGTCAGTACCCCCATTCCAGAAGAACACTAACCCCCTCCCAAGCACATCCTGACAGGGCTCTCCCAGGTGCTGGGTTCCCTCTCTGATTCCCTTTCATCTGTTCACTCCACACACCAAATATGGTGCCTGGCTCTGTCCTGACCTTGGCCTCCACATGCACCTTTCCCCACAGGGCTGGCATGACCAGGGTGTGCTCTGACTTATGCGACCCAATATGCAGATGAGAAATGAAAGCACAAATCTGGTCTGCAGAGTGCCCTTCCTGTCTCAAAGTTGGTTTTTCAGAACTATTTGGGAGGCAGGGAAGAAATTCTGTAACTGGAGCTCAAGAACCTAAGTTGGGTCCTGACTGCTCCCAAGGTAAAGTTCAGAGTTCTGTCTTCCTTCCTGTAATTTTTCCCAAGCGTTTCCCACTCTTAATCTTTTGGTCGGGCTGTCCCCCACTCCCGGAAGCCCCTGGCCTTTATTCTGCTCACCTGGGTCCTGTCACTCAGGTCCCACCTTTGAGACGGTCTTTGTGGTCCAGACCTGTGCGTATTGAGACCTGTGCTTTCTAGTCTCTGAGCACAGAGTAGCAGCATTATCTGAGTGATTCACATAAACACTGACAGCCCCTGCCCATTGAGTTCTCAGGCCAGAAACTTTATCTGTCTGTGTCTCCATCTGCCATTCTTTCACGCTCTCTGCGCCAGGGGGTTCATCGGGCATCTCCTTAAAACCGCATGGCCCTATGAGCAGAGGGGCTGCTTCCATTTCACAGATGAGGAAATTGAGGCCAAAAGATGCAAGAACGTGCCTGAGGCCACAGTGTCAAGGGCACAGTGAGGATTCAAAGGCAGGCTTACTCCAGAGCCCACAGACCTGTGTTCATTGCAGCAGTGTGCACAAGAGCAAAACGACTGGGCGCAAGCTCACGTCACCAGGAGGGGACCGTGCTAGGTGGATCTGATGGAACCCTCCTTAGCAGTTGCCGTGAAAGCCTTGTTCTCTGTGTCGGTACATGGCTATAGTTTGAAAACAGTGCTGGTAAAGAGAAAACAAGTTGCAGAATGACATACCATATGTGTAAGTTAAGACACACGATGACAAATGTAGTGGATTGTTTATGGTCACAGATATGTAGTAGAAAGATAAAATCACAGACTGGATACAAACCAATTTCACGATGGCCTTGGGGAGAGAGGGACAGGGAATCGAGAGTAAGCATAGGGCTCTTAACTTTATCTCGACGTTTTCCTTCTCTGTCTCTCTCTCTTTTTTTTTTGAAGTCTTAGCATATGACAAAATGGTAATACCTATTAATTCCAGATGATAGATAAATAAGGTGTTCAGTATATAATCCTTTGTTTTTTCTTTATTAAAATTAAACCTCAGAAGCTGTAAGCAATAAAAAGATTATCACACCCACCAGATTTGTAATTAAAAAACAATGTTCAATCATTGTACCTGTTTGCTCAGGCTGCTATAACAAAGTCCCACAGACTGGGTGGCTTAAACAACAGAAACTTGTTTTCTCTTAGTTCTGGAGGTTAGGAGTTCAAGACCAAGGTGTTGGCAGGGTTGTTTTTTTCTGAGGCCTCTCTCCTTGGCTGGCAGCTGGCTGTCTTCTCCCTGTGTCCTCACATGGCCTTCTCTCTGTGTGTATCTGGGTCCTAATACCCTCTTTTTATAAGGATACCGATCATATCGGATTAGGACCCACCCTAATGATCCCATTTTAACTTCATCACCTCGTTAAAGACTTGACCTCCAAATGCAGTCACATTTGGGGAAACTGGGGCTTAGGACTGCAACATAGAAATTCTGGGGGGACGCAGGTCAGCCCATAACAATCATAAGAGAAAAAGTGTCCACGTCTGCTGAAATTAGAGTCTTTCTTAGACCTTCTGAGTAAAGACAACTTACAGAAGTTCTCAAAGCTGATGTTTCTCATGTTTTGGTGGCTCTAGCTGCTGGCGCCCTAAGCGTATCTGCTTGGCTGGCCTTGGGAGCAGAGGACCCCTGGGGGAAGAGGTTGCACATTTGCAAGAGAAGTAGAGGTGGGTGAAGCAATTGCGAGGGCTGAGAAGCGCCCAGAGGACAGTTCTCTGACCGTCTGATGTTTCGGAGATGCAGATGGAGGGAAGCTAAACAACTCCATACCAAGCACCCTGTGCACGGTCCCTCTTACTAATTAATTAACTTATCAACGATTTCAACAGCTCCCAGAGGGCACCTCACTTGTGTCAGCCATGGAGCTAGTCACCCCCTAACGATGACTGCAGGCTGCGGGGCTTTGGTTAATAAGGAAGAACTCCCCCAAAGAATGCACCATAAACTAGGGCTATAGAACTGCTTTCCTTGGGGACATGTAAGTAAATAGGATTCTCCCAATCTCATCACTTCATTATGAAAAATTTCAAGCACGCACAAAATTTGAAAACTTACAGTGACCATCTGTATACCCGCCACCTGGATTCTGCAATCAATATTGACTCACTCGATCACACGGTCTGTCCGTCTGTCCATCCCTGTGTCCACTCAGTGCCCACCTTGTTTTCCTGATGCGTCTCAGAGTAAACTGTAGATGTCTGTACACGCCCCCGAAATACTCAAGTGTGTATATCATTAAACTCGACTTCAATATTTGTTTTTATTTGAGGTAGTATTTATAGTCAATGGAATGCATTAAGTCCCAAGTGTACGCTCTCTGCGTTTTGACAAATGCGTGCACCTGTGGAGCCCACCTCCAGCAGGAAGCAGAGCGTTACCACCCCCAGTCAGCCTCTGCCCCCACCTCCCCAGAGGCAGCCACTGTTCTGCGTTTATGCCACAATGGATGACATTTGCCCGGTCTACATCTTCATGTAAACGGAAGCTTACAGTACCTATTTTGCAAAGTGTTTTTGAAGTTCATCCATGTTGTTGCAGATAACAATCGTCTGTTTCTTTTTCTCGCCGAGTACTATTCCATTTTACGGAAACCTGCGTATGTTTATCTAGTCTCCTGGTTGTTGGAACCCACCCTGCCTGTTCCCAATTTTGGGCTGTTATGGGTAAATCCGTTATGAACATTCTTGCACAAGGCTTTTTGCAAACACATGCTTTCGTTTCTCTTGGGTCTATCCGCAGGCGTGGAATTTCTGGGTTGTATGATAAATTTATAATTAACTTTATAAAATACTGCCAGATCTTTTTTCAAAGTGGTTGCACCAGTTTACACAATAAGGCTGGTTTAGATTAATCTGGGTTAGACTAGACACATGTACATGACTCATGGAAACAGGCCCTATTATATCTTTGTCTTGCAGATGAGGAAATTGAGGGGTTGGGGGGGGTCACTTGCTCAAGGTCACCCAGCTGGGAAGTGGCAGAACTGGGCTCCTGTGACTCAAAGCCCATGGGGTTTCCATTGTGATGCGCTGCTTCTTGCAGAGGCAGGGCTGAAGCAGGCAGGGAAAGCAGGTGGCTGACTTTCCAGGGACATTCCTGGCCCTCTCAGGGTGCCCTTGTTCTCTAATGTCCCCAGCCCAGGGACATTCCTGGCCCTCTCAGGGTGCCCTTGTTCTCTCTGACGCTGTGGCAGGCAGGGTCAGGAGGGCATTTGGTGCTCCCTGGCAGGGCAGGGCCCCTGGGCAGGTGCTCTCTGGCCTGGGGCTGCGCTGTTTTTTTTTCGAGTTCTCCATCCACTCTAGTTGTGAGACCCTCGTAGGGCTCTGGGCAACAGACAGACAAATGCCAGATAATACATGGGATTTATACGTCCCTCCTGATGTCATGCTTGTTGAGTGCTCAGACATGGGGTGTGGGGAGGCCCCAGAACAGCATGCGTCTACTTCTTCCTTCCCAGTCTGAGGCTGTGCTGAGCAGGAGGGTGCAGCGGTCAGCCTGGCCTGCCTGGTCCTGCCTCACCGAGCCTGCAGGCTGCAGGGTGGCAGATGGAGACACAGTGTGATGTGACCGATAGTTTCTGGCCTGGGAACTCAATGGGCAGGGACCAGCAGTGTTGATGTAAATCACTCAGATACGTCAGGGTCCAAAGTCATATGAAGGAACTAAGCAGATATGTGACGTGAAGACTGACTGGAGGCTGGGGGCTGCTTCTGTGTGAGGTTGGGCAGGTGGGGCCGGCGGGATAATAGTCCAGCTGTCTTCTTCTGAACAATGAGAGAGAGGCAGAGCCTCGTGAAGACCCGAAGGTAGATTTTTCTTGCAAGCACAGCGCCTCTGACGTGGCAATGGGCTGGGAGTGCATTGTGGGGATGGAATGGGGTGTCCAAGGAGGCGGGGGGGGGGAGGTTGGAGAGGTCGGCAGGGCCTACAGGCCACGGGAACAGGTTTAGATTTTAATCCCAGTGGAATAGGAGGCTCCAGAAGGTTTTGTTTTTAAGCAGAAGATGATTCCATTTGCATCTTAAGTCATGGGTGCAATAAATGTGTTCAGGAAAGTACAAGGGCTTCTAGGATTCCCTGGGAGGCTCTCAGAGCAGATTCCCAGAGGAAGGGACGGCTAAGCTGAGAGCTCAAGGGTGAGCAGGCATTAGCCACGTTGGGGGCAGATGCGATGGAGGGCTCACTGCCCAACACGCAGAGAAGCCATTCTACGGACCAGCTTTTGAGAAAAGGAAAATCTTTTATTTGCGAAGTCGACCAGCAAGGAGACAGAAGGCAATGCTCCAGTCTGTCTCCAAGACCCAGAGTTTAGGGCGAGGTTTAAGGCGTTTCAGCACGGGACCTTCCTGGACGACAGACCGTTCGCTTCTGAAAGGGTTCCGGCTTTCAGCTTCCGGGCGTGTCCTGGTCCTTGGTTCCGTGACGGGGAGCAGTTAGGGTTCACAAGTGTGACTCATAAAGCTTGGTCCCGGGTCTTGTTAGAAAGAGGGAAAGAGCAGTTTGAGCTGATTCCAAGTAGAAGGAACAGCAGGAAGAAAGCTCTGGAAGCAAGAGAAGCTCTGAGGAGCTGGAGGAAGTTCATGGTGGCTGGAGAAACAGGATGGGCCGGACCATGCCAGGCTGCTCCTGACTCATTGAGGATTGGGGTTCAGCCTTGTGTATCTTTGTCTTTCCAGTGCTCAGCATGTTTCTGCCTAAATAAATGCTGGACCAACATATGAATGGATAAATAAATAAATGGGGGAGCTCATGTTGGGGACCTGTAGGCAATGGGGACTTTTTGCAGGTCTGGGGAGCTGGAGAGGAGCCTTGGGTCTCGAAGGGGCAGATGTGGTTGGACTGGGGTGGAGTCCATCACCCCTTGACCAGACAGCTGTCCGGGCTGCCTGACCTGAGGGCTTGGGAAGGGGCGGTGACGCTGGGCCTTGTTTGCCATGACGAGGTCCGCGACACCTGGAACGCCCCGAGGTGCACGGTGGCAGAAAGGAACTCGGAGTCAGGAAAGCCACTTGCTAAAATATATTTGTTTATCCAGGGATTTAATTAACATGTTTAAATATTAAAGCGTAAACAACAACGGGTGTCTAGTGGGACTCAACATTTGCCAACAGGAGTCCTGACTTATTTAATTATTTGTGCTTCCCAGGCCCTGAGAACCATGCTCCAGGCTTTGTTCTAAGGAGGCCCAGGTTCCTGCTGAAGAAGGCAGGGAAGTGGGCCAAGGAGAGCAGGAAGTCAGGGAGGAGGAGCAAGGTGTGGGAAGGGAGCAGGATGAGGAGGGGAGTTTTTGGACGAGGTGGAGCTGTCTGGGCAAAAGAAACCAAGACGCTGTATTCCTCATTCGCATTCGGTTTGTGCAGAGGGAAGAGAGAGGTGCGTTTCTGAACAGCAGGACCAGGCTGCAGATGAAGGCAGGTGACAACCAGACAGTCCTTGAAGCATCTCCACAGCTGGGGGATTGGAGGGTCTTGGGGTTTCCTCTGAGGAGGATGCCTGTTTCCACGCTCATGTTTGTGGGGCCGGCTTCTCACCAAGAGGCCTCCGGGGCCTGCAGTCCAGAGAAGAGCCGCCCATTCCTCTGCCTTCTCTGGGAGGGAAGACACCAGGCACTGCAGGTGGAACTGGGCAATCAGAGGTGTCGCAAGCGATCTGCATTATAATATCTCTGCAAACGAAGTGCTGGATGCTGAGAGATTACACTGGGGGTTATTTACTAGCAATGTGCTCTATGGTTTTAATTTTTTCTTTTTGCTTATTCAGGCTTTAGCTCCGGAGGAAAATAGCCTGGGGTGGCTCCGAAATAGATTCTCTCTGCCCCATTAACTTATTCAGTGAGTTTAATGGTCCTTTTTCCCCTCAGCCTTGAAGCCATCATTAACAGGCAGAGATTTATAAAAGCAAAGACACTGAGCTTTAGTCAAACTTTTCCTCTGGGCTGGTGTGTGTGTGTGTGTGTGTGTGTGTGTGTGTGTGTGTGTGTGTGTGTGAGCCTGGAACCCCCTTTACCTGCTGCTGTGGGCGGAGCCTGTGAGCAGGTCCTGACCTCAGGACAGAAGCTTGTTGCTGGGCTGATGGTTTGCCGGGTGCTTGGGGGCAGTGACACTGCCCCACCAAAACTCTTTATGGGTGCATGACTCCGGCTTTTCCCAGCCCTACAGGTTGGGCGGTCTTGGAGTGTCTCTGAAGGGTCAGGACTCTGCTGGCCTCTGGGTCCATGTCTTGTCCAGCCCACTGCCGCTCACCGGCTGCTCTGGGTCAGTTTCCTGAAAATCACAAGTCACTTCATAGAGGGATCAACTTGTCAGAAGCCTCTTCTCCAAAAGCCCAGCGGCTCGAGGGCCGAGTACCCAAGTGCCCTATGAGCAAATGGCCAATTCACCAACAGGCAACTCACCGAAAGCCTGTGTGCCAGATACTCAATGTGCCAAATTTACCAAAACTGTGATTTAAGGAATATAATGATGGAATCAAGCCAAGTCAAGCCAGGGCTGTCCAATTCGGTTCAACCCAGTTCAGTCCACTTCACTTCCTTCATTATTTGAGCATCTGTGGTGTGCAAAGCCAGATAGTGCGGAGGCTACAACAGAGGGATGAAATAGTTCTGGGGGGTCGGACCAGTGTGCGGTTTTTTTCAAGAGAAGGTGGATGTGACAAGCCAGGTCGCCACAGAATGGGGTGCGGTGGGGGTGGGGTGGGTGTAGGAAAGCTTCAGTGAGGGAGGCACTGTGGGTGTCTGTCCCTTGATGCACAGGTCAGGCCTGGATAGGGAGGGAGGTGACGGGAGGACACTTCAGGTAGGGACAGCACAGAGCAAAAGTGCCCAGTGTGTTAGAGGAAATGCAAGGTCCCCATCGCCCTGGAGACTGGGGGGTATGGAGGGGCCTTGAGGGGTGGGCTTACTTGGGGAGCGCCTTGAATGCTAGGCTGAGGTGTCTGGACCTTCTGGGGTTAGTGATTGGAGACTTGGAAGGTTTAGGAAAACCATCTTAAATAAAGAAACTTCACATGGCTTTCAAAAAGGTTATGTTTGCTAAGGGAAAATGAGAAATAGCAAAAAGTAGAAAACAGGCAAAGAAATCACTCCTAGTCCCAGTGACCTGGAAAAAACCCCATGCTTTGGTGGATTTCCTTCAAGCCTTAGAGTAAGGGTGACTCCAGAGTCAGCGCATAAGGCAGAAAGTGCCCGCTGAGAACTCTGTGCCGCCAGGAGAGGCACATAGGCGCTGAGAGCAGCTGGGGGCACAGCGGGCTCACCGCACCTCTCTCATGCTTGTTCTGATGGGTGCTCTCGATGGGTGAAATGGGAGCAGAAGCACCAGCATTTAAAAAACAGCTGTTCTTACTCTTTATGGATGCATAGAGCTAAATTCGCATAAATTCACTGGAGAGGTGAAACTGTATCATTCCTCTGTGTGTGTGTACATGTACCTGAGCAGGTAATTTTTTTTTTAAAGATTTTATTGGGGAGTTGGGGAAGGGAAACAGACAAGTTGCTGTCCTTTTGTTCTTCAGTCTAGTTGTGGAGGACGTCGCTTCACTGGCCCATGTTGGTACCATCATTGCGCTCTTCCCGGGTGAGGCAGATCGATCGCCGGCCACTGGATGGCCGCTCACGCCAGCTGCCGGCTGCTCACGGTAGCTTTATGGCAGCCTATGCCGTTGCCACCGACTCATGGCAGCCCAGCTCCAGGTCGAGCTGTTGTTCATCATCTTAGCTGTAGAGGGCGCAGTGTCACTGGCCCTCATGTGGGATCCGAACCAGGGCCCTGCTGCTCAGAGCTGGCGTCCCAAGCCAACTCCTAACCAACGCACCACTCGGCCGGCCCCTGAGCTGGTAATTTTGATTTGTATTTTAAGAAGAATAACCTGGATGTCAAGTGTACCATGCGCTGAGGAAGAGGAGAAGCAGATAGCAGAGAAAGAAGGCTGGAGGCCATCGCAATAACTGGGGGACGGGTGAGCTGGGCAGGAAGCAGGGGGGAAAGAAAGGGAAAAGCTTTCAAAGACTCTCCAAAAATATCAAGCAACTCTGATCCTACCTGTTGTGTGTGAGGGATGGAGGTGTCACGGGGGCCTGAGGTTTCCAGAACTTGGGTGAGAGTAGAACAGTGCTGCCTTGAGCAGGAATAGGTGTGAGCGTGAGGCGGTGACGTGTTTGGGACACTGAGTGGATCGTGCTTGTGGGGGATGATTGGCACATGGGTTAGTCACCGGCTGGCGCAGGACACCTCGTCTCTGACGGGACCCTTCTCTGGGACGTGTCACCGACGTGAGAAAGCAGCAAGGATGCTTGGCAAAGAAGGGGGGCAAGGCTTGGACATGCTCTGGAGCCCGTCCCGCCATGGCCACCAGCCAGCCTTCTTGGGGGGGTGACCAGCCAATGGGCACATCTTCAGGAGAGGGGCTCTGCTTGTGAGAGCTTTGTTAAAAACCATTTTACTTTTCTTTATTGACAAGATCCTGCTGGCTCCCATGGGCCCCTCTCCCCCCTCATCTCACCGCTTTCATAGGTAAGATGGCACCTCGCTTGCTGTAAGCTTATCTCCACATAGGCCTGCCGCAAGGCAATAGGAGAAGTGCAGATGTCAGCGTTATGGCAGAGCAGCAGGAAGACTGGTTATTAGGTGACGATTCGTGATACGGGGAAGGTTCAAGTGACCATTCGTAACTTACACTCAAATGGCTTCTCAAAGTAACTTTTCACTCTTTACGAGGAAGCCTGGCCGGGTCTTATTGTTCCGTTTTCCAGAGAAGGCAAGCTGCTTAGCCACGATCCAGCCATCTATTGAGAGGGCAAAGGACCCTTGCCGCTCTGTCCGGTCTTACCACGATCATGTTGTCTGACCCCAGAATGAGAGCATGTGAGCCTACTTCCAGGGCCAGCAGGCTCCCAGACGTGAACTTGGAGCCATCTTGGAAAACCCGGACATCCTCTTGTCCTCCTCCTAGCTGAAGAGGTCCTTCCAATTTTTCAGATGAGGAAGCTTGAGGCAATAAGAACTTAGGTCGTGTGCCCACGATCACCCCGCCAGCAAGTAACTAGATGTGTTGGAGCTCGGGCAGCCTGTGCCCAGAGCCCATGCTCCCCTGCCTGCAGTGGCGGGTGACAGTCTAGGCTCCGTCTGGCCTCCTTGTCCAGCCTGTACCCAGAGGTGGCGGGACCACCCCTCACTCTTGAGCCCTGTACATCATCTGTGCTATACCTTGGTTATAGTCCCCGAGCAGCCGGAACAGATGTTCCCAATGTCAGTTCAATGAGAAATCATGCTCCGTGCTCCCGGGGCTGCATCGATCCGTTCGCCTCCAATGAAATAACCATGCAGATAAAATATTCGTACCATTGATTGCTTCATTTTATGAGGGTGGGAGGTAGGCGTGAGCAAGTGCATGAGCAGGTGAGGGAGGCCGCACCTACCTGTGTGCAGAGTGGCCGAGGCACGGCCTCAGGGCTGCTGGCGTCGCTGGGGGCCTTGCGGGGTGCACCCAGATCTAACTGAGGAGCACCTGGCAGGCTCCTTGGAGGCCTTTCTCTGAGCAGCTCTGGTCGCAGGCTGTGGGAGCCGCTGACCAGGGCGTCTTCTGGGTGGAGTGTGATCAGGGCACCCAGCTTGACTCTACAGCCATCCCCACGTCTCTAAAGGGCCGTACAGAAGAGGCTTCAGGAAGTGGTGTTTTTGCTCATTGAGTCACTCAACAAACTTTGGAATTATAGCATGGCGAAGCAGGCCAGAAGGAGCTTGGGTGTAAGTCAGGCACGTTCGGCCCTGGTTCTCCCACTCATGGGCTCTGGCATGTTGGGCGGGTCACCTAACCTCTCGGAGCTTCAGCTCCTGACGTGGAAAATACCCCCTGCCCCACGGGGTGCGTCATGCGACCAGACAGGCTTGCGTTTGGTGGCAAGTAACTAAAAACCGACTTTGGTGGTTTGAACCTACAGGGTTTTATTTTTCTGACATACAATTAGATGGTGCTGGTCCAGCAGCTCAGTTCCGTCATAGGCGGCATCTCTGTGAATCTCTTTCTCTCGTGGTTGCAAGGTGGCTGCCGCCAGTTTGTCCTTGTGAAGGTGGGAGCGGGGAGGATGAGCGGAGGAGCGTGTACCAGGGAAGCCAGAGGCTTCCCAGGGGTACGCTAGACCCAGATTCCTGCACTCCCCAGCGTGGCCACCCCAGCCGCCAGGGCTTTCAGGCCTCTGCAGTGAGAAGACTCCCGGGAGACGGAAGTTGGGAGAGGTTTCTGGGGGACCCCGTGGACGGCATGTGCCACCGTATCTAGAGGGCTCGTTGGCACACACACGCTCCAGTCCTTCTCTCTTACTGTGCGTGAGGCGCTGTGCGAGGCATTGTGGAAGTAATTTTGAGGATGGCAGGGACCCCTGCCCCATGGGCAGCTGTGCTGTGGGGAGGAGGTGAAGAGAACTGGGGTCGTGCCCTGTGTGCTTCCCGGGGGAGGCTCTGGTCCTGCGCGGGGAGTCAGGGAGGACGTGGATGGGGGGACCCTGTGCAGGAGGAAGCGGAGGCCGAGGGTAAGCGATTGCCATGGCTCTCAGAGGATCCGCTGCAGGCTGGGTGTTTTCTTCTTGTCCCAGGGGCCAGGGCTGGGGCAGTGGGGATGATACGACGACTGATCTGATAGCAGTTGGAGATGGGCTGTAGACACGTGAGGTGGGCAGAGCCCCTGGGAGACGCAGAATCGTGTCCAGATGGAGCAGAGAAAATAAGAGTTAGGAGGAGGGCGGTTGGGGGAGATGTTACAGAGGGAGATGGCGTGGAGTCAGACTGGCAGGATTGAGGCCGAGGGGGCACACGGGGCCTGAAAGCTGGCATTCCCAGCGAGGCTCCTGGGAGAGAGAGAGAGAGAGGGAGGGAGAAAGAGAGAGAAGAGAGAGAGAGAGAGAGAGAGAGAGAGAGAGAGAGAGAGAGAGAGAACGAACTACCAGGCGAGAGAGGCAGACCAGGCAGCGGGTTGGGAAGGAGAGGGGTGCCTCTGGTTTCACACATTGCATTTGGTTTGGCCTCGAAATCCAGAGGTGTCCATCTGGCCAGGGCCTGGAACGTCAGGGCTGGCCTTGGACATCAAAGCCAGCCTGGAGATTTGCGAATTATGTGCCCAGAGGTGGAGCTGAAGCCAAGGGTGTGAGTGAACAAAGAGAAGGGGTGAGGGCCAAGAAGAGACGCTCGCCCATCCTCCGCTTGTTGGCAGGAGTCTGGAGAGGGCCAGACTGGGAGCGAGCCGGCAGGGAGCGTGCCAGAGGGACACAGCCTCTAGGACGAGGGGAGTGGTCAGCCACGTCCATGGCCAAGTAGGGGTGGCGTTGAAGGGGAGGGGGAGAGACGGGCCGGTGAGGCGGTGAGCGCAGATCTTCACTCAAGGGGTCTGGTTACCCAGGGACAGACAGTGATGGGTTGGTAGGAAACACGTTTTCTTCTTAAAGGATGGGGGAGATCTGACTGCTCGTGGGCAGAATGGAAGGCGCCAGCGGAGAGGGGAAACTGCAAGGGCAGGAGACACCAGGCAGGAAGGAAACAGGGCCCGGCGGGGTTGGAGGAGACAGACCGAGGGACACCAGCCGAGGCTGTGATTCCTGGAAGGCTGGGCCTCGCACAAGGCTGGGAGTTGAATGAATGAAAGAGAAGGAGCCTCTTTCCATGCGAGAGGAGGGAAAGTGGAACAGGTGAACGAACATCCAGGTGCCTTCGTGAAGTGGAAAGATGAGAACGCTCAAGTCAGATGTCCTTGATCTTCTCAGTGAGTGACTTAACCTCGCTGAACCTCAGTTGCTTCACCTGTCAAATGGGGTTAACAATAGTACCTTCTTAATGGGGTTATTGAGAGGATTAAGTAGGATGATTTCTGTAAAACGCTTGGCGCGCACCCTGCTTGACACTTGCCGAGGGCTCTCTGTAAGTTATGTATTATTACTGTTGTTACTTTTGTGAATAGTGGGTTAGAATATAAGGTTCTGTGCTGAAATGAGTGTGGGCCCCAGGGCAGGGCTGGGGGTTCACAGAGATTTGCATCAGGTCCAGGAAGTGTGCAGCCCGGAGATGGCTCGGGGCTCAGCTGGTACTGAGGCAGGCGGGGTGGGCCTGAGAGTGGGGAGCAGGGGTTCTGAGGTGGAGCGCCCCTGGCTGGAAGGACCCTGGGGCAGCTTGCAGCCTCCAGGAACCCCCGCCCACCACCATGGGCCACATCTGGCACCATCTACGTGTGAAACTGCTGGGGTCATTTGGTTCTCCGGGACGAGAATGAAGTAAATGTGTGGGGTCAACCTACAGCACCCAATCCCCAGCCCCCACCCCTTGGGCACCTTAGGGCTGCCTCGTGGACTGCTGGGGGCCTGTGTCCATCCACTCACACCATCCGGTTGGCATCTCCCAGGACCTTCCTTGAAGGTTCTCTGGTGGCTGCAGCCTCTGGGGCACGGGGTGGGCCAGCAGCCAACGTACTCATGTTGAGTGTGCTGAGGGGTCAGGGTCAAGGGCGGAGGGAGGAAGGATAGGGGAGGGTCGGTGCTGCGTTGGTCTCGGAGCTGGGGGCTGGGGACATGGAGGTGGTCTGGGTCACTTCCCTCATTGCACAGGTGAGGAAACTGAGGCCCAGAGACAGGAGGTCTTGCCTGGAGTCACAGTGCCGACGTGACAGAGGGAGGACTCACACCCAATGCCTTTGACCTTGAGTCCAGTGCTCTCCTGACGTCTAGGCCACTTCCTGGAGCCGCCTTTGGCTTGTCACACTGGCCCTTTGCAAGGGCCGTCTGTCTGGGGTCCAGGGTCCGAGGGGCTCAACGCTAGAGGCAGAAGCAGCTGTGGGCAGTGTGTGTCAGGACAGCGAGTGACAGCTGACCGCAGCGCATCGGGCCCCCCAGAAGGCATCTGTGCCTTGTTCTGGCCCTTCCTTCAGCCTCCCAGGGACCATCCCTTTCTTGCCTTCTAGCGGGTATTGCATGCTGGGCCATCGGGTCCTTGCATTTCTAGGCAGGACTTAAGATCCTGTGTGCGTGGACCTGGGTGGGAGACACGGGCACCATCAGAAGAGGGGAAGTCGGCTGTGCCTGGCTGGTCCTGATAACTGGTCCTGCTTTAGGAATCGTACCTGAGGGGTGACTTAGGGCAGAGGTGTCAGGAGAGAAGCCATCCCATGACTGGCCCTGCCCCAGCCCCTCCTGCCTCCTCTCCCTCTCCCCTTGATTCCTCCTCTTCACACATCGTTCATCGGCTGCTTGCTTTGGGGGCCTTCTCTGAATAGCATGCAGGGGTCCCTCCTACAAAACCCAGTGCATTCTGAGGGGGCTTCTGCAGTGCTGATTGGCTGGTGTCTTCAGGACCAGGCAGAGGGTGCAGCCCCTGGTCTCTCAGCTCAGCAGAGAGATCACATACACATATGTTTGAGCCCAGTAGTTGATGTTTTTTTGTGCAGTAACGGCTTTTCTTACTCAAACAAAACGCAGACCCCTGTTGGAAAGAGACCCTGTGGGTGCAGGGTTGGCAATCCCTAGGGGTTTCTGGATTGGTCATCTTGAGGGTCCTTCCCTCTGAAATTCCTGGCATCCCCCCCTCCCCTGCACCCTCACCCTCTATGAGAAACACCCTCTTTCTTGTGTCCGCTTGGTACTGGTTGGCATTTAAATGAAAAAAAAAAAAAAGAAAAACTTCACTAAATACTGAAGGAGAATAAAGTGGAGATAATTATAGGGGGAAAAAAAAAAAGCAAACGGTATCAAAACAGTCAGCTTTTCAAAGCAAAGAGCCGCAGCTCCGTACAAGCCCTGTACTCACTTCCCAGGGCTGGCTTCTTCCCCAGCTCCCCCTGCAGGGCCTACACCGGGAGTGGGGGGGCTCAGCTGGGTGTGTGGGGGCTCCCCCACACCTCTGCTGCCTGCCCGTGTCCCTGGTGCCAGGATCATTTGTGTATTGGCCTCCCTAAGGAGACGGAGACTCCTCAAGGTCACGGGCAGGCTGTGTCTTAGCGGCACTTGTCATCTGAGCACTGTCACTATACTCCCCGTACAGCATGCCTGGGCCCTGCGTCCCTGCTGAAGAACGGGTGTCGCTGGCCAAGTAACACAGTGACAATACGGCAGGCCCTTGTGTAACGTCATTTCCCTCATCGTCTCGTTCTAACGTTGTTGAGAGGCTGTAGGAGCCTAACTCTTGTTTATGTCAATTAACCTGTGGGAAAATTGGTTTTCATTATAGGTCGTTTCGCTTCAAGTCACAGGACCTATCAAGGCCATTAAGTGAGGACTTACTATAACAGTAACAGTCGTGATAGCGTCTCTTTATTGAAGCCTTCATGTAGAGATGACCTCAGAATAATTACAGCGTTTTTCTGACCCTGGAATCAGTGCCGTCGTTAGCTCCATTTGACAGATGAGCAAACCGAGGCACAGAGAGGTTTGTAGGTAACGTGCCCGAAGTCACCCAGCTGGGAGGTGGAGGACAGTGCACCTGGCTGCTCAGGCCCCAAAGCGCCCGTGGTGTGGAGCTCGCCTGCGTGTGCTGCCAGGCGCTGGAAAGTTCCTAACGACTTGCTATTCGGGCCTCAAGCTCCAGTTTCCCAGCCCGTCCTGGACACCCACTCCCCTCCCATTCAGTTCTAGTTTCTGAGCTGTGGTGCCTGGGGAAGTTCCCACCTTATAGGCGGAACCCTCATCTGAACTTGGGGCCTCATCACTCTCAGACCCAGTGCTCCCACTGTCTGGGCCCTCCGTGGGCCAGGGGTCCTGGGCTGTTGTCCTGTAGTGTCTGCTCCGTCTCCACAGGCAGAGCCCGAGGCCCCGGCTAGGACGGCTCTGTTAGGGCCTCTTGGTTAAGTGGGTGTTGCCTGTGTGCTGTGAATTCTGCAGCTCCCATCCTGTCCCGTTCTAGCTCCTCCCCTGCCTTTGTCCTCGTCCCTTTGGTCCTCTGCCCGTGGGGCACTGCCTGTGCCTCCAGCCTCCACCCTTAGCCATAACTTCCTAAGTCTTCGCCTCCCACCCCCTTAATTACAGTAATGATCACCTTTTATCAAGCACTCATTTTGTGCTCAGAGCTCTTAACGTGTACTATCCCATTTAATCCTCCCATGGCCCAAGGAAGTAGATGCTATTATTATGCCTATTTTACGGTAAAGAGACAAGTGGAGACCCAGAGTGGTTGGGTTCCTGGTCCCTGGGCGTGGAACAGCCGAGTGGTGACGGTGCCTTACACACGGCATAGCTGCCCCCTTACGTGGGGCCTCCTCAGCCCTGGTTGTGGGCACGCAGGCACCCTACCTGCCCTTGCTGCTTCTTGTCCCTGATGCAGTCCTCACCTGCCAGCTGCTCTGCCTCCGAGCACATGGGCAGAGAGGGGCTCTGGGGAGGCAGGAAGCAGTGACAGCAGGGGCACCGCTGGGACAGCAGCCCCCCCCCCACCCCCGGCACTCACACTTGGTGACACAGGCCACAGATGACGTTGGCCTTCTGGGTGGCCTCAGCATGACGTTGTGCCCTGGCCAGCTGGTCAAGGACAGCCCACCCGGCTGATTGTGGGGAAGGTCACTGTCTGCCCTGGGGCCCGTGTGCTGGGGGAGTTCCAACCGGAGCGGCTGACATCTGCGGAGCCCCAGCCTGCAGTCCTGGCTGCCCACCCTCCGCCAGCCTCCACCAACCCTCCCCTCTCCTCACCCAGTTGCCTGGTTACAGCTTGAAGGGCACTCAGTGCAGGGTGGGCGGCAGTCCGGCATCCCCAAAGGATTCCACGGGTCCCACGGTGACCTTTGTGTCTCCCTTGGCTGCTGCCTGAGTAGGGGACGTTCAGGGAGGCATGACATCTCCTTGGGTTGAAGCTTCCTTATCTGCTACTGAATGATGGCGTGTTCCTCATAGAGCAGGAAAATGCCAGGTGCCTAGCACTGTCCCTGGCACCTGACACTCCAGAAGGGGGCTCTCTGGTTATATCTGTTCCCTTCAGGAGGCAGTCAATCCATGTTAAAGTGCCAGTATTCAGCCACTTTTGGTTTACAATAGTGGTAGTTTTATGTAGTGCAACCTAATCACTGGACAGCCTAAATATCTTAGGCAAGTTCTGTGTTCCTGCCTCAGTTTCCCCACTATGAAATGGAAGTCGCGGGACTTTTCATGGGATGACGACAGTGAGTGCTACGCAAAATGGAATGTGTGCGTGCTGCGTAAACTGGAAGTGATGAATGAAATGAGCGTAGTATTATTTTTATTTATTTTTTATTACTGCTGCATTATTGAAAGGCAGTTTCAGGGGTAAGCTCACAGGCCATGGAACCTGCCTGAGTTTGAATCCAAGGGCTGGTAGGTGCCAGCTGGGTGACCTTGACCAAGCCACTTAACCTTTTGATGCCTTAGTTTCCTGATCTGTAAAATGGGGATAATCATGGTACCTACTTCATGGACTTGTGAGGTTTGAGTACCGATTGTGTGCCTGTCTCTGTGCCGGGCAGTATTGGGGGGATACGTAGATTTGCGTACGTGTTAGAGTTGGGCTCTAGGAGTCGTCCCGATCCCTGTGTGACAGAGAACCTGAGTTCAGATCCAACTTCCAGCTGGCTAACAGACAGACTCCTGCACCGTCTGCCCCACCTGCCTGGGCTGAGAAGCTTGCTTTCTGGCTGGTCCTGAGGCAGGCTGCTGGGTCCCTGAGGCTGAAAGACTCCAGTTGCATAGAAGGTGCGCGAGAAACCCTTATTCAGGTTGTTACTGCTGCAGTGTCATGTAAGCTGTACTGATAATTAATCTTACATTGTTGGGGCCAAACAGCCCTGTAATTTTTTCCTATCGTGTAGCCTAATCGGTCTTGATAGCTGTGCCATTAGTTTATGTTTGTTTGTAATCTGATTCCCTGGGTGGCCTTTCTTAGCCATGGGACAAGACCCCCGCCTTCCTGCTCACCCATCACCTTGGGGCTGGCCTCGACTCCCAGTCCAGGTGTAAGTGTTGGGGATGGGGTGGGTGGCAAACCCTTCAGGTGAGGGGACGAGCCCAGCACCAGGATCAGGCCACCTAGGTCCTGTCCGTGCCCTTGCTGTTTATTAGCTACTTATCCTGTGTATTGTTTATTTAAAAATCTCTCAGTTTTTTTTATCTTCATTGATTTCCTTTTATGAATTTGTAATGACAACATAAAATACTTAAGAAAAACTATAAGCAAAGGAAAGCTGGGATTCAAGCCGTGCATCTGTCGTCACCTCATCTGCCCGGAAGTGAAGACGGGAGGACCCGCACCCCACGTCGAGGGCGGTTATCTCTGTGAGACGTAATGATGAGTGACTTTAATTTCCTTGTGATCTTTTCATTTTCCCCCCCAAACATCCCATAAGGAGCCTGTGTTAGTTTATAGTCACGAAAAGAGTAATTGAAATTAACCAGCATTAAGTCCCTCCACCATAGAGTTCCCTCATTGGTAAAATGAGAGGGTTGGTGTGATTTCCAACCCTGGCTGGGTACCAGAATCCCCAGGAGAGCTTGTTACAAATGCAGAGGACAGGGCCCCATCCCGGGGGGTGTGACCCTGTAGTCTGGGACCTGGCCCAGGAACCAGCATTTTTGTAAGCACCCCAGGAGTCTCAGATGTGCATCTAGGGTTTATATCCCTGGATGGATTGACCTCTTGGGCTTTTTCTGCCATGACCATTTCGTATGGATGAGTCATTTTCAGACTTGGAGTGGGGGTGCGGTGGGAACCGGGAGTTCTATGGCACAAATCTCCTCTGGCTTGAGGGAGGTGCCGTTCGAATGTCCCTGCTCCATCTGGGAAGAAACCAGCTGCCATGCGCTAGAAATGGGTGGTCCAAAATATGACGGGCTCCTGGGACTGCCTGGAGAGCGGCCTGCGTCCAGCCAGCATTTCCTAATAGCCTTGCAGGGTTGGTCCACATCCCATCTCTGATCACATTTCATCCTCAGCAACTCACGCACTGGGCCTCACTACTCTCCGTGCTTGTCAGATCTGAGGCACCGGAAAGCTAAGTGACTTGCCCAGCATCACACAGCTACTGAGTGGCAGAGCCTGCGTTGGAACTGGCGTCTATACCTGCACATCCGTGGCGTTTTTTCTTCCGTAGGCCCACCAGTCTGTGGCTTGGTGGTCTTTGAGGTCCCCAGTTGTTCCTCCGGGTAGGACAAGCTGGGATTTTTCTTGTGACCTTTCCCTGCCTCCAGCTGTACTCCTGCCACAGGGATCCCCCAACCCCTGAAATAGTTAAGCCGCTCATTTGCTTGGGGAACTTTTGCAGGGTCTCTGTGTGTGGCCCTGAACCACTGCGGTCATTGTCATCCCTGCTGCTGGCATGCTTTTTCTTGTCTATTTCATCTATCTCACTGTATCTCACTGTGTTTTGGTCTTCTGATTGTATCTTCTCTTAAACCCAAGCCTTTTAAATTGTAGCTGGATTTACTTGGAGATTTTCTGCAGGCGTTACAACTCCTCTCTCCTGCAGCGTACAGGTGACATTGTAGGCGGGGCTAGTCGTGAGGGAGAAGGTGAGAGCATCCCTGGGTTTGATGTGAGAGGTTTCCCAGTGAGAGCTGTATGACCTTGGGAGGGTCATCCAGGGTCATTGAACAGGGTGCAGGGCCTGGCACCCAGACATGCTCCGTGTATATTAGCCACTGCCATCCGTGTTCTTCTCATCTTGATTTTGACCTTCATCACCCTTGAAGCCTGGACTAGTCACCACTCCAGGAGCTTCCGTTCCCACCGGAACGGATTGCTTGGCAAATAGAAATGTCCCCACAGCTGGGCTGTGGCAGCCTGGGCTCAGTTGACCTTTTCCGGGGACAATGAGGATTTCCTCCAGAGTTGGGCCCAGTGCAAGGGAAGCAGGACTGGTTTTAACTTCTAGACTTTGGTCGGGTCCCCTCGCTGATGGGCATTGAAGTCAGGAGTCCAGGCTTCTGCCCTGAAGGCCCAGCCCCAAGTGGCGAGGGGCCCTGGGACCCCACCACAGTTGCCGCGTTTCCGCTATCAGCCTGGGCTTCTCCTCTTGGCCCCACCTCTGGGTTTTGGGGAGCTGTCAGTTACTGAGCAGACAGCACAGTTGTAGCCCAACAGCCACACAGCTGGCTGGAGAGGATTAAGCTTAATTTGCTGCAGGTCAAAGGGATTTCCAGCCTCCCCTGTTCCTTTCCCATTGATTATTTTGCTTTGATGTTGAAAGGGGACGTTGGGGTTGGCTAATAGGCTTCCCTCTGTGCCCAGGCAGGTGGCGTCCTGCACATGTGCACCGCTGACACTCTGCAGCCCTTCCTCCGCACAGGGCTGATTGTTGTTTACATATTTCCCACTTGTCTCTGGCCAAGAGGTCGTCTCCTGTCATCGTTGCTAGGGCCATTGCTAGGGCATCTGTTGTCCAGGCTGTTACGTGAGCGAGACCAGGTGGGTGATCTCATGCCCTCTTCGGTACTGACTGTCCTTGTGGCTGGGATGGAGAAAGGCCTGGATGGGGGCACAGGCTGGGCTTGCAGACAGGTGGGTTTGGATGAGAACAAGGAAGTCTTAGGCCAAAGGAGTCTCGGGTACCCTAACGCTCCTGCTCCCACAGGGTTAAGGTGAAATCGCGTTGCCTGTGAAGGGAGCAGACACAGGCGCCCATGCTGGCAGTGATGTCATTGAGCTTCCGGCTCTGGTGTGGGGCCCAGAAGCAACACAGTCACATGCCTGGGGGGAGCACCTCACAGGGACTCCAGGCCTCTCAGCAGACCGCGAGCCTGACAGTAGGCACGTGGGGCTCTAGCTGACAGCACCGCGGCTAAAACTCAGAATCGTCATCATTGTGACACCACTTATTGGGTGCCTTCCATGTGTCAGCGACTTAGCAAGTGTCAGCTGCACGCCTCAGAAGAGTGCTGTCGCTGAGCTTTATGGGCCTGTTTTACAGAGGAGGGAATCTAGCTCAGAGAGATCCAGGCGGTCGCACACGGTCACAAAGCTAGGAGATGGCAGAGGCAGGGTTCAAACCTGAGCCTGTCCGGCTCCGTCGCCTGGTCTTCTCTGCCGGAGCCCCTGGTCTGGCAGCCAAGACCTGCTAAGTTACCCTGGGGCAGCTTTCTACGGAGGCCTCCGCACAGGGTGCCCGCTGATCCTGATGGCAGACGACTTGCCCGGTGACGTGTAGTGGGTCAGGCTAGATAACAAATGGCTCCTTGTCATACATCTATGCTCGTTTCAGGGCGCAGAGGTGTCCCGGGGCCCCCAGGGGCCTTTGGGAAGAGCTGACATTACTGTCCTCCAAGTGTTCTTCCAATATGGCGGCTGCCAGAGTGGCCTGGAGAGTGGGCACAAGAGTCAGCTTTTCTTTTCTTTTTTACTTGTGAGAAAAGACACATAACATAAAATTTACCATCGTCACTATGTTAAGTGTACGGCTCAGTAGTGTTAAGTGCACTTGCACTGATCTCCGTATCTCTTCATCTTGCAAAACTGAAACTATACCCACTAAACAACCCTCCGTTCTCCCCTCCTCCTGGCAACCACCATTCTATTTTTGTCTCTATGATTTGACTATTCTAGGTACCTCATATAAGTGGAATCCTACAGTATTTATCTTCTGCTACTGGCTTATTTTACTCAGTATAGTGTCCTCAAGTTTCGTCCATCTTGTAACATGTGACAGAATTTCGTTCCTTTCTAAGGCTGAATAATATTCCATTGTGTGTGTATACTCGTACCTACCATGTTTTGCTCCTTCAGCGGCAGATACTTGGATTACCCCCACCTTTTGGCCATTGTGAATAATGCTGTTATGAACATGGGTGGACAAATCTCTCTTCGAGACCCTGCTTTCAGTTCTCTTGGGTGCATACCCAGAAGTGGGATTGCTGGGTCACATGGCAATTCTAACTTTTGGAGGAACTGCCATCCTGTTTTTCATTACAGCTGCATCATTTTACCTTCCTACCCACAGTGCATGAGGGTTCCAATTTCTCCACGTCCTTGACAACAC
>NW_017731786.1:367931-389656 GCF_001890085.2 Hipposideros armiger
GATGCAAACCAAGTTTGCTCAGGGTGCCCTTTCATGCCCCAGCAGTTTGTTCCTCTGGGGTCCGGGATCGACAGCTCCCGCCTTTCCTGCCCCACGTGAGCTGCAAAACCTGCCACCGCCCCTCATTGGACCCTGGATTGATGGGAGTGCCATGCGGGAGGCCACTGGCACCCGTGAGCACCATCCTCTGCTCTAGACACATTTTCTGACTCGGGTCTCATAAGGACCTAACGAGGGCGGGAGTTTCCTTCATTTTATGATGGGGCAGCACAGACCAGGGGTTACGAGCAAGGACCCTTTGCATCAAGGTTTGCGTTTTCCTGTTTTATTTATTCTTTGCATGTGTCATTCAATGTGGTTCAGAAGGTGCAGTGAACAGCTGCCCTCACAGTCCCCAGTTCCCTGCCCCCGAGGCAGCGGGCAGCAAGTTTCTGACCACAGGTGGTCCACCTGCGTTCAGTGTGCAGTAAGCCTCTGTATTTATTGTGTATTCTCTGTAGCATAAGATCCTCAACTTCCAGATCTCTCGTCCTAGAATTCTGTAGGCCTCTCCTGTTCCCAACTTTCATCACTGTATCGGTCTGTCTCTGTTGAGAGCTGCCTCTGGACTCTGAGTTCTATCCCAGCGGCTTCCTCCCGGCATCTTGCGAGGCAGCATTTAGCATTGAGCGTGGCAGGGGGATGGGGGATGGGGGCCTGAGCGAATGACGGTGTAATGCAGGGATGCACGTGTGTACACGCAGTGGATAACCGAATGAGGGAGGCAGTGGTGAGGACCCGGCGAAGCTGCGAGGGGCCTGCGTTTGCCCTGGAGCCGGGCCTGCTGCTCTGGCTCGTCCCAGGTGATAGGTGCTTTGCCTCCCCAACCCCCAAGGGTGGCTCTCCGTTGGAATCTGACCCTGTCAGGGAGGCTGTGAACAAACTGGGGTACCTTCCCTCTGATCGACTGCCATCCCCGAACTTCAGAATTGCTTCCTGAGCCAAAATGCTAGACATGGGAGGGAAGTGGGTGCAGGACTGGGCAGAAGAAAGGCGGCCCGGAGAGCTGCATGTGCCCCACCCCTTTGCCGAGCACCTCTTAGGTGCCAGGCTGCTGGAGGAGGCCGGACCTACCTGGGAAAGATCAGGGCGTCCCTTTGGGGGCCCATTTTCTGTCTTGATTCTTCTCTCTGCTTTCATTTCCTGCTTTGTATTTTTCTGGCTCAGAGGGGTCCCAGCTGTAGCTACCTCTCCTTCCGGAAGGAGTACAGCATGAGGACTGTACTGGGTTGAATAATGTCCTCCACAATTCATGCCTACCTGGAAACCAGTAGTGTGTGACCTTACTTGGAAATGGGGTCTCTGCAGCTAAAATTAGCTAAGATGAGCCATACTGGATTGGGGTGGGCCCTAAATCCAGTGACTGGTGTCCTTCTAAGAAGGCCGCATGGGGACCCAGAGACACACAGGCAGGAGGGTAGAGGTTGCCGTGACGCGTCTCCAAGCCCTGTCAGGGGCCTCTGCTGTGTGCTGTTTTGCACAGTTGGTGCTGAGGACACGGGGAGGGGGCGGGATACCCTTCTCTGGAGAAGAAAGATCTTGGAATTGCTTCTCCCCTGGTGCTCCCAGGTGGTCCTCACAGCTCGATGGGTCTGGGGCTGCCTCACCTGGACAGGCCGTCCCTGTTTGAGGACAAGACCTTTCTCTTCCTAGCTGTGGCGTCTCTCTTCTACTCTTCTCTCTTAGCTCTTCTTAGACCGGTGCTTCCCAAACATGTGTACGTCGATGCGCACAAAGAAAGTGATAATGTTTGTGTTGCATCATGGGGATGGATAAATGGAGAGGGTACTTGCAGGTAGAGATGATCTGCTCGGTGGGCTCTCCAGATGGTACGCAGACAGTGTTGGTGGTACATTGGTGGGAGCCAAGGTAGCGTTTTGAGTGTAGCCACAGGGATGAGGAGTGTTCTCAGCTTGCCTTTGCCAGAAGGGATCAGTTATTTACCTGTTAAATGCTCAGGTCCGTAGATCCATCCCCTGCCCTTCAGGGCCTGACCCCTGAAAACTGCAACTCCCAGGCTCCTTTGCCAACTGGCTGGGTCTGGCCAGTGGGAGGCGCTGGCTGAGCCTGGCAGGCAGGAGGAGGGGAGAAGGCAGACTCCCCAAACCCTCTCGGTTTCATCTCTGCATCTTTAGCCATGGCTGTCTTCGCGTAGTTCCAGCTCCTGCCGGGCAGCCCCTGCTGCTGCCAGCTGGCTCTGACCCTGGGCTTCATGACACCACCTCCTCCTTTTATCCTTTGAGCCTGTGGGCTCCCTGCTATTGCTAATCTCTGGGTTGCAATGTGGTCCCCTGTTTGGTTTTTTCAGCCATTCCAACATATCACTGGTTTGCCCATCAGACTTCCTCTGTCAAAAATAGTATATGGGCTCCGTTTTCCTGATTGGACTCTGGCTGATATGGTATCCCGGGCACTTACAAAGCATCCTGGCCGCTCCCATGTGGACCTCCAGAGCGCCAGCCGGTAACAGAGGCCATGCATTAGACTGACCTCGCTGTCTGTGTCCCTCGGGCAGTAGCAGGCAGCTGAGCTAGAATGCAGGACCCCGGTCCCGGCCCAGCATCATCTCCCTATGACCAATAACGGGAGGAACAGAGGTTTGGGACGGCTGCTCCCCTTGTCTGTCTAGAAAACAATTCATCCTTTAAGGCCCAAATATCACTACCTCTTGAACTCTGTCCTTTTTTCCCTCTCATTTCCTCCAGGCTGATCACTTGCTTCTTTATTTGTATTCCCTACACAGTTTATATAAATACGCCCTCTAGTACTTTTCCCGTTAGAGCCACCAGCTCCCCCAGTAGTGGACAAGGTCCCTGAGGGCGGGGACATGGCCTCGCTGAGTGCACACGCTGGGCACAGAGCAGGAAGGACCCAGTTTCGCCGACTCCGGTGTTCCTCTAACCCGGCTGCGTGTCCATATCCCCTGGGAAGCTTTCAAAAAATAACAAAAGTCTGGGCGCTACCCTGGACCAGTGAAGGAGGGGCCTAGGCATGGCCTTCCTAAAAGGCCAACTCGGCGACTTCAGAGCCAGGGTTGCGAACCATCGGCTTGACCGACCGCTTCGTCTGATGACTTGTCCCTTGTTCCTGACTCCTGCCATCGAACCCAGCTCCCCTTGCAATCTAATTCAACCTAGCAGATATTTTTGAGTGCCTACTGTGCCAAGCATTGTGTAGACAGACTTGCTACTTGAAGTATGTTCGTTGGACTGGTAGCATCTGTGTCACTTGGGAGCTTGCCAGAAAGGCAGACTTGTAGGCCCCCGCCCAGACCTCCTGAATCGGAGCCTGCGTTTCTACCAGCTTCCCCTGCAAACACGGGCTGAGAGGCAGCGATGTAGGTCCCACGCACATGTTGGAGTGCTTGCTCACTCCCTTCCTGACCCGCTCCGTTTTGCTTCCCTTTGGAAGGGTATCATCTTTCATTCCTTTCTGCAGCCCCTTTGGCACAGCCAACGGGCGTGGAGACCAGGCAGGAGTTCGATGAGACGATGGGTCCCCTGAGTGTTGGAGGGAAGGTGGGGTAAGTGGTCTTTGGGAGATGGAAGCCTTTCTGGGCACGCTGAGTCCCGGTGTTTGGGAGGCCAGCGGGATGGGCTGTTTGGCAGGAATGACGCCCGCTTCTGCCATGGCCGTTTCCTGGGCATGGGCCAGCCATGCTGGATGGAGGGCTGCAGCATATCCGATTGCCAGGGAGCAGGTTGGCATTGATGCAGATGAAGCATCCTTGCTTGCCGCCTGCCTTTGGGGCCCAAACCCAGCTACGAGTTTCTAGAGGCTGGCCTGTCAAGCAGGATTCACCAGGTTACCTGCTGTTCAAGTTCAAATGGATCAAGGTGATCTGTGTCCACAGGGGTCATGACTTTCAAAGGCAACCTGAAGAGAGGCAAGACTCTTTGCATATCTGAGTACACCTCTTCCATCTCCCCTGATCCGGGGCATTGGGCCCGGGTGTGTACTCCGGCTGGAATTAGAGTGAGGCTGATGGCAAGGCCAGGTGGCCAGGAGGGGCGGGGGGCCTGTCTGGGAGGGGGGGTCTTGGCTGGGGCTCTGCCCCTTTGCCCTGTCAGTGGCCTCTGCCGTGTGCTGTTTTGCACAGTCGGTGCTGAGGACATGGGGAGGGGGCAGGATACCTTTCTCTGGAGAAGAAAGCTCTCGCCCCTCCAGCCCCCCCAACTCCCAACATGCTGCTTTGCCCCCCAAACTTCTGTGGTCTGACTAGGCCATGGTGATAACCCAAAACCTGCTGCAGAAGGAGAGCTGTGTATTTATTTCATCTTGAGCTCTCCAGATATGTTTAACAGACACTTTTAAAAGAGTCATGATTTCATTTGAGAAATAATGTAGTAAGGGGTGTGCTTGGGCTGGGGGATGGAAGTCAGAAAGTTGGGGTGAAAGGACAATACCTGTGGGTGGCTCGGTGGTCAGGACTGGCCCAGCCATGAAAAATGGCTCCACTGGCCAGCTCATGTGACGGCCTGCCCATGCAGTGCAGCATCACCCTGCGGACAGGTACTTGGGGAGCCCCACCAGGGAGCTGATGCAGCCTCCCCAGCAATTGCCCACTCTTTTGGGTTCTGCACCCAATTTCCAATGTGTGTGTCACGTTTTCCCCCAACACCAACAAGCAATTCTCAGACACTAGCGGGTCAGGTACCATTCAGCTCAATTCTGACACTATCTATCTGGAGACAGGTTAAGGGCTCGGTCCTAAAAAACTGCCCCTCTGCCCCCCGACTTCAGATGCCAACCACAAGTCCAGGTGCTTCTGACTGACTGGCTGCAGATTGGAGGTCAGCCAGCAGCATGGCTTGGGACAGTCCGAGGGACATCAGCAGGGCACAGGACACAGAGCATTTGCTCCGTAAGGTGTGCAGGGTCCCATGCAGCCCCGTCCTGACTGGCCATTTGCATGTTTGTTTCCTGGGGAGTCAGGTATGCTAGTCTCCTGTCCTTACCGTTGGGTCTGGGACCTTGGCTGTTCTAGCTCTCACCTTTGTGCAGACACCAGGCGAGTGAGACCTGCTCAGCCTCTTGTGGACACAGGTTACCTCCTGTGGCTGGAAGCCGCTCTGCAGACATGAAGGCTCACCTGGGCAGCACCCTCCTCTCCAGGAAAAGCGCTGTACACGGGTCACTGTGAGAAGGTGGGCTGGACCAGTGACAGAGAGGTGGCCCCTGGAGGACTTCTGGGGTGGGCGTGGGTCCGGGGCCCCACTGGCCACACCTGGAAGATGAGCATGAATGAATCTCTTAGCAAAACAGGCACCTTTAGCCCTGTAACTGCCCCGGGCAGCAGTCCGTAAGAGAGCGCTGAGTGCCAATGGCTGTCGGAAACACTGACTCACTCCCCGGGTCCTTTGAGGTTCTGCGTTAGAGAGTGGGGCCTTCTGTCAGCCGCTGCCAACTATGATTTCAGACTCCACAGGCCGGCTGGCTGGGAGAGGAGATGAATGAGTGGGGAGAGAGGCAGGGAGAGGAAGCCGGTGAGGCGGGGAGCTGGCCAGTGGAAGCGAGGTGAGAAGGAACGGAGCAAGGCTGCTGACACACATGGTGGTGGTGAAGAAAGCACCCCCTGCCCCCCGCCCTGGGTGAGATGAATTAGGCGAGGACCTGGAAGTGAAGACCAAGAGAAACGCTCACTCAGCAGGTTCTGGGAAGCTGTAGTCACCTGGGGAAGAGCCATTAGAGGTGTGTGGGAATGCTAGTCTGGACCCCTGACCCTCCTCAAGTGCACATAGATTTGCAGATTTCAGCCCTGGTGTACAGGGGTCCCCCTTATCCACTGGATTTGGTCCAAGACCCCCGGCGGCTGCCTGAAACAGCAGATAGGAGTGAACCCGGCATACACTATGTTTCTTCCTGTACATACATCCTTAAGATAGTTTAATTTATAAATTAGGCACAGTACATGATTAACAATGATAACTAATAATAAAATAGAACAATGATAACAATATACTGTAATAAAAAGTATGCTAATGTCTTTGGAGCCATTATGAAATACGCAAGAGGGGTGCGACCAAAATTAATGGAACGCAGTAGACTTTGTTGTCAGGGAATTGACGGTCTCCCGAGGGAAGCCAGGCAAACGCCGTCTCAACACGGAGGTGACAGGGTCACATACCGACATCAGTGGCCACTGGGAAATAATTTCCGAGTAATTGGAGGGTGAGGTGAGGCTGGATGTGATGACTGTGACTGGGTGGGGGTGGTTTGGTAAAAGCTTGGTGGGGGAGGCAGATGGGGCATATTAGAACACCTGAAGGACATGTTCAGGCCACGAACAGTCACTGGGCACCCAGGCTGTGTTTTAAGAGAAGGAGGAAGAAGAGAGAGGTGGGGAAAGGGGGGGTCTCAGGCTCCACGCAGCCACTGCCTCAGCCACTGCAGCTACAAGCAGGTCGGTCTCCTGGCCTTGCAGGCCCCAGTTCCTGACCTCAGCCCTGCACAACCGAATGACTGCTTGAAAAGAAAATACTTCTTTTTCCCCGGCTCTCAATACTTCAGTTCTTCCCCCCATTCCGACCAATTCTCCAATTCTCTGTGGATACCGAGTGGGTGTCCTACAGTTCAGCCTGATGCTGTCTACCTGGGGTTAGTGTCAGATCCCACAGGTAAGGGTTCAGTCCCACGTGACCGTGCCCTTTCCCCACTTCAAGTGCCAATTCCAAGTTCAGGTTGTCACCTGGGCTTCTGACTGTCCGGCTATAGATTGGAGGTTCCCAGGAACCCCTCCTGGGGTTTGATCATTTGCTAGGACAGCTCACAGAACTCAGGACAATGGTTTACTTACTATTATAGGTTATCAGTTTATTATAAAAGAGTGCAACCAGGAGTGGCCAGATGGAAGGACACATAGGGCAAAGTGTGGGGGAAGGGCTTGGGGCTCCCATGCCCTCTGGTGGGCTGCGGGCATCTCCATGTGTTTACCCGCTTGGAAGGTCTCTGAACTCTTTCAGGTCTTGTGTGGAGGCTTCATTGCATAGGCATAACTGATAAATCATTGGCCACTGGAGAGTAAGTCAGCCTCCAGGCAGATGGGGCTAAAAGTGCCAACTCTTTAACGATATGGTTGGTTTCCCTGGCTACCAGCTCCCATCTGAGGAGCCCCTGAGCCACTCACACTGCTTTTCTTTTTGGAGGGGAAAACAAACATTCTTTGAGCTCTAGCATGTTCCAAACAACATGGCTAGGTCTTTTGCAGACACTGTTTTAATTCGTCTTTATGATGCCTCCACGAAGTTGGCGTTGTGATCCCTGTTTTACAGATGAACAAACTGAGACCATGGGAGCTGACCCAGCTAGTCCTTGTCTCCAAGCCCGTGATTTTCCCCCGACATCACACTGCTTCCAAAAGTCGAGGGAAGAGGCAGGGAGGAGAAGGTCCGATTGAAGCCCAGCAGGCTGGCTTCTCTGTTGATGTGAGCGCACCTCCCTGAAGCAGCTTGGTTTTGTTTTTTTTTTGTTTTTTTTTTATCGTCTGTGACAGAAGGATAAAGGGATCTAGGGACGATGGGCATGCGAGCCACAGAAGCCATTCATACAAGTCCCACTAGCCACCCCCACGTCTTCCTCCGCTTCAGTCCGGATTCGAGCCTCAGGGAAGGATTTCAGTGGTGCAGTGGGTTGGACGCAGGGAAGACAGGAAATGTTGCTTCTGCCCTCTTTACACAGCCCCTTCCCCTCACTTAACAGCTGTCCCTGCAGGCTTAAAAGGCTTCCTGAAAGCAGCTTTGGTTTGGTATGAGAAGCGTTTTTGTTTGCCATTGGGGGAGCGGGGGAAGGGGGGAGGGTCTTGAGCCTGTGAGGGACATGTTCAAAGTCATCGCCAAAAAAGTCGAGCCTCAAACAGGTGAGGACACAAGGGCTGGAAGCTGAAAGGTGTGCTAAGAGGCTGCTGTATCCCCAGATAGGGGCTGTAGAAATAAAAAATTGAGAGCAATTTCTAGAAATATCATGGAGGAGGGAGTGGTCGGACCTGAATCAGAGAGAGAGAGAGAGAGAGAGGTGAAAAGGTCCTTGGGTAGATGTGGTTAATAGCAGATGGTACTTACATTGTCATTGTGTATCTTGCGCCCATGGCAGACATCACTAATCGATCACTAATCTTTTCCTTGCTCAACCCCCGATGCCTTCTAAACACAGCAATCTGTGTTAGCTCTCACCAGCCCGCTGGTATTGCACAGACGCTGGAATCTACTCACTCTGCTGAATGTTTCAAGTCAGGAGGACTCAGCGGAGCTAGTTTGGGAAGCGTTCAGGAGAAAAGAGTGAGCTGTTCCGTCTTAGGAGTCTGGGGAAGCATATTGTGAGAACAAGCGCTACAGGACAGAGGAGAGGTGAGGCGTCCAGGGTAGAGCTGTAGAACTGGGATTAATCTCCAATTAGGCAGTAATTGAAGTCATGTGAATGGAAGGATGCCTTCCAAGAGAGTGAGTATATGGGGAAAAGAACAGAGGGTTTATTGCCGGAGGGAAGGAAACTGCTCATCGTGCTGAAGCAAGGAAAAGTTACCAAGAGCAAAAGCTGCATTTCCTTCACTGCGTGAGGGAGACCATCTTGCGCCCTAAATGGAACCCTTTGGGATCTTAAGGAATTCCGGGGCCGGCTTCCTTACAGACTACAAGGGCTAATGCTGTTAGTGCCTTCCTTTTATGCCTCGGATGTAAGCCAGTGTTCCTTCCAGTGCTCATGTCTTTAAAGCACCCCGTCTCCCTCCCTGCCGCCTCCCACTGCATGCACATCCCTCTTCCCGCCCTGGACCAGCCCACCGCCCCTCCTCCAGCCTGGCTTCTGCTTCTTCCCTGTGGCTTGGTCATATCCCGGTCCCGATCAGAGAGAGCAGCAGTCACCACCGATGTGATCTGGGCTTCCCGATAGTGACCTTGACTAATCACTCTGACACCCTCAGGTTCCAAGAATAATTATTCCTGCAAAGTCAAGGGCTCCCTTCCCTCCCAGTGGCCTGGAGTTGCCCACCAACAGTGACAATGCCCCGAGCCTTGGAGCGACTTTTCTGCATTTGCTCTGAGGCAGAGTTGCAGCGAGGAAATCCACCCTTTTAATAGGGGAAAATATTGCCCTTGTAAGTCTGTATGCAGCGCACTTGAGCTTAATGCTCACTTACCAATTCTCTGTAACTTCCATATTGAGTGAATTAAGTCCTCCAGGCGGGTAGTTATTAAAGAAGTGATAAGTGCTTTATAATTCAGTAAAGGGTGGCCTGGCCATTTCATATTTTCCTAAGGAAATTGGCCACCCGAAGGGCAGCACTCTCAGGACCCCTGGGGCCAGCTGATCTTAGGCACAGAGCTTGCACTATTGGATTACTTTTGAGCCAGCTGCTCTGGCCTGGACCAGACTCCCTTTTCTTGCTCAAGCTTTCTCCTCCAAGGCCCATTGGGGAGAAAGGGTCAAAGTCAATGTGTGTCTCCCTGCCGCTGACTTGTTTCTGCTCGTCATCAGAGACCTTCTCTTTCTCTCCTGGTTGGAAAGCTGAGATGCCTAGTAGGGACTGGAGGTTTTATGACCCACGTGGTTCTTCCCCCGTCACCCCAACTCCACAAACGCAGCTCGCTTTTCGTTACTTAAGTCTCTTCAAATGGTGGGAAGAAATGCCGGTCCCATTAAGACCTCGGGAACCACAGCCTTTGCATGACGTGCCACAAGGTCCCAGGGTTCCGAGGAAGACGGCCATGTATTCATTTGTAGCAGGAACTGGGCTGCATATTGTGGATAACTAGTGAACAAGATAGGTTGCCCACCCTCACGGAGCTCGCGTTCCATTACGGAGACTCAATAAACAAGGAAACATGTATGAAAGGTAATGATAGATTTTGGCAAGTGATACAAAGGACGTATCCAGAGCAGCTCTTCTCAAACTTGGCACTGTTGCCCTTGGGGACCGATCATTGCCATGAGGGGCTGTCCTGTGCACTGTAGCATACTTAGTAACATCTCTGGCCTCCGCCCACTCGGTGCCCGTAACACCGCCCCAGTCATGGCCGCCAGAAATGTCTCCAGACATTGCCAAATGTTCTCTGGGGGCCACAGGCCGGCCCTGGGTTGAGAACTGTTGATCTAGAGGATGGTTATAGAGAATGACTTTGACTCAGTTGGTCAGGGACGTCCTCTCTGAGGAAAGCAAGGGCTGGTGTTGGACTCTGAGATATTGGGGAAAGGCCTGGAGCTCGGGGAGAGGTCCAACTAGAGGTCCGCATTTGGGTGTCGTCAGCACGTGGATGGTGTTCAGAGCCAGCCGGTGGGTGAGATCCCCATGGCGTGGCAGGGGGTTTAGAATGGGGAGACCCTAACATTTAGGGATCAGACAAAGAATATGGAACCAGCAACGGAGACTAAGAAGGAATATCCAGGGGAGTAGAAAGAAACCTGGGAAAGAGTAGCGTTAAGGACTCCACAGAGAAGAGAATGTTTCAAGAAAGAGAGAGTGGTCAACTAGAGAAGACTCTGCTGAGAGACTGGGTGACACGGTGACAGAGAAGAGGCTGTTGGGTTCAGCAGTGTGGGAATCACTGGTGACATTGACAGTGTGGTTTCAGTCGAGTGGAGGGACGAAGACGAATTGGGAGGGAGATTCAAAGGGCGCTGAAGAAGGATGGCCTGCGGGCGTAGAGAGTTCTTGTGGAAACATTTGCCATAAACAGGTGTCGCGACATGAGTTGGTAGCTGGAGGGGAACATGGAGTCAAGGAGATTTCGTTGAAAACGGGCTGTCCCAGGATGTGCGTGGATGCTGATGGAGGGATCTAGTAGAGAGACAGTGAGGGTGGAGAGAAAAGGGAGAAAGTGTGAATGAGTCCTCGAGCTGAGAGGGGTTGAGGGCGGGGGGAGGTTCATGTGGGATGTGGATGGAGTGCGAAACACCTATGTTCTGCTGTTGGTCACTTTGGCAGTTCACTTACTCAGATGTCACTGAGCATGGCACTGGTCGCCCAAACTCCTGGTGAAGGCCATAGGCATTCGGGGAAGGGGAAGATGAAAAAGATGTGCCAAGGTGCCAAAAGCACGCCCGTCGCACCCCTTCCCATGTTTGGTGAGAGGGGACCCACTCCTGACACAGGGTGAGCAGCAGGCCTGAGATGTGGCCCATGGGCCACCCGAGCCCTCTGGTCACCCTGTGGCCGGGCTCTGCAGTGATTCCTGGGGCTGCCTGTCCTTGCTTAGAATGTTGAATGATGTGCCCAGGGCCACATCCCTGTTCAGAGATCGAGGTGCCTGTGGGGTCCGACCAGGGCTCTGGGCTGCTGAGGGGGACCAGGGCGAGGACCGTGCAGGTACCGACCATGTTGTGTACTTCTCCTGGGGTAACTGCCCTTATGGGAGGTAAGTGGTGAGACAGATAAGATCCTTCTTCCCATGCATCATAGCCCTAGTGTGGAGACACTGACGACAAACACATAATCAAATAAGACAATTACAGATGGTTATTAAGGGCTGTGAAGGGCATAAACAGGGGCCGTGCCAGAGCGCAGCTGGAGGGGAAGGGGAGGGGTGTGCGCGCGTGGGGGTCAGAGCAGGTGTCTCTGAGAAGGTGACCTTTGAGCGGAGACCTGAGGGATTAAAAGGTGCTGGGAAGACTGTTTCACGGAAGTTCCGGTTGGGAGCAAGACTGGCATGTTTAAAGGCTAGAAGGCAGGCCAGTGTGGTGCCAGGGGAAGGTGCTAGGAGAAGGGGCCTTGGAAGCAGCCGGCGCCAGCTCCTGAAGGACCTCGTGGGCCATGGATTTTATTGTAAGAGCCAAGGGAAGTGGCTGGAGAGTTTTAAATAGGGCTCTGGCATAGAGACGTGAAGGAGAGTGAAAGCGGTGAGGCCAGTAGGATGGCAGTGGTGGTGTGCAGCTGAGAGGCGGTGGCCACCTGCTGTGCCGATGTGTGTGCATGCTGCGGTCACCCACCTGAGCCCGCCCGCCCCGGTGACAGCAGTGCAAATGGAGAGGAACGGATAGACTAGCGAGGGGCAGGCCAGTCTGGCCACAGGCTGGGGGCCGAGCAGAACAGCCCAGACTCCCAGTGTGGACTGGCCGAGTCCCAGGTGAATGCGCGTTCCTGGGAGTGAGGCCTTTTGCCAGTGGGAGCGCTGGGGGGGTGCGCCCTTGATCTTTTCTCTGTTGGGAAACGCAGCATCTCAGCACCTAGAGAGCACAGGTGTGGGGACCAGCGTTCCCTGTTCCTGGCGTGAGCTGTGGAATTGATCAGGAAGCCGACACACATGCTGTCGTCTCCCATCTGTTCACTGCACGATCAGAATGTTCCTTTCTGCGGTCCCGAGGGCGTCAGATGCGGGGCGGGTTCACCATGGGCCTTGGCGTGCAGCTGCTCCTAGAGTTTGTGTGCTAACGTGCTGGCATGCTGGGGTTGCCAGCCCCAGAGGGCTCCCCAGGCTCTCAGGTGCAGCTCCCCAGCTGTCAAGGGAGGGAGAGCCGGGTGACTTGGCTGGTGTGACCCGAGGCGGCTCCCCCCAAACCCCCCTTGGTGCCTGAGCTCCATGGGGCTGTTGCTCCAGACAGTTTGTTTATAATGCTAAACATATCAGATAATTGAAAGCTAATGCTTCTGTCTGGATCACTAGACATAATATGCCTGGATAACAAATCAATTTCCTCATTGCCCTACAAGACTTCGAAGTCAAGTGCACAGCGTATTCTGCGCGCGCGCGTGTGTGAGTGGGCGTGCGTGCTCACGGATGTGTATGCTCCAACGCTGACTTGTTAGAAATGGGATTCCAGGCTGCTTTCCCCAGGTACCCAGCTCCATACTTCAGCTCCGGTTTCCATCTCAGAGCAGGAGCCAGGTGAGAAGAGGATGGGAGCCTCGGGTCTGATGGGGGACAGTCTGGAGAGAAGGGACATCTGTATACAGCCTTGTTATCTGAAGCTCTTGTGTGCTGTGTTGGAAAGCTGGCATGCACACATACAAAACATGTGAGAAGTGCCAGTTTCAACTGCCTCCCTCCAGGATGCACCTCCAAGGATGAACATGTGGGACATCATGTTAGTGGCGCCCCAGGGAAACGTGACTTGTGACTGGACCTCCAAGAACACTTCAAGTATCTGGCAACCTCAATTAACCAGAAAGGGGGGGGTGCCAAACGGATATCGGGGGGGCAAATCCGTACTTACCTACAGGTGTGTGCGTGCATGTGTGTGAATGTTTTCACATTCTCTTAGATCCTTATTCAGACTCTTTTGACTCCTACTTAACACGGAATTCCAACAATGGTAATGGAGCCGGCTGTGTACTGCCTGGTGCTGTGCATCTGCACTGAACCAGGACGTAGGCGTCGCCTCAGCAAATCCTCACAACGACTGGATTTCCTAGGAGCAAACCAGGGATTGGCCAGGGGCATCCAGCTTCTGGGTGCCAGGGATGGGCATCCTTCTCAGTCAGCCTGGCCCCAGGGGCCTGCTCTCAACATCTGTGCCCTTTGGGGCTGCACAGCAAACTAGTCAGCACATTGGAAAGGAGGAGAGGCCCTGGTGCCAGGTGTTCAAGGGGGTGATGGCCCACACAGCCCGAGAGCAAAAAAAGCCAGAACCCGCTAAAAATTGTGGGTTGCAGTAACCATTGGAATTCAGAAATCGTGTCCGAGTTGGGGCATTTTGGCACAAATTCAGCCTATATGAGGAGCCTTGGAGGGCATCAGTGTGTTACGGCTCAGGGGACTAGTTAGCTTGGTCGTGGTGATCCAGGAGCACCAAGAAGATATAAGTCACGTTCCGTCTCTGCTTACAAAGGCAAGGAGGTGCGGAATGCATGTGAGGGGAAGAGAAAGAAACACCCAGCAAGGAAGCTGAGCATGCAGAGGTTTTGCATTTAAATTTAGTTGTCTGGAAAATTTGGTTATGAAGAAGCTCATTAATTGCGGTGGGAAATATCAGCGATCTGACAGCAAGGGAGGAGAGAGGAAAGACTGGACAAAGGAGGCAATACTCGGCCCGCCGGGTCCACAGGAAAGAAGGGAGCTCCTTTGTCCCACCGACCGATCCCTTGTCTTGCTGAGTATCCAGGTGACAAGGAAAGTTCCGTCAGGTGTGGGGGACGTTGCCCCTTCAATGGGCCTTCCCAAGAACCTTAGTCCCCTGGTGATGGATGGGCATGGACATTTCAGTGCTCTCGAGTTTTCTGTGTGGAGGACTTACATATTGGCATTATAAACAACTCTTAAACATATCCACATGACGTGTTTTTAATTTAAATACGGGCCACACAGCCTGCCCCATCTAATTTTTATATGCTTGGAGATTGCCAGTTCATTTCCATATTGGCTCAAGCCACACGGAAGGAGGAAGAAAGCGACGGTACAAAAGCACAATCGCATTTACTCCAGCACAAAGGAATTGTATAGTTTCTAAGGCTGTATTAATCAATACTTGGCTGTGCCTGACTCATCCCCCCACATGGGTGTAAAGCACCTATCTGTGCTCTGGGCTTTTCTCTCCAGAGCTGGGTGCGGTCCTTGTGACTTACGGGGCGTGGCTTCCCTCCTGAGCGCTTTTCCGCACCTCCGGAGAGGCTGTGCGCCTGAGTGGTCTCCTGGGGGGCAGGCTCTTTGACCACGGAGGCCCACCTGGGCACCGTGGAGGTTTCTGGGACCTGCATCCCTAAGCCCGGCTCTGGCTCTGGCCTGGACGCCCAACCTCATCATGGCTTAGGCCTCACTTCCTCCCTCTCCCGGGAAAAGTGTCGCACGTTAGCTCTTGTCAAAGAGTCGCGGTTCTGTGGTGTCAAAGAAGGGCAGTGGCGAGAGGGCAGTGGCAGGGCACTGAGCTGACGGTCTGGATGGAGCATTTCACATTTCTGTGCATCAAGAAGCCTTAGAAATGCTGAAGAGGAATCCGCCGTGGGGGAAAAGGCTCTTGGTCGGCGGATTCCAGCTAGAGCCCGGTGAGAAGAGACCATGATTGCGTCTGGAATGTGTCACCCGGATTGGGCCATGGTCCAGTGGGCCAGAGAGCCCCTCTGTTCCCTCGAGTAAATGCCCATGACTCGCGAGGGTCCGGCAGCCATGGCCTCTGATTACTTTCCTCTCACCTGGACCCAGTGACCTAGAGGCAAGCGTTTCGGTTTTCACCTGGGGCCTCTTAGCGTTTGCCGCAAAGCAGTCCTTTGGAAAATCGATGCTGTCTTTAGCCACGGAACTTTTCCTTCAATGGCAGTCTTAGGCAGAAGCCTATGTCATAAAGCAGGGTGTCCGAACCTCGGTACTGTGGACACGAGGCTTGATATGTCTTTGTTGTGGGGCCTGTATTGTGCATCTTTGAGATGTTTAGGCGCATCCCTGGCCTCAACCCACTAGCTGCCACTATCCCTTCCTTGCCCCTCCCAGTCGTGGCCGCCAAAAATGTCTCCAGACATTGGCTGGGAGCGGAAAATGGCCTCTCCTTGAGAATCAGTGTATTAACTGAGAATAAAGTGGAGGTAATTTACTTCAAGTAGGGACGGGAGCCTGGAGCCCACCTCTGACACTTGCCCGCCTCATCACACGCAGTCCGAGCACAAAGCTGCAGGTCTCTGTGCCTGAGTGGACACATAGACTTAGTCCCACTGACCGTTCCTGGCATCGGACGGGGGTGTCCCCGAGAGGCCCCTGCTGTGTGGACTGGTGCAGGCTGTGGTCCTGACAGGGTGACCAGTGACTGCCTTGCACAGGGTTCAGGCGCCTCACCTTCCTTTAAACATGATCGTTGTTCACTGTGTTTCACGTGACAAAATAAAAGCCCGATGAAGACAACCTGGGCACCCCAGGAAAGCACACGAAAGGAGAAGTCACACTTGTAATCGCACTAGGCCCAGGTACCCAGTCTACACGGACAAAAGCAAGCCACACCTGCTCTCACACCTCGCCTTACTTATCATATTTTTAGAGACTGTCTCTTCTACTTAACTCCTGGGCATCCCTAATAGCATGACGCAGACAGCAGAGGTGCCATTACTGACCCTCCCGGGACTGGTACCAAGTGGTGAGTCACAGGAGGTCTTGACAGACGCCCTGTCCATGTCCTCGCAGATGCCAGGCCCCGCAGTGCCCTGGGAGCCCGCTCCGAGCAGCCATCTCTGCACCCCCTGAACCTGCTTGTAGCTTCTCCTCAAACAGCTTCCCCGGGGGTCAGGGATGACAGGTGTACTAGCCCTCCTGCCACGTGGACTCTTTCTCGGTGACTGCTGAGAAATGACAACTTCCAGTAGAGCCCTGATGCCATTTTTAGCTTGAAAACTGAGAAAGGATTGCTTAGCTTCTGCGAGGCTCAGGGTTAAAAATAGTGGTCACGGCGAGCGCTTCCTGACGACCGACTGTAGCACCGTCTTTCCGTTTTCGTGTCATCCTTATGCTGGAAGTCTTCTGTTATTCCCATTTGACAGGTGAGGACACCAAGGCACAGACAGGTGAACTGACCTGCACAGGATACATAGATAGAGGCAGCGGTGGGACCCATGTGTCCCAGGCAGGGGTCAGCAACCTTTTTCTATAAAAGGCCAGAAAGTCGGTGTTTCAGGCCTGTCTGCAGCGCCATCTTTGCAACGTAGCCATAGGCAATAGTAAATGAACGGATATGAACACCGGAATCGGAATCTCATATACTTTTCACATGTCATGACATACGATTCTATTATACTTTTGATGTTTGAAAAATAGGTAAAAACTATTTTTAGCTCCTGGGCTGACAAAAGCAGGCTGCAGGCTGGATTTGGCCCGCGGGCCAGAGTTTGCCAGTTCTAGAGCTCTGACTCCTAGCCACACCATTGCACTGTGGCTATAAAAGTCCCATTCCTCAATATAGGAAAACTCAGACCCATAGAGGCGGCAGGGACCACACTCTGTTGACCAGAGAGCCCTTGGCACCAAAGCACCCATGTGCTGCCCTTTAATGCCTCAGTGTGTGCCCGCGTTGGGGGACAGTCAGTCTGTGGGCATTAGGACGTGAGGGCTGAGGAGAAAGTGTGCGAATGCAATAAGGATTGACAACTCAACCATGATCGAAACACATTTATGGAATCCCCATGGGGGCTAAGGAAGATGATTTCATTTCTTTAACCAGCTTGATGGACAGCTGCTTGTGGGGCGTGGTCCTTGTCTGAAGCTGGGGTCCCGGGAATGAACATGCAATCTCCTTTGTAGTTTATATGAACTGATGGCCCAGTGAATTCCCTGGTGGAGGCGAGGGGAGGGAGAGGGGGACACAGGACTGGCACAGGTCGTTCTTCTCCTTCTGGTCCTCTTCATCTGAAATGGAGCCAGGGGCCTGCCCTAGTGGGACCAGGTCAGGTAAACTGCCTGAGACCGTGTGGCTTCCAAGAGAAGACTTTGGCCTTGGAATTTAATACCGAGCTGGCCACCTGGTCCATGTCCCCAGCAGATGCCAGTGTGTCTGGCTGCTCTGCAGGGGCCCCGAGAGAATGTGATACTAAATGGCTCTCTGCACACCTTGTCACCGTGCTGCTCTGAAATGCTTCCAGAGGCCCTGGCCACTGGCGCCCCGAGGCCTTCCTGGCTCTGGGTCCACTTGGTGGCAGATGGCAGAGCCATGGGTGTGGTGGGGCCAGGGAGGAGACGTCGGGGGGAAGGCGGCTGCCCCTTTTCTGTCCTAAGCGTGCCTCGGGTAGCTGTGTCCCAGGGTGAGCTGTCTCCTCCCTGCACCTCTTGCTAAGAGGGTGCTTAGATCTCAGGGACACTGATGGGAGAGTGAGATCGCCGGGGGTGGGTGGACAGCAGAAGCCCTTCTCCTGAGGCCTGTTGGAGCTCCTTGGCTTAGAGGCGTATGAACGGCAACCTTATGCAGCTCTAGAGCTGGAAAGAGCCGTGGTAATCAGTAGTCTGGTGTTTCTTAGCCTGGGGACCCCAGGAGCAGCAGTGGAGGATGTTTGTCCCTGGCGTTTTGTGTGTGTGTGTGTGTGCGCACGCGCGTGTGTGCGTCTGCGTGTGTATGGGGGTGCCAAAAAAATGTATACACATGACTCATATTCATCTTTTGTTATCAGTATATATTGAGTGTTACAAATTTTAATATAGTTTTTTCTCTTCTTAAAATGTGTGTACATTGTTTCGGCACCGTCTGTGTGTGTGTGTGTATATATATATATATATATATANTGTGTGTGTGTGTGTGTGTGTGTGTGTGTGTGTGTGTGTGCGCGCGCGTGTGCGTCTGCGTGTGTGTGTGGGTGCCAAAAAAATGTATACACATGACTCGTATTCATCTTTTGTTATCAGTATATATTGAGTGTTACAAATTTTAATACAGTTTTTTCTCTTCTTAAAATGTGTGTACATTGTTTCGGCACCGTCTGTGTGTGTGTGTGTGTGTGTGTGTGTGTGTGTGTGTGTGTGTGTGTGTGTATATATATATATATATATAAAACAAACTTACAGAAATCAAACCCATGCTCGTGACGAACCCTCCCTTGCTTACAACACGTTCGAGTTCCTTTGCTTTGGGTTGGACTTCATCTACTGGGTGAGTCAGTGCTGGTTTATGTAGGTTGATAAAAAGCTCTGGTTAATGCTGATTTGTATCTTGGATTAATAGGCCCGAGAAGATGAATCCGTTATTACTTAATAAATGTAGCGTGCTTGCTTGATACGAACCTCCTTAAACACGAGGTCTCGTGGGAGAAAGTTCTAAAAGGAGATCTCGGTGGTGAGAAGGGAGAAACTGCTGACTTAGTGCGATCCTCTCTCTTTACAAGTGAAGACACAGGAGGCCCAACCAGGTCAGCGCTGTTGCTTGAAGCCACGGGATACTTAAGTCACAGAGATGGAGCCAGAATTGACTGCTTGAGTCTCACCCCTTTTCCGTGACACCCTGCTGCCTCCCCGGTCCCTCCGTTGTCCCTTCCCGGTGGAGTCGGTTCTGCCAAGTTAAGCCATGGTGTTCTTGAACTCTAGAGGGATTGGGCTGTGGTCATCCTGATGGGGTGTCAGCGTCTGGACCTTGAGGCATCCTGAGGCGGGTGTGTGTTCCTTCTGGGCTTGTCCACCCAAAGCCATGCCTACCGCAAGCCACCCCCGCCTTCTTTTTTACCACGTCGCTTATATTGTCTTTACGGGCAGGAACTGCCCTTAGGAAATCCTACAAAGGAAACCGAAGGAGAGGGGACAGAAGGGAGCTAAGTCACAAAGACCAACAGGGCGATTGAGTTTTGAGTATTTAAAGAGTAGAGTCTGTCTGGAGCTGAGGGGGCGCGTTAAATACTGTCCACGGGCCAGGCGCTTTGGGTCTCACAATGGTCACGTCAGGCTGGCAGTGTGCGTGGGACTACTCAGAGGAAGGGACCAAGGCTCAGAGATTTTCGGTGACCGGGCGGAAGGCCTGGCTCGCGCGTGGCTGATCCGGGATGCAAACCCAGGTCTCTGGCTCAAAGGCCAGTGCCTTCCCCGTGACCCCCTCAGCTGACCTGAGCCCTGTGTTTCTCCCTCTCCCTCCCCCCGCAGACACATAGAGAACTGGCGCGGCCTGCACACGCTCAACGCCGTGGACATGGAACTCTACACCGGCCTCCAGAAGCTGTGAGTGCCTGAGGCTTGGGAGAGGCCTCCAGGGTGGGGGTGGGGGGGTCCGCCTGTCCCTTCTGGGGCAAGGCTGCTGTCTGCACTTCCCTGCAGTGGGTCCCCCGTCAGTAGAGTTGGCACCGCCCACTTAGGAAATGTCTAGGGCCTTCAAAGCCCCTCACTCTCCCACATTCACCTCAGCCTAGACCGCATGAAGTCTCACTCTGTGGTTCAAGTTTCAAGGCAGGACCCAAACCCAGGTCTCCCAGGCTAGCGTTCCCGCCTCAGCCCTCTGCTTGACTCCTGGTCCCCATAGAGCATGAAGTGTCCCTGCCGCCTCCTCCTCTGGGCTTCAGTGCTAGTGACTGTGGGGACTTGGGGGGAGGTGGGGGGAAGAGGCACAGACGGGGCCTGTAGCCCTTGGGGCAGATTCCTGAGCAGGTGCCTGTTCTTCTGCACTTGCCAGGCTGGGTAGAGGACAGCGGCCAGCACTGCCCACGCACATCCCAAACCGTCCCCGGGTCCCAGTGGGTATGAGCCCAGATGCCCCCCACTTGGCACCCCCAGCAGGACCACCTTGTGAGACTGATGATGAGACATGCGCTCAGCTCGCCGAGGCGGCTGCAGGTCCAGTCTTGGCCTGACCTCCTGTCAGCCTCAGCCCAGAGCAGATGCGCCTCTGCCCCGCAAGCTCTGCTGATCCTCCTCTTGTCTCTCCAGGACCATCAAGAACTCAGGACTTCGGAGCATCCAGCCTAGAGCCTTTGCCAAGAACCCCCACTTGCGCTACATGTGAGTAGAGCTGGGTCCTGGGCCTCGGGGGGCTGGGAGGCAGGGGGCCTGGGATCAAGACCTGGATTTGCCACCGTGGGCCCCAGGGCAAGTCCCTGACCTTCTCTGGGCCTCAGATTTTGCCTTAAAATGAGGGTTGGGGATTTGGTGATCTGTTTCCTGCCGGAGGGAAAAGCCTAGTACCAGGGTTTAGAAGGACGGGGTCCTGACCCCCAAGTTTGTTCACTTTTCATGATGAAATGTGCAGTTTTATGGGAATGTAAATGATAAGAAATTCCATTCCTGCAGGCTGTGAGTACTACCCTTCTGAGACCCTTTGTGGGACCATAGCGTGTGTGTGTTGGGGGGGGTGTGGGTGGGCGTGGGGGTGGGGTCGCAAGAAGAGGGAGAGCGGGGCCAGACTAGACGTTACACCTAAGTAGGTTTTGGACGTAATGCAGAAGAGCCCAGACACGTGGAGACGCCTGTCTATGAGGTCACACCGCTTGGTTTGGGACGAGCTGCAGGTCACATGGCTGGGGGTGGGGTGGCTGTCTGTGCCCCCCTCCCCCACCTCTTCCCTTCGCCGACCTGCCTTGCCCGATGGTGGAGGGGCCTCCTCAGCGTTGGCTCCGGCAGACCTGTGGGGAAACTCCCATGAGCTTGGTGCTTCCTCTCCAGGCCTAGTTCCGGGCTGAAGACTGGGATTCGATGGGAGGACCCCATTTCCAGGGAGGAGGTGGGCTTGAAAGGAAGCTTAGGGTGGCCGATCGGGGGAATCACCAGCCTACGGCGCCCACGGGATGCCTGCTGCCAGGATAGTGGCCCCCGTGACACCCACTGAGACTACTCCCTGAGAGCAGAGCTCCCACGGGAACCAGGGCGGTGGAGCTGCTGTGTGAGGGGAGCAGTGGCGCCACGATGTGCGCACAGGTCTTTGCTTCAGCCACCTGAGAGCTGTAGGCAGAGGCACTGGGCATTTGATAACAGGGGGGCAGCCGGACAGGCGGGAACCTCAGGAGGAGGCAGAGCATCGCAAGGGAAGCTCTTGGGAAGTGGCGGGAGGGGAGGTAGAGAAAGAGAAGAGATCACGGAGAACCGTGGTGGGGACAGGGGTCCCGGCCTCTGTGTTTTCCCAAGCACAGAGTGAGTGCTCGGTAAGTATTTTTGTTAGCAGTTACGACCACCCCTGCTTCGGGCCGAACCTTCTTTCCTCCGCCTGGAAACAGCACAGAGCATGGCGGTTGCTCAGGGCCCGATGCGTTAGCGGCGGGGGGGCCGAGACCTCCCTCTCGGCGGCCTCTGTGCTGTCGGCCCCTTGTCCTCGTCCGGCCTCTGTGGGGCAGCTCTCCAGATGCGTGTCCTTGGCAGCTGGCGGCATGGCCAGGGCCAGAGGAGGACCTTTGA
>NW_017731786.1:391246-393920 GCF_001890085.2 Hipposideros armiger
GCCAGACCCTGAACCAGCGGGGTTAAGGTGGGGCCAATCTCTCTGCCACCAAGAAGGCTGGAGATGAGGACGCTTGGGTCCTACTTCAAGGTTAATGAGTGACTGCCCGTCTCCTTCCGACGGCTTCGTTTTCTCTATCTTCTATTGTACGTGAACCAATGAAACATTGGTTCACATACATTACATCAAGGGAAATCCTTTTTGAGAGACGGGGATATTCTTGACCCTTACATCCTTTCCCTGGTCTTAAGGATTTTGGATTAAGGATTCTTAAGGGTAAGGATTTTCCAAATTGATACTCGGACAACTATTTGCTAATGTGTAAGGCGGGCATAATGACACCTGTTTCGGGCAAGGGACGTGGTCAAGATGAAATGGTAGGAGGCGTATCCAGCACGTAGCCCAGCGCGCCCGGTCGACAGTCAGAGTTCAGAAATGGTTGCTAGTGATGATAGTAATTACTGTGATGATAGAATCAAAGAGGGGTGAGGTAGCCACTACTGCATACTGGAAAAGCTGGCTTCCGTCCTACACTGCCGTCCGCCTCTCCGGGGACTGGGATGCCCGTATCCTTAATCTCTGGTGTCCTCCCTGAATGCTGGCGAGTAAACCCTGCGAGATTCTCTGTTCTCTCCATTCAGGCCCCTGCTCTAGACTCTTCATTACCGCCCCCCCCCAATGCTGTTCGTTTCAGAAGGGACCCAAGCAATTGCGACTGATGAGCGCACACGTTGTCTCCATCCGATTTGAGACGGCATCCACCAGCACTGTTGAACGTGGATTGTTGGCCGAGTCCTCCACCCCCACCAGCTGAGCAGCTGGTTCATCTCTTCTTTTTGGGGAGTTTGTTTTCTCTGGTGTGGCTCACACACTGGCAGCATCTCCACAGTCGGGGGTCCCCTTAAGTAAAGCAGATGTCTGTCTATGAATGAACTGCACTCAAATGATGGCTGTTTCATCTGTGGACCACTCCCTGGTTTTCTAAGTGCTTTCTCCTACGTGATCTCTTTGTTACCATCCTGGTACCATCCTGGGAGGGCGAGTGTGGTAGGCAGCCTGTGTTAGAGCCCAGGGAACAGCCCAGGAGGGTCTGACTTGTAAGTAGCAGAAGTAGAACTGCCACGAAGCCCTCTGATTCTCTTCCCAGGAATCTTTCAGCTCTTCCTCCTGGGCCAGAAGGGGCAATATTTTTCACTGAAGCAATTAAAAAAAAAAAGTTAAGATGTTTCAGAAATTGCATTTAAAAGGTTGGCATCAGCAGAGAAGAGGGAAAGGCTAAGATCAGTTGAGAACTTACTAGGTGCCGAGGACTGTGCTGGTGCTTTTGCAAATACGATCTCACTCCTCACAGTAACTGAAGTCAGGGCTCTCCTATGCCCATTTCATAGATGAGAACATCGAGGCTTGAAAGTCGTAACTGAATTCCCTCAAGGTCACACAATCGTTAGTGGAAAAGCCAGGACTTGGCCTCTGGTCCCTTTGACTCTGAATTCCATGTCGTTTTCTACATCCCAGGTGTGTTTTGTCTCTGCCTCTGGTTTTCACAGAAAGAATTCCTCATGGAGGGGTGGGGTGTGGGCTATTTACAGTTTTATTAGAGAGAGCTGCGATTTCTTTCCCCTGGAGATTTAGCACCAGCCATCCTCAAAGAGCCCTGTTGCGAAAGCCCCGTTTAGCTTTTTTTCCTATTCAGGTCAAACCCTGTAACAACAGTCACTTTACAACCTGAATATCTTTATTATAAAGGATTTCTTAGCATTAGCCTATGGCCCAGTTATTTCCAAGAACATGGAATGTAAGATTCCAGCAGCCAAAAGAATGTATTTAATCCCTTAGGTTTGTTGTGGTGGGATCTCTCTGGTGTTCGGTTTCTGGCTTTTTCCCCAGAAAGCTCTGGATGCCATGTTAAGTTATTTATCTCTGTCCTGAGCCAAGGTGCACTTCATCTTCAGCCGAGACAGCCAGCCTGGAGCTGACCTGTGTGGGCGTGTGATGGAGCGAGGACGGGGAGAGTGTCCTGATTTGGGCACGACTGTGTCAACTGTGTGATGTTCACGAGGAGAGAAAGTCAGCAACACGGGTTGGGTGGGAGAGAGGAAGTGGCCAGAAGTCCCAGCCCTTTTAGGACGCGGCTGAGAAGGCATTACATTTTTCCCTGAGGTTATTGGGATGAAAACATAGTGAGACTGATTTATTCAGTATTGTAAATCACTCAACGCCTTTTCTCCTTGAAATAACCTCCCATCCTGGGTCCCAAGACAATGCATAGCTATTGTATCAGTAGATTTGGCCCTCTGCCTGCCCCTACCCTTTGCACTGAGACTTTTCTCCAGGTCCCAGAGGGATTGCTCACTGCCACACGTGTCCCCTCACTGCTTCTCCACAGGTGCCCTCCCTCCTCTGCTCTACGTGGAGGACTCCGGCGTCGAACTCTGTGTAGCTAACAGTCAGGAGCATGGGCTTTGGAGATGGAAAGGCCAGGGTTCAAATCCTAGACCTTCCACATCCTGCTGTGTGACCTTGGGAAGCTAGTGAACCTCTCTGAGCTTTGAAGGGACCGCAAGGTTCTGAGACTTTACCAAGACGACGACTAGGAAGTGCTTACGATCTTGCTTTACGAAGGACTCAGTATGTTTTCGCTATTGTTACCGACTTCCTCCCCGCTCATTGGTCT
>NW_017731786.1:398325-399432 GCF_001890085.2 Hipposideros armiger
GCAGGGTCCAGGGGAGGGGGCAGTGCCCCTGAGTCTATTGGCTGGCACTCAGGTGAGCCATTAGCAGAGGATCACAGAGGGTGCGTGCTCATCAAGGGGGATGGAGCCCAGTGATGGGGCAGGTGGACGTAAGTCCACGCTTTGCACATGTGGGTGCAGGCTTTCGAACCACCTATTTCCGGGGAGCATGGGGCTGCTTTCCATGTCGCCAGCCCTGCCTGTCTTCGGCCCCAGTCCCAGGCAGGGCCATGTCTGTAGGTGACAGACCCCATTACAAAATCTGGAGGTGGGAGCAGGAGAGGAGGGGACGTGGACCAGATGAGATGAACGCTGAGGCCCCTGCCGTAGCATCTTGTGGTTTGGTGCTGACGTACGCAGCTCGGCCGGCTGACACCCCCTGGCACAGCCAGTGGTGCCATTTCTGTAGATGTGCCTGGGTCCCTGTTTTCTTCCCACATCCCAGCCTCTGTGACATCTGAGGACACCAGGCAGAGCCTTTGTTGTGCCTCTTTGTTGTTCCTTCTTGCTTCCCTTGAACCCAAAATGTGTCTTATACCCTAGCATTCGCCGAGCTCTGGATTTTCACCCTGGAATTTCTTAGCCTCCGTTCATGTATCTGCTGCCTCCACAGAAAGTCAATTTCCAGGCCTCTCACACCTTCTGTCTCCTGGGTGATTGCCTCTCCAGGACCCTGGACAATATTTGCTCCTTGTTCCCTAGTGAGCAGGTAGCAAGCTTCATAAATTGAGTTTCTTTTTTCCCCCGTACATTTGTGTGTCCCCTCCAGACTCCCTGGGGTCCTGGAATGACTGATCCTCGTCCTGATAACTCCTTTCTGTGTACTTTGTTTTGTGGACAACATTCGGATCCACCCAGGGCCACACGTCTCACTTGCCAGCTGCCGTGGTGTGTCTGTGATATCTTGCAGTTCTCTTAGCCGAACTCTCTCCGTTCACCGCAGACACCGCAGAGGCCGTGTTCTTTTTGATTTTGGGAATCTTCGTCCTCTAGGATCCTCTAGGACTGAGCTTGAAGAGTTTTCTTGTACCCTTGTCGGCGCCGCCTTCCAAACACTCAGTCAAACGCTGAGCAAACACGGTGTCCTCT
>NW_017731786.1:399472-402778 GCF_001890085.2 Hipposideros armiger
ATCACCAGCCCAGTTGCCAGAGTAATATTTTAACACAGAAATCGGATCGTGCCACTCTGCTGCTCAAACCCTCCGGTGACTTCCTGCTTTACTTCCCATAGAAGCTGAGCCCCTTCCCAGGGCCACAGGATCAAGTTCATTTGGCTTCCGCCTCCCTCTCTGCCTTCCTTGACCCCTTCCCCTCGCTCTGCTACAGCCTGTGGGGCTCTTTCAGTCCCTCGAACATGCTGAGCTCATCCCCCGTGGACTTCGGTACTTGCTGACCTGCCGACCGAGCGGGTCCCCTGCCCCAGACCCTTGGCTGGTTCTTTGTCATCTTTCGCTCTGAGGTCACCTTGGCAGAGGCCTCTCTGACCACCCATTCTTGGTGGCAGTTCTTTCGCACCGATCATGTGGCTTAACAGTTTCCCAGGCCCTTATTGCCACTGACTGTCTGAAAGTGTCTCATTCAGTTATTTGTTTATTTATACTCTGCCCCCGCGCCCCCTCCCCCCAACACACACACCCACTAGATTGTAAACTCCCTAAACCAGGGTCTTCGTGACGCTCACTGCTGTAGCTCCAGCGCTCAGAAAAATGCCTGTCACATAGCAAGTGGCTGTAGCTACCGGTCAAATGTGTGCGTGACTCTAGTCTGACGTGGGTTAAGCGGATGGAGGTCCGGAGTGGAGAAGACTGCCGACTGAGATCTCACGGGGGAGAGCTGGGCCAGGACCGGGACGCAGGTTTTGGTGCCACCGGTCTGGCATTCTTTCTGTTGACTTTTCTTGGGTCGGACTTCTCTGTATGGCGGAAAACATCGCGGTCCTGTTGAAAAGAAAGGCTGTACGCGTCAATATTGTACGTAGGGCACTGATATGTAACAGCGATGTTATAACCCGTGTGAACACGACAGTCATATTGCAGCGTCACTGCTGAAACGTCACGTGAAGCGTACCATGAAGGCAGCTCGTCTCGTCACGCTTTCTTCTCGTAGCATCCACCTGCTCAGAAGCAGCCATCAGACCTAGCGTTTGAGTTCTTGCCTCTAACTGAATCCCATTAACCAATTTGGTTGTTTCGATGAGTCGTTAAGAGGATGTGCTCTCGAACCGCACTGCCTGGGTTTAGATTCTGGCCCGATCAGAAAGATGCGCATGTCTTGGGCAAGCTGCAGAACACACCTGCGTACGTGTGCCTGAACCTTCTCACATGGAAAAGGGGGTAATGCAGTTGTTAGCCGGATGGAACGGGGTAACGCACGCGAAGGGTTGAGAAGAATGTCCGGCCCACGATAAGGGCCCAGCCTGTTAGCCGGCACTGCTGGATTATTCTTACCGTGACAGTCACCCTCTCGGCAGGCGCTGCACACCTATGTGGAGACGTGTGTACGAGACTCCTGTACCTCCTGCCTCCGCCTCCAAGCGCTGCCTGTGCAGGAGACATATCGTGTACAAGGCGTGCTTTCTGTCCTTAAAGAGTTCATCATCAATTTGGGAACCCTGGGGCCTTGACAGCGTCAGGGCACTGGCACCTAATGTTTTGTTTTGTTTTGAGAATCTGATGAAAGCTGTGGAATTTCTCCTTATTAACATCCCCCTACACACACACACACACACACACACACACACACACACACACACATTTCGCACATGTTTTCAGGGATTTACAAGCTTCCTTTGGATGTAAGAACCTTGTCCGAGGATGTCCTAGACAGTAGAGAGAGGTGTATGGTGGCTGGGATGTGTGTTTATACCGAGCAGACCTCAGCCATTTAAAAAATACTTTTCTAGATGTGACAACTGAGATTACTATTATGCCATATTCTCTTGAGCCTAAAAAAAAATGCCTTCATACTTCATCATCTCCGCTATGGTTAAGATAAGTCAGGAATATACTGGGTGTGGGGCTTCTCTTTGGGGTGATGAAAAAATGTTCTAGAACTGATACGGTGATGGTTGTACAACTGTGCATCACACTTGAAATGGGTGCGTTGTATGGTATGTGAATTAGATATCAGTAATACCGATGAGTGTGTGCGTGCGTGTGTGTGTCCCTTGCTAACAGAAGCTTTAAGAGCCTGTGAGGTCCATCAGCCTCTGCCCTCTGCCACGGGACGGAGGGTGTCACTGTTGCAGACGGAGGCCGGTCCATTAGCCCGAGCCTCGCTGGGAAGAGGATGTGAGCAAGGCCCCAGCTGACCTTCCTCCGTCTTCCAGTAAAAGGCGGTGGAGGGGCCACTGGTTTGGAGTGTGACTGTGACTGTGGATCAGAGACGAGCTGCAGAGACTGAGGAGCCTTCGTGGAGGAGGCGGCAGGGGGCGTGGGCTTTGGACGAGGTGTGGGTTTGGATCGGCGGACAGCTGCGTATGGTACAGGGGCTGCTGTTCGCCGAAGGATGAAGACAGTCCTGTTCCTACTTGGAATTCCTCCCAGAGCTGTGCAGACACATGTTCGTGGCTCCACGCCATGAGTCTGACCAGCAGGTAAACTCGGAAAGAATTCCCAGGGAACAGGATTTGGTCGTGGAGCCATTTGTAAGTGGAGCTGGATGTTCGCAGATCTAACGATTTGGGAGGGTTGAGTCGGGACTGTATGCAGGGGTGTGTCTGGGGGGGTGCAGGAGGGTAGAGGCTGCTGGACTTCTGGTCCACGTGGCTGTGGGAGGGGCTTGGTGCCTGCATGGCTGCCAGGGGTGAGAGGTGCTATTGGCCGCTGTGGTGCTGGGTGACCACACCTTGCACATCACTTCCTCTTTCTCTGCAGTGTTCTGTGACTTCGGGTGATCCACGTGACCCTTTAGTCTGCTTGCACATCTGTAAAATGAGGCAGTGTTGTAAATGGCTCAGACCTGTCCTCAGAGTGTTTTGGGCAGTTCTTCCTGGAAGATGAGTGGCATCTGGGGCGATCGAGCGGCAGGGCCAGAGGAAAGCTGTTGTCAGCAGATTTGGGCCCTTCCCTCCTGCCGCCCCCTTATTGAGGGGGTGCGGGGAGGGGCAGGCACTCCAGTGCTGTGAGTGCCAAGGAAACAGCATCAGTGGAGCACGAATGACATGCCAGGCATTCGCCTGTGCACTTTATATGCTGCTGTGTGCTCACAATAGCAAGTGAACACAATCGTTGTCTCCATTTTCTAGACGGGGATTTGAGGCACAGAGAGGTCAGTGACTTGCCTAAGTTTACCCAGCTACTACGTGGCAGAGACAGTCGCCAACCCTGGGTGGGCTGCCTCCAGAGCTCCACAGCCGTCCTCTTAATAACTCTACCGTCATGGGCTGTGGCCAGCTCAGGTCCAGCCTGGGCTGCTGTCAGTTCTCCAGGACGCAG
>NW_017731786.1:405073-414471 GCF_001890085.2 Hipposideros armiger
GTGTCTGATGCCTCCATGCCTGCTTCCAGAGGGAGGCCTGATGCTTCCCTGACCGGGGCCCGGCCTGTTCCCCAAACCAGTGTCCCAAGCGCCCTCCCTAGAGTGGCCACTCCATCCCGCATTTTCCCCAGGCAGCTGGCAAGGGGACTGTTTAAACATCTCAGTCGGATTCTCCTAAATGTGCCTCTGATGCTCTTAGAGTAAGAGCCAGACTCGCTGCCTCTGTGCCAGGTGAGCGTGCAGCCCCGGCAGAGGTCAGGGTGGGACAGCCTGGGGACCGTCCCAGCAGCGCTCCACCCACACCACCCCCCATGCCCCTTCTCGCATGCTCTGCACCACACTGCCGTCTCCACTCACTGCCTTCGTCTGTCAGTGGATGAATGACTCGATGGGGGGCTGCGTGGTGGTTTGCTTCGCTTTCTCACTGGGTAGGTTTGAAGGCCAAAGGCATCCCATGAGTTGGGCATAGGCACAGGGCAAGACAAGTAGCTGGAGAGACTGAACAACCGCCCAGCACTCCTGGGCCTGGTCGCAGTGCGTGTCACTGCCGCTCAGCCAGGCGCCCCAGCCGCGTCTGCTCCACACGGGGACTAAGGGGGGTGACCTCACCACCCACTCACCCCAGTGTCTTCCTCCAAAAATGGAAGGGCACCTTGGTCTTCTTGTCCTTTCCCACGTCTGGCAAGCCCAGCTGTGCCCCAAGGGGCCGGCAGCTCCCTGTCCAGGTGGCAGGGGGCTGTCCCTCCGCATGCCAGCTGTCCGTCTTCCATCAGGAGCCTCTGCCGATGCCAGCAAGGGCGGTGCTTGCAAAGAGCAGCCGTGTGCTCCTTATTTATTGTGCGGAAAAGAAAACAAATTAAGGTCCTGTAATTATACAGTCAGGCGTGTTCTTAAACAAAGCTTAAGTGGTCGGAACTCCATTTAGAATATTAATAATTGCCTTCCCCAGCCCTGATCCCCAGCAGCTTTCTGTCTTGCGACGCTTTCCCTCTCCTCCCATCCCTTCTTCCTCCTGGTCTTCTTTGTCTCTCTTTGGCATAGCCATCTCCATTCCTTTTTGTCCCTCTCTTTGGAGCTCAGCGATCATGGGAGAGCCTCTCTCGCCGGGTGTGACCGGGCATACTCGAGGGCCCACGCTGGGCTTTTCGGAGATCCCCACCAGCATTTATTAAGTGATCTCCTGGGCTTGGGGCTGTGCTAGGGTATCCTTGCCCTGCCCGCCCTCCGCCTCACTCGGGTAAGCATTCGGAAGAGGACACAGCACTGGAACAGGTCAGAGCTGGGCTCCGTCCCCAGCTTGACTGCCGAGCAGCTGCGAGACCTCGTTCATTTCAAATCATCCAATCTCTTCTCACTGTATCTTCCCGCTGGTGAGAAAACCATCTCCGTCGTAGGCTTGCTCTGGTCTTTTCTAGAGCTCTAGATCAGACCAGGATTGTAGGGAGTTCCTTATTTCTGTCGTTCCGACTCACACGTTCGCTGATGTGTCTAGAATATGCCAGGCACCTGTTAGGTCTCCCTAAGCACCTATGCCACGAGTGACTGTGTTTCTTCGGGGCCCTGTCGGGGGACGTAGAATGGGGGTGGTCACTGCGTGGTATGTTCTTGTGAAGCCCCACTGACATTTTTCTCTTTAGATTAGTGGCCAATTCCCAGAGCAGTATGCTGCCATAACCAACGTGGCTATAGTGCTTTTTATACCACTGCTGAACAGCACCATCCGACTTAATGTGCAGCATTAAGGTGCAGTAACAGTTGCTGCCATCCCCAAGTATTGCCCAGGAAACTGGGAGTGAATTGCCCAAGGCCACAGGGTAGAAGCAGTGAAGTGGGGACCAGGACCCAGGTCCCAGAAGCCAAGTTCTTTGCCTTTTCTGCCCCATGGGCTGTTTCCTAAGTCATCACGGATGCCCAGGAGGAGACTCACCTGGTGCCTGAACCTTGGCGCCTTGATGCTGTTCTTAGACTTACCACGTATCAGTCATCACTTGGCTTTCCCCCCCCCCTTTTTTAGTTTCCTGTGATATGGGCAACATATACCAACATTGGTTGTACTGACGATGTTACGATAGCTGGGTCATTGCCAGACTCTAATTAAAAAGTAATTTGAAAACATTCAGATATCGTTAGGTTCAAAATCTCTCTTAGGTGAATGTATCAATAGTGCTGGGATGGGTCTTCTTAAATGCAGGTAAGGTGCCTTGGCAGTGTCTCCCCGTGGCTAGTACTGTGACTTGGGGGGGGCGGGGTGCAGGGGATGGGGCATGGAGGGACTAAAGCAGGATGCGGTCCAGGTGGAGCTGGGACGTTCAGTCTAGTTGGGAAGATAAAGTTCACTTTCTCAGACCAATGGTGCCAACATGTTACCATGTGCCGGTTGGTGCTGACTGTACCAGGCAGAGATATTCTTGCATTCCAGAGATGCTGGGCAAGGATTCAGGCAGGACGTGGGTCTGAAATCCGTCCTTGAAGGAAGATATAGAGTATTACAAAGGAGGAGGGAGAAAACTCATGGAGTGTGTGTGCGTGCGCGTGCATGCATGCGTGCGCATGCGCGCACACTCGCAACCGAGCAGGGAACAAAGCCAGAGAAAAAGAGAGAGGAGAAATATTTGTTATGTTATCCTCTCTGCTAGGCACTCTTCCAACAGTAATCCTGCTTGGATAAGTGATACCCTTCCTGTTTTACAAATGAGGGCCCCGGGGCTCAGAGAGGTTCTGTAACCTGCCCAAGGTCACTCAGCTAAAGGTATGGCTTCATATCCATACATGTCTGCTCCAGAACTCATGCTCTTCCTGTCATGGTGCAAAGGTCAGCTCACCTCTCTCAGGGTGGTCAGGAGCCCAACTTCCTCAAAGGAATACTGAGAAATTGTCTTACTACCACTGGTTTTGCTCACTCAACTCCCAGCCGCCATGCCCTTCTCCCTGGGGTTTCAGCACCATGGCCAGAGTTCAGGGAGGCCTCCTGGGCTCCATGAGCTGTGAACGGCTCCCCAGAGAGAGGCTCCCAGCATCATGGCAGCTGCTGGCGGCCGACCGACCGGTGTCCTTCAGTAAGTGCCTGGCGGCATGCTGAAAGGGGAGGCACATGGGGAGGACAGGTGGCCCTGTCTGCCTGCTTGCCCAGCAAGATCCAGATACAAGCAGGGAAGGGATGTGGGAAGGGCCTGCTCCTCGGGCGTCCTCTGCCCCAGAGGGAGTGAGGACTGTGATTTATGACTTTGTTTGCCCTGAACGGGGAGCCATGTAGGGCCGTGGGCTCCGGAAGGGACCTGAGCTGGCGTGGCATTCTTTCTTCCAGGGCGGAGCCCCCGGGGTCTGTGGCCCAGGGTTGCTCTGCCCATCCCTTTCCCAAGCCTGTTCTGTTGCTGGTGACCAGGGCCCTGAGCGAGTGGGTTTGCCCTGAGCTTTCTCACAGGACTAGTCAGAGGCGGGCAAACTGGGGGAGAAGCACAGCAGAGCAGCTGAGCTTCAGTGCTGGTGGGTTTGTCCTTCGTATGGCGTGACTTCTTCATTCCTGGGAGGCTTTCCCATGGATGTATGAAACAGTCCTCAGCTGGAGATCAAGACACCTTCAGGCTTATGTGAGCACGTGTGCGCGCGCGCACACACACACACACACACACACGCACACACACGCACACGTGTCCTAAGGGTGTGGACTCTGGAGTCAGACCCAGTAATTCAGCCCCTATGTTAACATTACCAGCGTTGTGACCTTGAACTAGTTACCCTAACCTCTAAGCCATGGGTTCTTTATTTGTGAAATGAGAACACATCACAACAATACCATGGACTCTAAACGGTTTTCGGGAAGTTTCAGTGGCCTCATGTCTTTAAAGCATATAGTGATTGGTTCCTAACAAGCACTCAGTAAATGTTGTCCATTATTTATATTTCTCATAAAATGATTTCTGTATCCCAGCTTCTTTTAGTTTATCACATGATTATTGTTAATAATTCTGGGGAAAAAAATCTCCAATAGCAGCAAAAAATGATTAGCAAGTTAATGAATTGTTTGCACTTGTGTTCAAAGCTCAAGGTTTTAAATTAAGTTGAGGCCAGCCCGTAGTCGTGCTGGTCTAAGAAAGAATTGGTTGAGTTTGGCAGCCTGGTCAATGCAAGATTTGCGAAACTCAATCAATTCAGTGCAATTTACCTGCATGCTTTAATTTAACAATGCTTGCGATCAAAGTGTGCACTGTGTCTGCTGCTTTGTAAAAGGTACTCCAAGCAGAAACCCAGTTCACCTCGTGCGGGTGTTCACCCTGGGAAGTACCAACCTTTGTCAGGCCCAGGCACCCATTGCTCTATCACTCTTTCTCCTCTGTTTCATTTTTCTGAGTCCCAGTCCAAAGTGTCTTGTCTCTATAGACAAATGCCCTCCCACACCCAGGGTATAGTCCATCCTCAGCAGCTCGGAGAAGGTGAAGAAACAGCTCCTGAGAATGTGCGTGGAACCAAGTGGGGCGGGTGTCAGCTCTGGGTTCCATATATTCAGCCTGAGATAAGATTCTTGTCCCGTCTCTTCCTTGCCTCAGTCTCCGTGGAAGATGCCAGGTCTCTGCAGGAGAGAGGCCGTTGGAATAGGGACGGACACTGCTACGCCCAAACAGTGTGTGGAATTGGACAACAGCGGCAAAAGGCCGTGCATGGCATACATTACAGAAAACAGTGGTGTAATGACATTGTTTGGTGAATAAATTAAAGGCCTGAGTCATGAGGCCAATAACAGGGAAGCGGAGAAGTGTAATTAAAAGGAGAAAAGAGATGTTTTCAGCTGACGCTGGAAGTGAGACCCAGATGGGGGTGGGGTGGGTGGATGGGGCCACCAGTCGGCCCCTCCCCATGGCTGTAGCTCAGAGGAGAGCACACGACTGTTACTGGGAGTCAGGGAAGGCAAGAAAGGAGGTCAGTACTTCCGAAACTGAGGAGGAGAGAGTGGAGACGTGGAGAATTTTGGTGGAAGCAAAGTTACACGGGCGTTGGAAGTAAGGGTGGCTGTAGGTCTGAACTCTGCAGCAATTTAGAATAAGCTGGGACGGGAGAAACCTGCATGAAGACAGATGGGGACCTGGGACTAAAGGGGGGCTCAGGAGTGGGTCTGGGTGTCCTTGGAGCCATGGGGTTCTGGGGATGGCACTCCAGGGTCCCTTGTATCTGCAGCTCTGGGCCTTCTTGCAACCACCCTCTGCCCTGCCCTTTCTGAGGATTAGAAATAACAAGGTATGTTAGAACAGGGTCAAGTGCCCGGGGCCAGCTGACATTATAGATATCGGGGCTGTGGCCACGCTGACTGCATCCCACCACTCTGTGGAGCCAGCAAGGGTCCAAGACCCTGGGGAAAGTTCAAATCTTGAGCCACAAGCCAGCCCTTTAGACAGGTCTCCTCCCCCGGATTCTTCCGGAAACAGTCAGTGAGCAGATTTCCATGGAAGCCTGTGTCTTGTTCACTGGTATACCAGTGCCTGGCACTTACCAGGCACCAGGTAGTATGTGCTGAGTAATTGAGGGGGTGGGGATCGCCTTTCAATATAGTCAAAGCTGGGGTGATGCTAAAGCTTACTTTGTTTAGAGAATTTGTTTATCTCTCTTGTTCTGTGCTGTAAACCAACACTTAGAAGAGTGCATGGCACATAGTAGGAATTTAATAAAATTATTGTCCAAAAGGGGACACTTTTGGGAGTGAAAGGGGAACTGACTAGTTGGGATTCCAGGACAGCAGATGTGAATGGGGGCTTTTGGGCAAACCAGGCCACTTGTCTTTGTTGAATGACTGACTGACTGAATGAATGAATGAATGAATGAATGAGTGAATGAATGAATCTTGGATCCTTGGAGCTATCTAAAGTGCAGGTTTTATGGGTTTTGCCTCCTTTTAGCCAAATTACTTCCATTTATCCTTGGGCTCATTCAACAAATATTTATTGAACACCTACTATGTATCAGGTATTTTGCCTGCATCAGGGATACAAAGAGGCAGAGAAAAGCTGAGATTTCGCTCTGAGGATGCCCACTGTCTAACAGGAAGCCAGGGTGCCGACAGACAGACTACTTGACAGTGTGATAAGTGCCGAACTAAAGGGATGAACAAAGCGCTCTGGGAGCCTGTGAGTGGGGAAGCCAGTAGTCTGGAGGTGATGGTCAGGACGGCTTCTTTGAGGGAGTCACAGAGGATGATGAGGAATTGGCCAGGAATTCTGGGAGGGGCTGCAGGGTCCAGGAAGGCTGTCCAGGGCAGAGCGCTCACTCCGGATCAAGTCAGCAACGCCACGTTGCTTCATGCTGGGAACAGAATTGTGATCAAGACAGCTGGTCCCTGATTTCACAGATTGTGTGGACCGTTTGCCATCAGGTACCATATCGTACGATCCATCAGGGGAAAGATGGGAGAATAACTGAGAAGGGAGCTTAAGGAGAGGCACCGCTCCCTGACGTGCGCTGGGGTCCTTCTTAGGCGCCGGCCCCTGGCAGTGCAGTAGGCAGGGACAGGGGCTTCCAGATGCCCACGTGAGCTGTGAGGGAGAGGCCGTGTCGTGTGCCTCTTTCAGTGTCAGGTACCTTTCGCCTTCCTTTCTGTGATATTGTTGTCCGGATAAACAGAGCGGCCACCGGACAGGGCCAGGCCAGCACCTGCTTGTGTGTGTGCGGAGGTGCAGCCATCCCCCTGGACGTCTCAGGATGGGGAGGACGAGGCTGCGTGGGAGGAGGGAGCCGGGGCGTCGCCTAGATCGGGCCCATCTGCCTCCCCATCCTGGGCTTTTGAACGTAATATTAAAACGTTCCTCATTATTTTCCTTGGATGAGTTTGCTATCCTGATGATATTAATTATTCTTAAAGGTCAACAGCGCTCTTTCAGAACCCCTTCTGTTCTATCATGTAATCAGTTAATTAATTGGGAACCATTTAGAAGTGTCTGCCGAGCACGTTGGCTGGTGTGTTTTCTTGTTTTGTCGCCCCTGCGGTGACGGTTCTCTCCACGGGCCTGTTTTCTTCCAAAGGTTTGGGAGCTTGAGCGTGAGCCACACCCTTCATCCCCGCTCCTCCCAACTTCATTCACAGTTGCTTTGGAGATGTTATCGCATCAGCTTTTTTCTTTGTGTGTCTCTACTAGTAACAGTAGCCCATTTCCAGTGGGTGCCTACATATGACGGGCACTGGGTGGGGCACCCGTGTTTGTCACTTTATTTGGTTCTCACCGTCAAATACATGCCCCCATTTCAGAGGAGCGAAGAGTGAGGCTGAGCATAGTAAGGTGGGCCGTCCAAGAATTCTGTAGCTAGAAAGTGGCCAGGCAAGGATGGAGCCGCCTGGAAGCCTTGTATCCTTCGTTGCCATGGTGTTGGTGCTTCCGAGTACCTGGGACAGGAGCCCTGGGTTCTCCAGGCAGATGGGGTCTTTAGCGCTCTTAGTCCAGGCACTGCTGGTTCAAGTACCAGCATTTGACATGAAGCTGGAGCCCTGGTTCATTGTGCTTCCGTTTTGCCCACTGTCTCTAATACCTGACGCCTGCAGAGGGAATTCCTCAGCAGCCCGTGGGCAAAGCACAGCGGGTCAGGATACCCCAGCCGCTGACTGTGCGCAGGGCCGTCCTCCCCGCAGGCGCAGTGCGGTCAGATCCAAGGCCCTCCTCTGCGGGTCCCATGGGCAGCGCAGCACGCTTGTTCCGGCTCGGATCTCTCGCCCACATCCCACCCGGAGACAGGCTCAGATATTCCAACCCGGGTGTGTTATGTGTGTGTGACGCCGCCAGACCGGTCCCTTCCCCGGGGGTCTGGTCTGAAGCAGAAGGTGGAGCACCGGTCATGTCATCTCTGCTTGGCACTCTCCTTGGTGCTCGTAGATGGACCGCCATCCTGTATGGCTTTCACACACAGTCCCCGTGAGTCCCAGTGAGGCCAGTGGGAAATGTCTCAGGTTTCCCTTTCAGAGACCAGGATTGCAAGTCCTCCCAGGCTGGGCTGGGGAAGGTTTTCCGAATTCTGCCTAAGAACCGTAGGAGCCTGTTCAGGTGGTGGTGACAGGTAGGCGTCATTGTGAGCACAGGAGATGGGCCCCTAGTGACAGCTCCTCCTGCCACTGCTAGTAGGCGGTAAAGAGCCCAGCCTGCAGCCAGGCTGCTGGGGTTCGATTTCTGGCCCCTCCACTCAGCAGCTGGGGACCCAGGGCAGCTTCTCTAACCCACTTGACCCGTGAGCCCCACTCTGTGAAGTGGGGATGATGACGGTGACGATGACAACGGCGCTAGCACAGCCCTCATGGCTGGCCGTAGTGTTTCAGGGAGCTCTCGTGTGTAAAACCTTTAAAGAGAGCTGGCCCAGAGTGGTCACTGTGTGTGGTGGCTCCTCTCAGTCCTGCCACCTCCAGGACCCCAGCGACCACGGGAGCCCTGCAGTGAGCGCCCACCATGTGCCAAGCACTGTGCTGGCCGCTTGACATGCATTAGTTCATCTTCATCCTTACAGCCGTTCCACGAGGCCGATGCCCGTATTTCTTCTGTGGTTAGGGTAAAGGACCCGAGACCCAGGGAAGTACAGTAACTTTCTCAGGAACAGTTGCACAGCTTGGGAGGGCTGGAACCCGTCTGTCTGCCTCCACGGTCCATGCTCTTTACTGCTACACCAGTGATTTTCACGCTCAGCATGTGTTGGCATCCCCTGGAGGGCTTGATACACCGCAGGATGCTGGGCCCACCCCTAGAATTTGTGATTACGCCGGTCTGGGTGGGCCTTGAGAACACGCATTTCTAGCAAGTACCCCCACAGTGGCGCTGGTGCTGCTGGACTGGGGACCACACTCTGACAACCGCTGCCTGCCCTACACGTTGGGGACATAATGAGTTCTCCCTCCCTCTGCCTGACGGGGCTTTCTCTCCCTGTGATGTCAGCCGCCCCTGCGCTCCGTCTTAAAAATTAAGCTATTCCCGAGTTCCTTACGTGATCTCCTCGACGGAGTCCCCTGGTCAACCCTAGCCGACGAGAAGGCCCCAAACACCAGTGGCATTCACGTGTCCTCCTGGGTTCTGCCGGAAGGGAGGCAGGCAGCGTCCAGCTACGGCTCTTTAAACGCACAGGCTCTGGTCTGGGAAGGAGGAGGGACCGGGGAGGCCTGAGTGGCTCTGGTTCAAAGGCATCCGAGGCCCCCAGGCAGCTGTCGGCCGAGTCACCTCTGTTCTGCCCTGGCCACTCCGGAGCGCGGTCTCGGTGAACCTTCTCATCCTCGTCGGTAACGCTGCGCTCTGAGCTCCGAGGGAAATACCTCTGGTTTTGGGCTAAGGGCTCTGCTGCTCGGTTTATCCTCTGGCCTCCAGGAGACCCCTCCTTGTGTAGCCAGGAGCGTGGGCCTCCCTGGAAGGCCAGGCACGGTCGTTTCTCCTTGAGTGTGGCCCCGGCTC
>NW_017731786.1:418056-419152 GCF_001890085.2 Hipposideros armiger
GGGGCCATTTGGTCTCATTGCAACTACTCAACTCTGCTGCTCTCGTACAAGAGTGACCACTCAGTCTTCTGCTGCTGCTGTGACAAATTACCATAAACTGTGTGGCTTAAAAGCACCAATTTGTCTTCCGCTTCTGTAGATTAGAAGCCTGACACAGGCCTCTCTGGGCTCCAGGGTCGAGTCCCCTCTGCAGGCTCTCGGGGACACTGTGTCCCCACCTTTCCCAGCCTCTAGAGGCCACCCTCACTCTTTGGCTTGTGGCCCCTCCCTCCATCTGCAAGCCAGCACATTGTATCCTTGTCCTCTCTTCCATGTCACATCTCTGACTTGCTTTCTGCCTCCCTCTTCCACTCTTAAGGACTTTCATGATTACCATGGGGCCAGGGGGTAATCAGGGATAATTTCCACATCTCGAGGTCCGTTCTTTTAAGTACATCTGTGAAGTCCCTTTTGCCAAGAAAGTTGACATAGTCACCGGTCCCGGGGACCAGGACGTGGACCCTTGTTCCCGCTAGAGTGTGGACATACACAACATGTAAATGAATGCATGTGTTGTGTTCCTACAAAGCTCTATTTACAAAACCAGATAGCTGGCCTGCAGGTCATAGCTTGCGGATCTCTGATCTAGACCTTTAATGATTCTGTGCCCAGTTCCAACGTGTGGGTTCTTCCTCTACCCCACCAAACAGTTCTCAGATACCAAGTGGGTGTCCTCCAATTCAACTCAATTCTGACACTCTCCACCCAGAGAGAGCCTCCGATTTCATGGGTCCAGGGCTCAGCCCCACAAGACTGCCCTCTACTTCAGATGCTCGTCGCAAGCCCAGGTGGTTTCCTGTGCTTCTGACCAATGGGCTGTGAGTCAGAGGTTCCCACAGCTCTGTCCTTGAGTTTGATTAATTTGCTAGAGTGGCTTATAGGACTCAGGAACTCTTTTTCCTCAGTAGATTATTGGTTTATTACAAAGGTTATTAAAGGATACGAGTCAATAGCCGGTGAAGAGATACGTAGAGGAGGGAGGTCCAGGGCAAAGGAGTTTTTGTCCCCAGGGAGCGTGGGGCCCAGCACAGTGGCACCTGGAAGTGTTCTGTTCCCC
>NW_017731786.1:422547-426895 GCF_001890085.2 Hipposideros armiger
AGAAGAGCGGAAGTGCTTGGTAAGCCCCTGGTGAACGGCCGCTGTCGGTCATGGTGGCTGTGCAGGGAGCCAGGAAGGTGTGAGAGAAGGAAAGGAACCGACTGTAGGAGGAAGCCAGCCTTCTGTGCACGGCGGGGCAGGTGGGGGTGCGGTGGGCACTTGTGGACATGGCCCAGGAGTGCCGCAGCGGCCGCTCCACCTGCCCAAAGGACTGGAGGAATCCGGGGGGGGGGCTTTCTCTCCCAGGTGGGGCGGAGTGGGGAGGAGCGGAAGCCGAGACACCCCTGGGAGAGCCGGAGCCCACCTCTCCCTCACCAGGTGCGCCAGCCCCTTCCTCCCTCCTCTAACTTGTAAGATAATGCTATTTCTTCTTTATTTGCCCAGAATGCCTGTTATTTTCTTTGTTTCAGAATCCAATTTTCTCTTGACATTTCTGCCTAATGTAGCGAAACATGACCTTTGTGAAAGGACATTGCTGGCAGCCCGCTCTCTGCCTTGGGACCCCCAAGAACTCCTGGCCCCCTCCCCGGAGACCACCAGGGTTCCCACTTCACCCCGACCGCCTCGCCCTCTTCCTGCCTGCCAGCTGCTTCTGTTTCCCAGGCCTCAGCGACTCTGGGTTCCTCACGGGAGGCTGCTGCTCTGCCCTGGAACCAGGGCTCGGGTTCAGGGTGGCGCTGGAGGGGCCTGGCGCGCTCCTGACGGCTGGGCCTTGCCTGACTTTTGCTGCCCCGGATGCTGTTGTGGATAGGCAGTAAGCCAGGAACAGCAAAACAGAATGAAAGACTTCTACCTGGATGAACCCCTCACATTTATTGAGACCGCTAAAGGCTAATGGTAACGGAGACTCATAGCGTGATTCTGAAACTTGCCGCCCTTGACCCCGGGTTCCAAGCACCAGGTCCGATACCTAGCATGAGGTCAGTGACTCGATGGGGGTGCCAAGGAGGAGGGCCCCCTGCGAAGAGCCGAGCCCCACTGCTGTCCCCCCGGCGAACATCATGCAAGCCTTGTTTCATCGCCACTTCCTCCTTATCAGCGGGCAGGGGGGAGCTTGCAGGAATAAGATGGAGCGTTGTGAGGGGTTTGGGGAAGTGGAACACGCAGATGGGATGAGGTTCCTAGGCTCTCAGTGAGAACCTGTACTGTCACACCTGTGCTGGGTGCTGTCACCCACACCAGCAGTGGGTGAGAGTGCAGGAGTGTGGGGGGCTGTCCTGGAGAGGGCTGTGTGGCCTTAAGGACGCTGACAGGAGGGAGTGCTTGGTGCAGGGGACGCCTGCCTGTGGTCCCCTTCCCATCTCTACTAGTACCCTCAGAATGGAGGCTGCCTCTCCATCACAGTCATGGGCTGTCACCAAGGATGGGGCTGCCTCAAAGAGGCGGGGAAGCCTATCCCTGAGGCTGGCCTTGTATGTGAATGTCTGTTCCTGNCCCTGCATCTTCCAGCCGTACCAGACGTGGAGTTCAGGAAGTCCTCCTGCCTGGTGGGACCCTCCAGGCCTTCTCTTAAAACAGCCTCCGGGTGGTGAATCCCGGGCCTGCACTCAGAGACATCCTGCTGAAGAGGGGTGAGGAGCCACCGGGTTCATCTTGCAAGTGCAGGATGCGCTTCGGGCAGCAGGGTCCCCACTGGCGCATTTTAGTCAATCTCCAGTGCTGTGACAGCCCTTTTCCAGACTGCCGATCGGCGCCTCCCAGCTGGCAGTCCTCCACCACGTTTCAGATGGCGATTGCTAAGGCTCCCTTCTGGTTACTAATAATGGCATTTGCTCCCAAGAGCCCTTGCAGGAATTCCTTGGCTCCTGGCAGAGTCTGTCTTCACAGGTGGACACATGACTGCTTATTCTTTCATTTATGTGTGATCGCCCAGCCTTTCAGGACAAAAGGATTTGATAGGACCCAAAGTCAACTCATCGAGAAAACCAAATTTCACTAGATCAGTGGTTCTGGAAGTGTGGCCTCCAAACCAGCAACTCCACCATCCCTTGGGAATTGCTCAGAAGTGCAGATTCTAGGCCAGCCCCCCTGCATCAGGAACTCTGGGAGGTGGAGCCTGGCTGTCTGGTTTCCACAAGCTTCCAGGTGATGCTGACGCCCCGAGTTGGAGAAACTCCCCAGGTGCTTTCTCCAGACCCACACTTGGCCCATGTTCCTACTGACTACTCAAGTTGAAGGAGGGGTTAAATGCAGTGTTGGCCTAATCAGATTTCTTTATCAAAGGGCCCGAAGCTTTCTGCTCACAATTTTGTTGTTCTTTAGAGAGTCATAGATTTTCCTGGAGTCCCTGGAGTGGCTCTCAGAATGAGGACAGGTGCTTGCCTAGCAAAAGGCAATTAGCTGGAATGTGCTTTCTGCATCGTGAGGAGCAGTGGGGTGCTCCTGCCTGCCTGGTCCCCTCCCAGAGCGCCTGCCCGGGTCCCCACAGCACTCCGGGCAGTTGTGTCACCGGCCAGGCAATGTGGCCTGCAGCCAGGGCCATCTCTGTGGCTTCCTCCTCCCTCAGGAGCTCCGGCTTTGCTTTCAGTCAGTAATTGCAGTTTCTTGATTTGCCCTCTGTGTCTGTTTTTCTCTTGTCATAACAGCTCTTGAGTAGATATGACTGCGATGCCTCAGCTCTGTCACCATGTTGTTGTTCCCACCTGGGAGCCTGTCTTGGGGCAGTGGCTCCCAGAGCCAGGCCTGGACTGCTCTGCCCCTGAGTGGGCTACAGGTGGGAATGCCCAGGGTCTGCCAGGCCCAGCCCACTGGGGCTGCAGATGGTTAATTTGTCTGAAAAGGAAATCCCAGAATGATCTCAGACATATTCACGGTCCAGTGTGAAGCAGATGGCTGAAGGAACAAAGCTGACTTTAAGGCCTTTTCGGGGACTTGCAGTGGTGAATACCCAGATACAGGGTGACATCCAACCAGACCTCTGACCCCCACACCTCAGGGGAGGGCAGCACCGTCCCTGAGCCTGTGGGGCTCGCAGGCTCTGCCCCAGCATGGGATGGCGGGGCTGGGACAGGCAGGGCCAAGGATACAGCACTTCCCCAGGGGACGAGCTGCTACCTGTTGTCTCATTAAAATGGGTTTCCGTGCTATTTTGTTCAACTGAGATTTTATTGATACTTGAATTCAGGGCATGTTGCCTGGGCCTCTGGTAATTTTTTTTAATGGGCTCGGGCTTATTCCTGCTTCAGTGGTGATGATAAAAGGCGAAACGCATGAACAATGCTAGATTGTGTTTATCCAGGGTGAGGCATCACACCAGCTGCCTTCTGTACCCCATTTGCCGTACCCCATTTAATATTCACAGCAGCTCAAAGGAAAATGCCCTGTTATTATCCCCAATTCACATATGAGCAAAGTGAGGCACACAGAGATTAAGTAGCACAGAGCATGGAAGGGGCCAAGGTAGGACGGGCACCTAGACCCATGTGCTGCTGCAGTTTTGTGGGAATTGAGTTGAACTTGCTGCCTATTTATTGAGCACGTACTGTAGTCCAGGTGCCATAAAGGATATCAAACTGAAAAGAAATGGCTCTTTGCCGTCAAGAAAAGTAGTCTGATGGGGGAGGCCAGCACATGCACAGCTGTCATTCAGAGCGGGCAGTCTGCAATGTGGGCAGTGGTCGAGACCCAGGCAGAGGGAACGAGGAAGGAAAGCGGGCTCAGAAGGGGTGGCAGCCGTGTCTGCGGGATGGGGAGCAGGAGCTCGAGAGGTGCAGAGAGCACCGGGCGCAGGCGTGTGGAGACGGAGGAGCGCCAGGGAGCTCTGGGGGTGCAGCCAGCGTGGCAACACCGTTCTGTTAGAGGCGAGTCTGTGGGGTTAGTTATGGGGAGGACGATGAAGAACAGGGGAGGGAGGCGGGGGGTGGGAGAGTATTATGGGAACAGCAGGCTGAGGTCGTCCCAACGAAAGACAAGCTTCAGCGCAGGTCTGGACCTGATGAGGTGGGCCGTGCGCTCTGGAAGAACCCAGCAGTCTGTGCCCAAGTCTGATCTCCTGTGTGCCCAGCCACGCCCCCCTCCTCCCCTCAGCATGTGGCAAGTTCTCCCCCCACTTTGCCTTGCTGCCCAGAGCTGCTCCAGCCTGCGAGGACGCTGGTGGCTCCTCAGTGATGTGGCAGCATCCTCGGGGACACCTGGAGTGACTCCTTTCCATACAGTAAGCTGCGTGGCTGCCGGACTCAGACAGATTGGCATGTGAGGAGCGCGCAGCTGGTTTTACTTCGGGGAACTTGTACTTACACCCCTCCGCCTGTCCACTGGCCCCTCCACCAACGGCCTCCGTCAGTGCCTGGCTTCTACAGATGGTCCAGTGCCGCTCTGTCCATTATGGCAGCCGCGGCCACCCATGGCT
>NW_017731786.1:429118-430141 GCF_001890085.2 Hipposideros armiger
GGGCCTTGGAGGAGAGCTGCCTCCCGTCTCCTGATCGAAGGTCGAGGCACCAGTCAAGTCACTTGAGATTTGATTAGAGAAAGCATTTGGCTTCATTAAAGTTCATTAAATGAGCCATCCAGTGTAATTTAGCTGAATAAAAATGGCTTAAATGGCTTTAACCCCCACCCCCTTTTAGAGCAGTTTAATTGAGGGAAAAGCAAATATATCAGTGATGTAGGAAAATATTTCTTGGCCATCATGAAGAACGTTGGGCGGCAGCGCCTCCTTTCTTGTTACAATCACTGGATGGTAAGGGGTTGGCCCGTGGGGCTTCCTGGGGGGCTGGCAGCAGGCCTGGGTCCCGAGATGGCATGGCGCTTTCCCTCCTTCCCGCCGGTTCAACCCGAGGAGGTTGATGGCAGCTGCCTTAACTGTCCCTCACGGTGGGCTGCAGCCAGCTGTGATGTGGGGCTGACTCACAGTCACCAGGTCAAGACCAGTGAGGTGGACGTTCCCTGGCTGTTGGGGAAGTGGGCAGTATTCTGTCAGCCTCCTTCTTCTCCTGGGTTTGTTCCTTTTCTGCAGACTCAGTGGGGTTGGGGCTTCCTCAGGAAATTCTCCTTTGTTGACCTTCTCTCCAGATTCTCTAGCAGTTCCCAAAGAACCCTGGTGGTGGTGTGACGGGGAAGGGAGCTGGCTGTCTCCAAGAAGACCGAGGAGCTATTTCTCCTCTGGGGGAAATTAGAAGAGGGACAGACAGACAGCCGAGGGGGTGTTGGCTCTTAAAGAAAGAAGAATTGCGCCTTTCAAAAGGCTGCCTTTGTGGAGGAAGGAAATCAGATTTAATTCCAGGAGGCGTGGACCGTGGCTGTGGTGGACGCTCAGAGCCCATGCTATGCTCAGAATAGTGCCTGTTGTGAGCAGCAGAGAGAATCCTCTAGAAGCCAGTGACCGTGGCATTCACCTTGGGGCTCTGGTGCTCTGGTTTTTCTTCTGACAGTCTTGCACGAGGTAGGCTGAGGTAGCCTGGGGGAGCTGGCC
>NW_017731786.1:430556-431419 GCF_001890085.2 Hipposideros armiger
TTCAATATGTGAATTTTGGGGGGACACAATTGAGCTTATAACGAGAAGATAAAACCAAAGTGGGAGGGGCTGAGGAGATGCAGAGGTGGTGAGCACCCAGGAGCGGCAGTGGGAGCACGGTCAGAGTTTGGCCATCTGGGTGTCTGGCTCTGCTTTCGCCAGTGGCTACCTGGTCATTGTTTGTTACTCTGGGTCCCAGAGTCTGGGCCGTGAGAGAGAGAGCCAGTGCAGGACAGAATTAATGGCTTTGTTTGGTAGCCTCGGATGAGTGATACAGGGGCAATGTCACGGAGCTTGATTTTGGGAGAGCATTTGATGCATCGTCTCGTAAAATCTTGCTTACCCAATTAATTCCAGTGGTCCGGTGGCTTGGACACTGGCCATTGACCCAAGCAAAAGTCAGAGGCGGGTGATAATGGATCTGTCAGGGAGGAGGCTCTGAGAAAAGGCTGCTGTGGGCCCAGAGGCAGGACGGTTCTTAATTAAACTCTTGTCTGATGAGCAGGGTAACCAGCCCATCAATAACCGATGACAGGTGAATACAGGTGAGGCGCCAGGTAGCAGGAGAATCTGGGGCAGTGCGTTCTGAGTGGGTGGTCAGTCTGTTAGAGCACTGTGCCTCAGGTTCTCCGTCGGTCCTGCCCCATGAGCAGTTATAAGGTACCTGTGAGGGCAGGAGGGCCAGAGGCACGCCCTGCCTGCCGTGCATGTGTGTCTGCCCCTGGGCTGGATGCTGTCATGTGTCTGCAGCAGGGCGCTGTGTACAGCTGCACAGGTCTTGCACACTGCCCTCCTCCTGGGACTGGTGCAGCAGCGACCCTGTCCCTGGGAACGCACACCGGGTTGTGTGTGTGTGTGTGTGT
>NW_017731786.1:436009-443277 GCF_001890085.2 Hipposideros armiger
GTGCTTTTATTTACATGACCTTAGATTTATCATCACAAGCATCCTGGGAGGTAGATATTATTATACTTCCCATATAAAACACGCTTCTACCCTTGAAGGCGAGGGCTCTGAGACCCCAGAAAGTCACGTGGGACACAGCCAAGGTCACATTGCTGGGATTGCTGGGGTTTGGCAGAGCCGGGACTTGAACTCCAGCCTCTGACTTCAGATCATAGTCCTGTTCACCTCTTGTGGTCTTTTGTCAGCCTGTTTGGCTTGAGCAGGGGCATCCTGGGGGGGCTAAGACCATGTGTTTCTTCGATCCACCTGTGGCCTCCTTAGCCTTGCTGCATTCTGAGGCCGGTCAGTGCACCCTTACCCCCCAGCCATTTTGCACATGTTGGATGGATGAGTGAAAATTTGTGACCACTGCTGGAAAAAAAAAACAACACCAAACACTCATGTTGATGTGTGAGTCATTGGGGTCATCTCTGTGCACAAAGGACAACATATTATGTTGAGGAAATCAGCCAAGGAATAAATTGAAAAGGAATTGAGGCCTGGATGAAGTTAGGGAGTCAGGGTTCCGGAGACACTGCTCACGAGTCCCCTTTTCCTTGGTGACTCAGATCCAAATTCACTGAGTGCAGATTGCTTTCCTATCTTTATCCAGAGGAAATGGCCTCGCATCCCTGCCCATACTGTTGTTGGCCTTTCAGTTTGCTCTTCCTTCACCTGGCAAGACCTGAGCTCACGGATGAGCCCTAGCCTCCCCTTGGCCGACCCAGAGGTCAGAAGGGGAATATTTACACCCAGGTTCCCGTAGCCCATCACCCCATGATGGCCTTGTATACCCTGCTCGTCCTCACAGACCCCAGTGCTCCTGTGATGCTCACACAGGCCGTTCCATGGGGCCACCGGTTAGCTCAGGTGTTTAGAGTCAGGCTCATAACACCCAGATTGCCGGTTCGATCCCCACATGGGCCACCGAGTTGCGCCCTCCACAACTAGATTGAAGACAGCTACTTGACTTGGAGTTGATGGGTCCTGTTAAAACACACTGTTCCTCAATAAAATTTCTAAAAAAAAAAACACGATAGATAAATAACAGGCCATTCCATGGATGGGAAGTATAGAGACCCCCGCTGACAGTGTTGGTGGGTTTATGACAATACAGCTGTAGGTTGCTTTTCTTTCTTAGACTTTGGCCCTCCACCAGGCTACCCCTCTGGCCTGGGCCCAGTAGGCACCCTGATCAGGGTTCTTTAGTCACATGTGGCTGTGATTCAGGTGTGCACCAATAGAAACTCCTGCCTGAGCTTGGGAAAAGGTAAATCTATACTGATTTGTTTAGAAAACACTGAAAAACACTGAAAAACTGTGTCACAGACATCGAACCGTCAGACTGTCCCGCTTGATGGGTTTTATTCATGCCTATCTTTGTAGATGGAAAACACCTCAGAGGTAAAGCGACATGGCTGCTACGATCACGCTAACTCTGTTTCCGAGATTCACTCTGTGCCAGGCAATCTATCGAATTATTTAACGTTATTTAACTTAATGCTTCTACCGGTTCTATAGGTAGGAATTATTGTTATCACTTCACATTCAGGGACACTGAGGTACTTAACAAGGTTAAGTATCTTGTTTAAGGTCACAGTATGTGGACTCAAGGTCTTGACCACTGTGCTCAGCTATATCCCAGCTTTTTTCAGCCTGTTTCCAATTCTGGGGCCTGTTCTATAATAATTTTTTAAAAAGTGCATGATTGCAGTTCTTCCCTCCGTTGCCCTAGGGCTGATCGGGGGCCCTGCCAGAAGGGAGCTAATCGGGGAGACTTGCATCTAGTTCTCCTGGAATGCCTGCCCCTGCACCTCTGGGAGGCCAGGGACGGCGCCTCTCCAGGGGACATCGGAGGCCTTCAGTTGGCTGAATTATTGAGAAAACCTTCAGTGTGCCTTCTAAAAAAAAAAAAAAATCATTGGATGCGAAATCAATGGTGTGCTGCCCTGAGATCTGTTTTCGTGGAGTTTTAGAAACAGTTGTTCTGTGGATATATATTTAAAGAAAATGTCAGATTTCTCTCAGAGGATCATGGGATTCTGCATTCATCTTTGCCAGGGATCAATAACCGGTGAGCTAGATGTGACTTATGGAGGAATGAAAATGTTCCCTCCAGGGCGAGTCAGCGTCGGAGCCACCACGTCCACGGAGTATTTTGGTTTTGTCATATAGTTAAATAAGAAAAAAATTATATTGGAAGATAAAGAAGCCCCCTCTAAGGAGCAATCACCCTGGTAGGGGTCTATTTTTTGAGAAAGAATTGAATGTTGAGAGTGGAAAATTTATCTCTTGGCTGGAGGACCGTGTGTTGGCACTTCACAGGGGCTGTGATGAAAATCCAAACAATCTCAGTTCCTGGCAAATGGAAGAGGGGGCAGTGTTTTCATGTCCGACTTCCTGATTAGTCCGCATGGCGCCATCTGCCACGAGCCATGGAGACTGCCAGGGTCTGCCCAGCGGAGCCTGTGGGCGGGGTGTGGGGATGGGTCATGTATTTCCAGGAAGAGGAATTTGGCCCTAGAGGAGAGGCCAGAGGGAGAGAGGACTCTGTGCGCTTGGACAGCCAGAAGAGAGTCTCAAGCGACCTTCTGAAGAACAGAGGGGCAAACTAGGTCGGTCAGCGACTTCTCAGCACATTTTATTTCTTCACTGAGGATCTCTATCTACCCCAACCAGCCTCTCCGCTGATGGAAGAACTGAGTGTTGGCGTGCCCCATCGCAAGGGCTGGGTATCTGTGCCTTTTCCAGTGGTAGAGAAGGAGAAAGAAGAGCATGTGTTGAGCACCTACAGTATACGAGGTTCTGTCTTGTCCTTGGACCAGTCCCACCAGGGAGGTATCCTTACAACCAGTTTCACAAGTGAGGGATTTGAGGCTTGGCCAAGGTCAACAACTGGCCCAACATCACATGATTAGTGAGGACCACTGTGAGGACCCTGGCAAGTAGTGTTGTGATTATTACCACCATCCAGACCTGCTCTTTCCTCATACAGCTCAGCCATGAAGCCCACACGCATACCGTCTCCTTCCAGAAGCCACTGTCAAGATGGTGGCTCCCCTGACTGGAAGCAAAGGAAAAAAACGCAAACACGTGCGCATGTCTGAATGCTTGCCATGTGCCAGAGGTTTGCTTTGCTCCTTTCTCATTTACGTTTGTGAGAGGAAGGCTGTGGTCATGGCCGAGCACCAGTGCAGGTCATGTTCCTCTTCCTGAGAGAACTGGAAGCATCTTTCAAGACTTGCTTTGGAGAGTCACCACTGTTTCGGCAGCACGAGCTTGAGGAAATTTGAGTTGGCATTGCACAGTCCTCTCAGCAGCCTCTCGTTACGGCAGGATGGTGTCTTCCCTTGCCGAGAAGGATGCAACTGCCTGTCTAGAAGTCAGAGCAAGAGTCAGAGATTGTCTCAGAGCTAAAGAATGCACTAGGAAGGCAGGGAGCTTGGGTTCGGAATCCCATGACATCATTTAGGCAAAGGCACGAGGTACCGGAGGATATAAACTCAGAGCACAGAAACCCTCCAGAAACACCCGAAGGACCATTAGGCTTCTCTTAATACCCTGCACGCACGGAGCAGACATGATTAAAATAGATTGAAATATTTCATTTTCTTAAAGCAAAGTGATAATTACTTCTGGTATAATTTGCAGATTTAATCGACTTGGTAAAATATTAACTCAGTACCGGGAACGGGTTTGAGCTGATCCTGGCACTTCCTTTCTCCCAATCCTGGCCGTGACCGCTTTCCACGGCTCTCCGGGAAGTCACTAAACAATCATGCTAATAATAGTGTAATTATAATAAGACTCTCTGGCCTCTTTATAGCCCCTTTTAATTCACAGAGCACGCTGGCACGTATTATCACGAATCCCCATAATAACTTTGTGAAGCAGGAAGGTCGAGAACAACCATCCCATTTTACAGAAGTTCAAACAGAGCCTTGGAGAATTAAGTGACTCGCTGTGATCGTTTCCTAGGGCTGTCTTAACACATTACCAAAAAACGGGGTGACTTAAAACAGACGAAACTGAGTCTCTCCCTGTTCTGGAGGCCAGAAGTCCAAAATCAAGGTGTCAGCAGGGCCATAGTCCCTTCAGAGGCTCCAGGGAACACCCCTCCTTGCCTTTTCCAGCCTGATGGCTCCTGGCGTCTCTCGGCTTGTGGCAGCGCCTGTCCCCATCTTGACATGGCTCTTTCCTGTCTCTATGTCTTTGATCTCTCTCTCCTTTCTCTTATAAGGACACCAGTCATTGGATTTAGGGCAACCCCTCCCAAATCCAGAATAACCTCATCCCAAAATCCTTAATGTGATTATATCTACAAAGACCCTATTTCCAATTAGAGTCACATTCATAGGTACTCGGGATGAGAACTGGGGTATATTTTGGGGGGGGGGCACTATTCAATCCACTGTCTTTGCCCACGGTGACACAGCTAGCTCAACTCAGATCTTTTGGGTACCTTTTCTCCCATCAGACTATTGTTATTTCCAGGAAGCCCGTGGTGGCCGCTGGGCCCTTTGCACGTGCTTTGCTCTGTGACACCAGGTCTGGATCCTTTCCCCATTCCCCACGGCCTGGCCCCAGGATCGCCCCTGGCAGCGCCGATTCTGTGGACGGGAGAAGAAAACCAGAGTGATGACTGGCGGAGAATCAGTGTTTTCTATACACCCAGTCTTGACCTTGGCCGTGAAGCCATGTGTGTGGTGCACATGCCCCAGTGGGGCTGAGTCGATCTGTGGGAAGCCCCCGGCCCTGCGATTAGGCCTTCGGCCATTATGGGGCAAGGGCTGGGTGTGTACGCTTTGCCCTGACGCAGCCACTGCTGTGTTATTCACGGGGCCGCCTGCGTTATCGATGGAGAGGGAAAGCCTTACTGTAAGCACCTTGACTGTCCCCTGCAGCCCTGGCTGAAGGCTCCTCTGCTAGAGCCCTGAGCTGATGGGAGGACGGACGGCATCATTTAGACCCAGGGCTTGACTGTCTCTGCTCCTGGCCCATCTCACTGTCTGAACCCTCTCGTCAGGATATGCCAACGATGGTGGATTCGCTCAGTGGGGTGGCCGGGGTGCCGGTATTCTGAGACGCCACGTGTTTTCTGCTGTGTGTGCGCCTTGCTCTCTAGGAGGGAAGTCTAGAGGGTTGGGGGTTCTTGTGCAGTTTCCAGAAGACTCTGGATTGGAGGAAAGCACTAGTCTTACGGCGCACCCTTTCTGTTGGATCAGGCCCTGGCAGAAAAGGCTGGAAGGAAACAGAAACAGCTGTTGGTGTGCCCGTGCCTGGCAGCATCTGAGACAGAGTCCCAGACATCTCACCTCATCCTCCCGCCAGCCCCGGGGCATTGGCGCTGGCCGCCTTTCTGGGGGCCCCTTAGATGGTGGGATATGCAGCCAGGCCAGTCTCGGGCCAGAGGCAGGACTGAGTAACGTGCCTGTGGCCTGACGCAGCCCAGCCTCGTGTTTTCCACCCAGGTGGATAATTTGTTTTTTTGCGACTGCTTAATAATGAATGGCCACATCCTGTCAAGTAAACAGCGGGGACAGACCAGGTCAATCTGGTTCAGTTTGCGTCTATTCAGGCATCTGGACCCTCAGTGTCATTCCAGCAGCCCTGGCAGCCTCCAACGTGACTGCAAACCGCTGCTCCACCTCCTCAGGCCTCCCTGTTCCCCCACACGCTGGGCAGCCAATGGGACCTTTCCCTAGGGAAGCCATCAGACGTCCCCTTCCGCTGGCTTCCTCCTCGTTGCCAGGGTTAGATGGGTGATGCACGTAAGGCACTTGGCATGGTGTTGAACGCGTGGGAACTGCGATGCGAACGTCACTACCTGCCTGTTTTACCACTTCTCTCTCATTTTCTCCTGTCTACCTTTTCTCTCTCATGTCTCAGCCTCAGAGGCACCTCACCTTAACCCAGGGCAGACACCTCCAAGGCGTGTGCACCTCACCCTTCCCTGTCCTCCACTTTCCCACGCCCCAGCTCCGCCCTGACCCCATTTCTAATATGGGGTACACAATTTGTGGGATTTGGAGTCTGACAGGCTGAGGGTTGAAACCCTGGTTTGTGTCCTACACCAGCCAAGGGACTTTGGCATGTGACTTAACTCCTCTAAACATACGATGGGCTCCCTTTCCTGTGTGGGGGCAATACTGGCCGTCTCCCAAGCTAGGTGTGGAAAGCAGATGCTCAGTAAAGGGTGGTCCCCTTCTTTTTTCCTGAAAGAGTGCCGTGTGCAGGGAGAAGCCACAGGTACTTTTAGACTAGGAGGATATCACGCAGAGGTGCTCGCACCTTCTACCTGAGGTGCCCTGTTGTCTAGAAAACACCAGTTTCTCACAGAGGCCTCACTTTTCCTGAAAGCTGATTACCTCTGATGCATGCTTCACGACTTCGGAATTTACCAGTTGTCAAAAATATCCTGGGTCTTAGTGCGGTTACCCAAGTGCCCCTCCCTCTGGGCACCCACAGATTCATCTCCCTCCTGCTCCAGAAAAAGAATCATGTTCCCCCTAGTGACCCAGGCATCCAGATTTATCGGGTGCCCTTCACTTCAGCCCATGCCCTTCATTGTCCCCCTGATGATATAACCCCATCTGGAGCGGAGGTAACTCACTCTAAGTCACAAGAAAAATTAGTGGAGAAAGAAGGCCTTGAACTCGACTCTTACCCCGTCAGACATTCCTCTTCGCCAGGCTGAGTGCTCCCGGAGCGTGGGGATTGTCTCACCCATCTCTGCATCAACAGCACTCAGCCCGCAGTCAGATGTGGAGCGGGTGCTTATTAAAGATTCTGTTGAATTTATGAAGGAATAAATCTGATTCCAAGATAGGCTTTGAGCAGATCCTGAAAATAACTAACAACCTACTCCCTAGGGAGAGTAAGTCCTCCCTCCCTCCTTTCCTCCCTCCCTCCTATTCATTCAGCAGGTGTTTATGTGGCAGGCACAGTTGTAGGTACTGGGGATACAGCAATGAACTGAAGAGGCAATGTCTCTGACCGCAGCGGAGCTTCTTTTTGGTGGGGGAAACAGATCAATACACAAGCAAACAAATTGTTTAAGTGTTGCTGAGTGGTGACAAATACCAGAAGAAAATAGTAAGGCGAGGGACTGGGCAGTGTTAGGACAGGGGTCGGTCCTGGGAAGACCATGGGATTCCTTGACGAAGTCAGGGAGCCAGTCTGACAGATACGGTGCCATGTGCCAGAGGTTTGCTTTGCTCCTTTCTCGT